>NC_081523.1:6673924-7273924 GCF_030273125.1 Centropristis striata
AAAATGACCAAAAAAAGACACAAAATGACAGAAAAAAATAAATTACTTAAAAAAAGACACAAAATTACTCAAAAGAAGACACAAAATGACCAAAAAAAGACACAAAATGACAGAAAAAACACAAAATGACTTTAAAAAGACACAAAATGACCAAAAAAAAGCCACAAAATGACCCAAAAATTACACAACATTACTAAAAAAAGACACAAAATGATTAGAAAAAGACACAAAATGACCCAAAAAATACACAAAATGACCAAAAAAATGAAATAGAATAATTGGCCCCCTTTTCCCCCCAATTTATGAGAGGAAGCACTCAATAAAAAGTCCCATTTTTGAGGGAAGACCCCCAAAAAGTTGCATGTTTTGTAATTAGTCTATTATATTCTTAATAAATAAGATAATAAATAGTTTAAAGGTAAAAGATAAAGTGGTGATGGATGCAAATGATGTGTTATTGTCGATTTAGGGTTGCTGTGGGAACGAGACTATCATAAATATAATAATAATAATGACTCAATTGACTTCGATTTGCAATATAAAAATGAAACATTTTGCAAAAAGTCTTGTATTATCCTCCAATAACACTTCAGGGTTGACATTTTCAATTTCCAGGAGTGCCTTATAAAGGGTTAAGAAAAAAAGACCTAAACTATTTATTCCATCATGCTAATTCCACTAAACTACAGCTAAAATAAAAAATAAACTAGATTAGATTCAGATTAGATTAGATTCGACTTTATTAATCCCACAGCGGGGAAATTTCTTTGTTACAGCCGACCACAAAAATTGCACACAAAATTATTTCCTTTTTAGATAAAGATAAAAAATAAACAATCTAATAGAAAATGGCATTTAACAATATACAATATACAATATACTATATACAACTTAGTGAAAATTAAGTGAAGAATGTGCAGAATGAAAATTATATGCAAAATGTGCAGAAAAGAATCACTAGTTTGAAAAGTCTATTCTAATATATTAACTCTGAATATCCGTCCTATGACTCTTACTGCCCCCGCGACCCGGCCCCGGATAAGCGGTGGAAAATGGATGGATGAATATTCGTCCTATGACTCTCATTTGTCCTGTTATTATCAAAACAATCTCATAACTCCTGTATTTTAACTCTTCCCTCTTCTCAGGAGATGAACGAGGACCACAGCACACCCAAGAAGGAGAAGCAGGAGCGCCTGTCCAAGCACAAAGAGAACATGCAGCATTCCCAGGCCGAGGAGGAGGCGCACCTCCTCTCCAACCAGAGAGTTTTCTACGACAGGAACTGCCGCGCCTTCAAGCGCAAAGTCATGATCAAGAGGCACGACCTGGAGCAGGAACAGATCCGAGAGGTGCGTCCTTTAACCCTCGAGGCTCCTTAGGGACCAAACGTGGACTTTCAGCTAATTTTATGTTTTTGATTCTCAATATATCGGCCAGTTTAAAGGCTAATTGTATGAAACTTGGCCAGGGTTTGTTTTTTATTATATATTTTTTTTTAAATCCAAAATTCCTCTTTTGCAAGGTGTATAGAATAGGAGATACACATAACACTCGCACTTTCACCCTCAATCCTTTATTGGGTGAAGAACCATATTTGGTAACTTCAGCTGATATCCAAAATAAAAAATTAAAATATTTCAAGAAAAAAGTTTTTAGTCATATTTACTAGATTAAAGTGGCAAATCTATAAGAAAAAAAGTTGCATATTGAAGAGATTTAAAGTGGCAAATCTGCGTGAAAAAAGTCACAGATTTAGGAGAAAAAAAGATTTTTTCTCGCAGATTCACCACTTTAGATCTCATAAATCTGCGAATTTTTTCTCGTAGATTTGCCATTTTAAACTCGTAAATTTATTTCTCAAAATATTATCCCCCTCCCCTGGGTCTGTATGTTTTTTTTGCACATTCTGGCAGTATGTAATATCCTCCAATATTCTCTTGGGTTGAAATTTGGAATTTGCAAGTATTTTTAATGAGTGCCCTATTAAGGGTTAAGGCCCGTTTTGGTCCCATTGACTCCCATTATAAACACAAACTTTTGATACACTGCAATCCTGACATAATATAATGCTTTTCCCATGAATACCTTTTATACCAATACCAATACCATTTATTGACCTAGTCAAGGCTGTAATAACCTCACCCCAAATATTCCACTTTGCACCTTTTTAAAAAAAAATATTGCATATTTTTGTGTTTTTGCCATGGGGGAATCAGGGGTTCTTATGACAAAAAGGGCGTTAAAACATAAAAAATGAAATTTAAAAAAATATATCTATGTTAGGTCGGAAGCTGCTAAAAGGTTTGATGCGGTGAAAGTGAAAAAAAAAATTATGTATCACATTTTTATGACACTTGAATGAGACGGACCGTTTCGGGAGCTTAAGGTGTAAAGTGTAAGGTGATTTTAAAGAGGCCTCGAGGGTTAAAAAAAATATCACATGCATGAATTAGTTCAGCGAAGCATCGAAGGAAAGTCCTTGTTTATTAGTCGTTTGAGATGTAGGTGTAAACAGGCCCAGTGTGATTCTAACCAACATGTTTTTCTCAGCAGTGTGTCCTTAATAATGACTCCCATTGTTCTTTAGATCTGTGAGGGTTTCCTCTTAACGATAAGAAGATTATTACAGAGTAAAGCAGGCAACAATGTCAAAATCTGAAAAGCTGCTGTGTAAATCTTTGAAAGTCCAAAAGCTTTCTGTGGGAAAATGCACGAAAACTCTGAGCCACGTGTTAGACCAGGGGTCTCAAACTCACGGCCCGCGGGCCAATTGCGGCCCTCGTGACGATATTTTGTGGCCCCCACCTTGATATGAGAGTTTAATGTGAGTTTTTTATTAATGGCACTTTACCGTGTTGTGTGTGGAAGGTCCCTTTAATTACTTTTTTGGTAATTTTGTGTCTTTGTTGTGTCTTTTTTGGTAATTTTGTGTCTTTTTTTGGCCATTTTGTGTCTATTTAGTAATTTTGTTTCTTTTTTTGGCAGTTTTGTGTCTTTTTTTTTGGCAATTTCATGTCTTTTTTGGTAATTTTTTGTCTTTTTTTAGTTATTTTGTCTCTTTTTTAATAATTTTGTGTCTTTTTTGGTAATTTTGTGTCTTTTTGGTAATTTTGTGTCTTTTTGGCCATTTTGTGACTTTTTTAGTAAGTTTGTTTCTTTTATTGACCAGTTTGTGTCTTTTATTGTAATTTTTTGTCTTTTTTAAATTATTTTGTGTCTTTTTTTGTTCATTTTGTGTCTTTTTTTTAGTAATTTTGTGTCTTTTTTTGTTCATTTTGTGTCTTTTTTTGGTCATTTTGATAATGCCTCCTGTGGCCCCCAGGTAATTTGAGTTTGAGACCCCTGTGTTAGATGATAGTTTTAATGTTAATAATAGGGTAATAGAAAAAGGAAGTGTTTAAATTAATTGGAAAGATTTAACAGGTGATGCTTATTGATTTTTTTTTTAATCTTTTGATAATGGCGGCCAATGTTCTAATCCTAAAAGAAACAAAGAGGAAAATCTATTTCTTCATGTGAAATGTCACAAGCTGAGTAAACAATATTAATCAGTAGCAGCTACTACAAGTCATTAATGCATCTTTCTCCTTTACTTCCTCCCTCGTTTCTCCTCCAGGAGCTGAACAAGAAGAAGACCCAGAAAGAGATGGAGCACGCCATGCTGATCCGCCACGACGAGTCCATGCAGGAGCTGGAGCACAGGCAGCTGAAGACCCTGCAGAAGCTGCGTATGGACCTGATCCGCCTGCAGCACCAGACGGAACTGGAGAACCAGATCGAGTACAACAACCGGCGCGAGCGCGAACTCCACCGCAAGCACGTGCTGGAGCTCCGGCAGCAGCCCAAGAACCTCAAAGTGAGCCGACACAAGTGAGCCGACACACACACCAAAATGTGTTTTTTTTTTCTAGATTTTTACAGATGTGGTGGTTATCAATACTGCCCTACAAAGCAAAAAGGCAGTAACTGCATTTTGATCAAGGTGTTTTTATTTTGTTTTACAGATTATATTTTACAATTTAACATAGGTCCAACAGAACACACAGGGAAAAAGGGGGAAAAAAAAAAGTTCACAGTGTGAAATACATAGTTCAAAATACAGAATTCACATAGCCAGATTAGCAAAAATCAGAAAGAAAACAAAGAAACAAAAACATAACAACAAATACATAAATATAATTATAATGATGACTGAGGCCAACAGCAGAGGTTTACAGTATTATATTGTCTGCCTCCATATCTTCAACAAACATTAAGAAAGGCTGCTAAATGTTATAAAATTTTCTAGTAGACCCCCTAATTGTGTATCTGATCTTCTCCAACTTGATATGGTACATGACTTCCCTAATCCAATGACTGTATGTTGGAGGTCAGTAACTGCATTTTGGGTCAAAAATGAGTTATTATAATTTTCATGACTTTCAAGGCATCCTTTGTTATGTGACAAAAAATCTTATCTCAAATGTGTGTCGTTTTGGAGAAAAATGGTTGTTTGTACAGTAACTAAACAGCTGGATTACAGGATAACTTTAAAGTCATTTTTCTCAGTTCTGCACTCTGCGTAGTTACTGCCTTTTTGATTTTGTAGGGCAGAATAGATGTCCCTAGATGTTTTTATTATTGTCTCTGCACCTTAATCTCTTAATAATGTACTTTATTACCTGTGTCTTTTTTATCTACTGCTGATTTTAATGTGTCTGAGTTTTCTCTTAGTCTTTTGCTTTTTGTTTCTGGTTTCTGTAGCACTTTGAGATTCCCGTATGAAAAGTGCTTTACAAATAAAATGTATTATTATTATTATTATTATTGTGATAAGGATGCAGGTGCTTGAATTGCACCGCTGACCTGTTTTGAAATGTTTTTTGTGTCCAGATTCATTTTCAGAATTTTCTCTTGTGTCTTTGAAAACACAAATTGGATCCACCTCTAAGATGGCGCAAGCCATGAGCAACGTCTTTAATGTTTTGGAAAGATTTTGATAAAACGGTGATGCAATGTGGATGTAACGAATTAATTTGGGGGGAAAAATGGTGAAAGAACATACGATATGTGTCATCTCTGAATGTCAGTTCAGTTTAATTTGCTTTAGAGGATAACAAAGACTAGATGTCTGAATTCGCCCTTGTTTTTTTCTTTTTTTTACCCTTCTGTTATGTCTAATTGTTATGGCATGACTAAAATCATGCAACAAACTTTAAATGTCACCGTCTACACGCTCTTCTGTTTCAAGGCTTTGGAGCTGCAGATCAAGAAGCAGTTCCAGGACACATGTAAGGTGCAGACCAAGCAGTACAAGGCCCTGCGCCACCACCAGATGGAAGTTACGCCCAAGGCCGAGCACAAGACGGTGCTCAAGGCCCTGAAGGACGAGCAGACACGCAAGCTGGCCATCCTGGCTGAGCAATACGAGCAGAGCATCAACGAGATGATGGCCTCGCAGGCGGTGAGTGGAGAGAGAGGCCTTTACGTCATCGCTTTTCTCCTGGACCAGAATTTGTTGTTCTTATGAATACAGAAATATAAGGGCAGTATTGGTTGAGGCTTGTTTAAAAGCTCTGAACTGCTATCTGTATATATGTGTGTGGACCCCTTGAAATTTTTGGGGGCGGGAGGGGGTTGTCTACCTATTTTTCATTATTATAATTTTTTTTTTTTTCCTTTTTCTTATTTTTAACACTCAATATTTCATTATTATTGTAATTTTTTTTCCCTTTTTCTTATTTTTCAACACGCAATATTTCATTATTTTATAATTTCATTTTTTCTTTTTTTCTTTTTTCTTTTTTCTTATTTTTCAACACTCAATATTTCATTATTATTATTATTATTATTATTATTTAATTTTTCTTTTTTTCTTTTTTCTTATTTTTCAGCACTCAATATTTCATTATTATTATTATTTAATTTTTCTTTTTTTCTTTTTTCTTATTTTTCAGCACTCAATATTTTATTATTATAATTTAATTTTTTATTTTTTCTTATTTTTCAACACTCAATATTGTTGATATGTAGTATTTCCATTGTTATTTATTTATTTATTTGCTTTTCTGAAATATAAGAAATTTCGGCCTGTGAAGGAAGTTAAGGGCCATTTCTTGCCACCTGTTGCTCATGATTTTACATTTTCTCCCCCTTTCTCTCTCTGTCGTATCTTCTATTTTCTCCATTTTTATCTCAACTTCATTTACAATCTCTCTGCATGTTTTTATTAAATCTAACCCTTCCTCTTCCCTTCTTTTTCCACTGTCTCCCCATGCCCTGTCTGTCCATTTCCCCCCATTCATGTATCTCTGCCTCCCCTCCTTTCTGTCTCTGACCCCTCTTTCTCCTCTCTCTCTCTTTCTGGGTGTCTTATCAATGTACCCCCCCCCCCCCCCCCCCCCCCCCCCCCCCCCCCCCTCTCTCTCTCTGTGTCTTTGTACCTCCCTCTCCCCTGTTGCGGTCCATGGTGGTTCTGTGTCAGCTGCGTCTGGACGAGGCCCAGGAAGCCGAGTGCCAGGCCCTGAGGCAGCAGCTGCAGCAGGAGATGGAGCTGCTCAATGCCTACCAGAGCAAGATCAAGATGCAGACCGAGGCGCAGCACGAGCGCGAGCAGCAGAAGCTGGAGCAGAAGGTGTCGCTGCGCCGGGCTCACCTGGAACAAAAGGTGTGCTGAACAAAACACTCGTCACTTTAAAGGAGCCCTTCCAGGGTTTTTTGTTGAACATACTTTAGATTTTCAACCGTGTCTCCCTAAATACTGTCAATCATGGGTCTCAAACTCGTGGGCCAATTGTGGCCCTCGTGACGATTATTTGTGGCCCCCACCTTGATATGAAAGTTTAATGTGAATTTTATATGAATGGCACTTTACCGTGTTGTGTGTGGAAGGGCCCTTTAGTTACTTTTTTAATAATTTTGTGTCCTTTTTTTGGTAATTTTGTGTCTTTTTTGAGTAATTTAGTGTCTTTTCAGTCATTTTGTGACTTTTTTTGGTCATTTTGTGACTTTTCTGGTCATTTCTGTGTCTTTTTTTGGTCATTTTGTGTCTTTTTTTAATAATATTGTGTCTTTTTTAATAATTTTGTGTCTTTTTTGGGTCATTTTGGGTCCTTTTTTGTGTCTTTTTTTTGTAATTTTGTGTCTTTTTTTTAGTAATTTTGTGTCTTTTTTTGGTAATTTTGTGTCTCTTTAAAATAGTTTTGTGTCCTTTTGTTGTAATATTGTGTCTTTTTGTTGTAATTTTGTTTCTTTTTTGTAATTTTGTGACTTTTTTGGTCATTTTGTGACTTTTTTGGGTCATTTTGTGACTTTTTTTAGTCATTTAGTTTTTTCTGTCATTTTGTGTCTTTTTTTGGTCATTATGTGTCTTTTTAAAGTTGTTTTTTTTTTCTGTCATTTTGTGTCTTCTTTTTTTTGGTCATTTTGATACTGCCTCCAGCGGCCCCCAGGCAATTTGAGTTTGAGACCCCTGCTATAAATCATTTATGGCACGCTTCTTCTTTTCCTTCTTTCAAGTAAAAAAAATATTAATTAAAAAGACTTCTTGACAGACATTGCTACATGATTTAAAAATAATAATATATCAGAGAGAATTTATTCTCTCTGTTCTGCCCCAAAATCTGGTGTTGCACTCAAAAGACCGCCACCAGTCTGAGCACCAAGACACGTACAATCCTTCCATCAGCCTAGTTCAAGTCTTTAACTTTAAGCACAACACAGTTTATCCAAAGTGCCTTTTTTTAACAAAGAGGGAAAATGGAAAAGCACAAATTCAGGACAAGTTACAAGAATACAACGACTAAGGGGAGAGAGAGAAAGTAACCTGAGGCTTCAATAATAAAAGAAATACAGACATATAGTCATGGAAAAAACAATTAGACCATTGTTTTATTCACTTTCTTGTTCATTTAATGCCTGGTGCAACTCACGGTACATTTGTTTGGACCAATATAATGCTAACAAAATAGCTCATAAGAGTTTAATTTAAGAGCTGATATCTAGACATTTTCCATGGTTTTCTTTCTATCATTATTAAGAAAAACATGGAAAATAATATCAGCTCTTAAATTAAACTCTTATGAGCTATTTTGTTAGCATTATATTGGTCCAAACAAATGTACCTTTAGTTGTACCAGGCATTATAATGAAAGGAAAATGAAGAAAACAATGGTCTAATATTTTTTTCTATGTCTGTATAGTGAGTGAACAGTATGTTTTAAGATGTCCTGTATTTGAATAATTATCAAACTTGTTCGTTTAAAAAAATGATGAACTTATTGAGTCCATTAGAGGCTGCCGTAATTCAAAGATTGGTGCATTTTTTACTGATTTGCACTCAAATAAAGTCGTCACAGACTTCAAACAAATGCACGTCAAATTGTCCAACAGCAACAACAGATCGCAACTTTTTGAAACCGATGCCAAGAACAATAATTCAATTATCGAGTATTTGTGTGTGCAAGTGCTGTAATCTCTATTTGAACAGTTCATCATGTCTCCTCCCTGTCTGTGATAACAGGCTTTCTGCCACACCTTTGAGTCATTATAAACACCTAGACATAAAAAAATAAATATGCATGCTTAATAATAATAGATATTTTTGCCTTCAGGTGCATTGAGACAACATATGCGTCCATACGAACGACTTAGTTTGAAGCATACTGAAAGGAAATTGACCTTTGACATGTGGCATCATTTTTTTATACTTTATTTTCATTTATCATTGGTGTAGGCCCAAAACAATTCGTATTATATAATTGTAAACATGTGTAGCTTTTATACGGCATTAAAACTTTTTTTTTTTTTTACATTTTTCAACTAAAATGTGCATCCTAGCTTATGAAAGTCTGCTGCCCGGCGCCTTAAACTTAAATAGATTTCGCCAACTTTATGTCTAGTTTTGAGTTTCCCTCGGTAGGCTAGCTTCAATTCCAATCATATTAATAAATGGTAATTATTAACTTTTAGTCATGTTGGTAGGCTAATTTAGACTTAGTAGGCTGTTTTATCTTCATTATAAAGCTCAAAATATGGTTTGTGGCTCCATTCCTGCATTTTTTTTCTTTGTTTGGCCAACAATGGCTCCTTTGTTAGTTCATTTTTCTGAGAAAAAAAAAAAAAAAAAAAAAAAAAAAAAAAAATATATATATATATATATATATATATATATATATATATATATATATATATATAATATGTTTATGTTTTATTATTATTATTATTATTATTATTATTTATTTTTTTTTACAAAAATATGTTTAATGAAATCTTAAGATTAAGAGGTAAAAATGAAACGCTTTAAATTTTGTACTACCTCATTTGCAAGTGCCTTCATCATTTCAAGTGTTAATTGTAAAAAAAAAAAGCTTTTTTTGCTCTATGGTCACACAATTATTTACAACTCCTTAAAAAGCCTGAAAATTGTCACCAACTCTAAAATAGTGACCTCATCCTGCACAAGACGACATAAAATAAAACCTAATCAGAATCCAGCCTTCTTCTCCTTAAACGATGTTGCTTTTACAGTTCAGAATCACAATCCTTCTGTCTTCTGGCCTCAACATCCCTCTCCAACAGGATTTACAGTTTATCACATGCAGAAAGTAAAGAAAGCTTCCAGAGATCTGAGGCGTGCAAACAGGGCGGCAATAAGTCGAAACATAAACAGTCCAACGCCTCGCCGCTTTAAGCGAACAGGTTCCGGATACACATTTGCATCCACCTCAGCAGGCAGCGCGGGCATGAAAGGCGACCCAGACAGAAATTCATGAGTTCACACAGACACACACACCACAGGTGGTGATGACAGTGGCGTGCCTTCCTGCAGGGAGCACACAACCGTTTCTCTCCCACTCACTCCTAATGGTGGCAAAGTCTCCCCACAACCGTATGGTTTCCTTATTACGACATCTTTGTCAGCCTCTGTTTATGATAAGACACAATTAGTACAGTCAAGATTATTATTATATAGCTTGTGTACGGTTTACACCTCTGAAGTCCAGGAGATTTTGGTTCAAATTTGTCAACTTCCTATGCATCAATTTCTGTCTGTTTAGCATCTTTCAGTCTGTCCTTACATCACATGCATGGCTCCTTTTTCTCCACACAAACTTGGCTATCAGTCAGATTTTTCATTTTATTTTAAATTAACAAAGTATAAAGCTGCCAGGAACCGAAAAAATACAAAGAAAAGACACAGGTGTCTATGGAAATGTACCTTTTTTTTTTTTTTTTTTACCATTTATACACACAAAAACAGCAGAAAAAAGAATAAATAATAAAACTACAAAACAGTCTATTTGCATGCAAATTAAAAATAGTAATAGTTTTCATTGTAGGAAGAAAATTCACAATTTAAAATGGTCTAGAAACATAAATGGCACACTGTGAAAGCTCCTATGATTGCACTTTAACTGGCTTTCTCAGCTTGTCTACATATCATATATAAAATAAAGTTATTACTGTAATTAAAACATGTATTTTCAATAAATAGATGGGCTCCGGAGGGCTAACCACTTCACAAATGTCCTCTGTTGACATTATAAGCGAGTACATTGTATATGAAATATTAAAAAAATAGCCTTCCTCATATTCTCGGAACATTTCGAATGACAAGCTTGGAATTACAGTACAGGTGCATCTCAATAAATTAGAATATCATAGAAAGTTTATTTATGTCAGTAATTCAATTCAAAAAGTGGAAATAACACATTATATAGATCCATTACACACAGAATTAAAGTGTATTTTCAATAAATAGATGGACTCCAGAGGGTTAAATGGCCTTTTACACATGCACCCTTTAGATATGCCCAAACTTGTGATATTTCCACGCTTTTATTTTCTAATGATCAATTATAAAGTAGTATTAATAATGAATTCTGCAGCTGTGTTGCAAGCTGGCAAACTAGCTCTCATACTTTTTAAAATGTTGCATTTCTTCGCATGAATTCAACACAGTTGTATTAATCCGTGGCCCCCCGATCCATCGGCTCCTGATTGATCTTTTATGTGACTATTCAGGCTTTACGCTGCGGTGTAAACGAACGACATGTGATAAGATTAGAACGGCCGAGTTAGTACGCCTCCTTGCAAAGTGACCGACGTCATCGCTACAGTCTAGTAGACAGCACTCCGACAACAAAGGAAGAGACGTTTGAAATGCCGCCCTGATCCAGTTCTGCCGGGTCCGCCGGGCCCCCGTGGTGCTCTGTCGCCATCTCCTGGCCGCGTCTGGATCTGCACCCTGGGACTGGGATGATGTCATGGTTTTCAGAAGCACTATTGTCCTCTCGGTTCGGTTCATGGTCAGAGTCTGGAGTTTTCTGTGCATGCTCAGTAGTTGGCCAGATTGCCGTATTGCAGACATTGCAGTGCTTTGTCTGCACCTGTGGATGTGTGAGCGGTGGGTGTTCGGCTGAAAGATCCAGCAGACGCAACTACTGAGTTACACAACTTAACACACTGACACCTGCACTGTGTGAAACAATGCACAGTCTGCATGCTGTCATGCCACATCAAGGGCATAAAACAACTGCAGAGGGTCGACAAAAACGCCATAAAACAACTCTGCAGTGTCATCCTGCATTAAACTATACAGCTTTTGTAAAGGTTACAGTTAAACTCTTTTGTTTTCAAGATCACATTTCATGTTGGTCTAAAGGACTATAAAAAGACCAAAAAAAGACACAAAATGACTAAAAAAGACACAATGACCAAAAAAAGACACAAAATGACTAAAAAAGACACAAAGAACAAAAAAAAGACACAACAAAATACACAAAATTGTTACACTAAACACACAAGACATAAATAAAATAGAGTCCCACTCGAATAAAAACCAGAGTTGGATGACAGGATCACACACAATCACAAGATCACATTTATGTTCTTTGTTTCTTTTTGGTTCAAAATGTTGATCCAGTAAGTCAGAATAAAAATCAAGGGCATAAAACAACTGCAGAGGGTCGATAAAAACGCCATAAAACAACTCTGCAGTGTCATCCTGTTGGTCTAAAGCACTATAAAAGACAAAATGACCAAAAAAAGACACAAAATGACTAAAAAAGACACAAAGAACAAAAAAAAGACACAAAATGACCACACAAAAAAAGACGAAATGACTAAAAAATACACAAAATGACCAAAATTGTTACGCTTAACACACAAGACATAAATAAAATGGAGTCCCACTCGAATAAAAACCTGAGGTGGATGACAGGATCAAACACAATCACAAGATCACATTTATGTTCTTTGTTTCTTTTTGGTTCAAAATGTTGATCCAGTAAGTCAGAATAAAAATCAATAATTATCAGGTCATATAGGTGAGGTTGTGCTGAAAAAAAAAATACACCAACATGGCATTTAAACATTTTTAAAGTGGTGTATACAGGCAGGATGAAAATTATTAAAAATGGACAAAACAGCCCAAGACTCCATAGAGTTAAAGAGCCTGAAAATTGTCACCAACTCTGTGTGAAACAATGCACAGTCTGCATGCTGCCATGCCACATCAAGGGCATAAAACAACTGCAGAGGGTCGACAAAAACGCCATAAAACAACTCTGCAGTGTCATCCTGCATTAAACTATACAGCGTTTGTAAAGGTTACAGTTAAACTCTGTTGTTTTAGACTGCAGTTTGTACTGCAGTGTATTGAGCTGCATTACACTATGAGCCTTTTTATTTTATTTGTTTCTGCCTCTAGCAAATACCAACCATAAATTAAATATGAGAGCAAACAAAATGAGGTTTTATCCCATAGAAAAGTCCCGACACGCTGATGATTTAACTGTTTTCTTGATAATAAATTTTGGTTATGATCAAGAAAACCATGTTAAATGTCCAGATATCAGCTCTTAAATTAAACTCTTATCAGCTATTTTTAATGTTATCATAATATTTGTCCAAACAAATGTACCTTAAGTTGTACCAGGCATTCAAATGAACAAGAAAATGAAGAAAACAATGATCTAATAATTTTTTTCCATGACTGTATGTCTGTATTTCTTTTATTTTGAAGCCTCAGTAACTTAGAGTCTAGACTAAGAATGACTTAATGACTTTAATGAGATGCACCTGTACATGTGACAATGATAATAAAGATATTCTAAATAAAAAAAAAAACTGATTAGAAGGTCTACTCTATATCCTTAAAACAAAATAGGAAACTGACCTAGATGAAGAGATTTCAGAGGAAATATGGCAAAAAAATTTATTCTTCCTCTATATGCCTCAGACACCCTGTGGTTCAATTCAGAATAATCCACCGTCTTCATTGGACCAAAGATACACCGTCTTAGATTAAGACGGGTATCGACCCTACATGTGATCGATGCAGACAAGCTCCTGCCACATTACTGCTCATGTTTTAGTCGTGCCCGATGCTGTACAGTTTCTGGCATTCTATCTTTGAGGTATTCTCTGGAATATGTGGGAAAACAGTGCACCCATCTCCGCTGATTTCACTATTTGGTGTGACTCCGGTGGGTGCCACTTTTTCTGGGAACCACTTAGTCATGATGGCCTTCTGCTCCTTGTTGGTCAGGAGACTTCTCCTGTTTAAATGGAAAGATGCTTTCCCCCCAACATGTGACCAGTGGATTTGGTCCAAATGTATATATGCATCTGTTTTTTGTTTTGTTTTTGTTTTTTTCTTTTCTCTCTCCGTTGTGGTTTCCTTTTTTATTTACCATGTCTGGATGTATTGAAATTAGCTTGGGGTCCAGTACTTGTGGGTGGGGTTGTGGGTATCTCGTGATGATATTTTGTGGCCCTCACCTTGATATGAAAGTTTAATGTGAGTTTTATATGAATGGCACTTTACCGTGTTGTTGTTACCGGAAGAAGTGGAAATGTTATGTAATGTAATTCTGTGTCTTTTTTTGGTAATTTTGTCTTTTTCTAATAATTTTGTCTTTTTTAGTAATTTTGTGTATTTTTTGGGTCCTTTTGTGTCTTTTTTTTAGTAATTTTGTGTCTTTTTTTGGTAATTTTGTATGACATTGGGAGGTTTGTTTGATTGGACAGGAACTAGACTTGATTGTCTCATGTGAGAATTGTATTTTCTTTGTCTGTTGTATTTGAAAAATTTGAAAAAAAAGACCTTGATCAAAAAAAAAAAAAAAAGTCGACTTTCATACGTTAACCCTGTAATATCCTCTGTGTGTGTGTGTGTGTGTGTCTGTGTGTGTGTGTGTGTGTGTGTGTGTGTTTGCTGCAGATTGAAGAGGAGCTGGTTTCCATTCAGAAGGAGCGAACCGACCGTATCAAGCACCTCCTGGAGCGTCAGGAGAGGGAGACCGACAGCTTCGACATGGAGAGCATGCGGCTGGGCTTCGGCAACCTGGGCACCCTGGACCTCCCCAAGGACGACTACAGATGAGGGGCTGCTGTCAACGCCGCCGTCTGCCGTAGTCCCCCCTAATCCCCCCGCCGCCCACCCCCCCGGGGCGTCCGTCTGCCTCAGTACACCCCTCCTCCTCCTCCTCCTCCTCCTCCTCCTCCTCCTCCTCCTCCTTTTACCTGACAGTGCAGGTGTCCACTGCTGCTGACGCCCTCACACAAACACAAAAAAATACTCCAGAATCAGCTCCGGTGTGTTTTCTGGGCCGAGTCAGACCGTGTCGACGGCAGGTTTTAGTGCCCCCTCCTCCTCCTCCTCCTCCTCCTCCTCTTCCTCCTCCTCCCCCCCCCCCCTCCCTCCTTGCCTCTCATGGTGTCACAAGATGACAAAAAAATATGCTGGATAACTTCCTGTAGTTGTCATGTTTTTGTAAGAATAATGCAACCTGGTCTCACAGGAATCCGTGAAATAGCCACGGATTCGCTTAACTCAAAATCCGTGGAATAGCCACGGAATCACTCAAATTTCACGGATTTCGCTACAATGCAAGTTAATGACAGTCATATCCCGTGGCTATTCCAACATACAAAATGATTATGTACATTCACTGAGTGAATATTTAGAAAATAAAACATATATTTCTCGCTAGAAATGTGATCAAAATCCATTTTTATGCAGAAACTAAGTCAAAATATTGATTTTTTCACTAAAAATGAGAGAACTGTCCGCCATGTTTTTTGTTCTGACCGCTGGGACCTTGAAAGTCACGTGACTTGGAACAAACCAATAGGAAAAGCGGGATATGACTGTCATTAACTTGCATTGTAGCGAAATCCGTGTCAGTTTCACGGAAATTTGAGTGATTCCGTGGCTATTCAACGGATTTTGAGTTAAAGCGAATCCGTGGCTATTTCACAGATTCCTGTGAGACCATGTTGGAATAATGATAACATAGTCACGGTGTTTCTTGTTTCTCGTGCAATGATGACACTTTTGTTGTGACTAAAAACAGTGGAAGACAAGAGAAGGAGGGAGAGAAAAACGAGGGCAGTCGGACGACGAGCGACATCGCTCCACGAAACATTTTTGCATTTCTTTTTTTTTTATTTTATAGAGGTGATTCATTCATTTTTGGGTTAGTTTTGGTTTCTTTTTGGTCTCAAACGGTGCAAAAAAAAAATCTCACAAAGCGATAAATCAAATCCTTTTGCAGTCTTTTGGTATTTATTCATCAGGACATTTTTATGACAAATTTGAATTATTTGATACTTTGAGACACAAATATCATGTACATACAGGTACGCTTCGAATAAATGTGACGGGTGGATTTGATTACTGAGGGGAGGGTGAATCATGGTACTCAACGTGTATCGTACTGATTTCTCTGCACTGGCAGCCAATGTGAATAATAATAATAATAATAATAATAATAATACACGTGAACTCCAACTCCCAGCTAGCACAAAGGGCTTCATGGGGGGGCGGGGGGGGACTTGTACTTTGTGTATAGAAGGATTTATGGAGAGCTTTTACTTATTTTCGTATTGTATTTTAACTGTCACTCAAATCAAAAAAAAGAATTTTTAAAGGCGCTTTTTTTCCCTCCCCCCTCCTCAGATAGTATTTGAGGTTCAGTCATGTATCAATGGGATTTTCATCAGATTTTTCTCTTTTTTTTTTCGCTTTACACAACTTCCCAAGCTGTGTATTTTCTTATAAACCAGACCAGTATGATGCTTTATTATTGCATGCACTTTAATTTTTTTTCCAGGTTAAAAGAAAGCATGATTCTGTCAGAGCTTTTAATTATATTTGTAAATAAAGTGCTCATCACACAAACTAAGGATGTGTTGTTATATATGTCCTCATATCTTCATATTCACTGTGTACAACAGCAAGAAGCAGAATGGAAACCTGTTAAAAAATCTATACCATGCCATGTTGGTATCAGTTTTTTCAGCCTTAACTCACCTATATGTCCTGATAATTAATTTTTAACTTTGACTTACTGGATCAAAATTTTGAACCCCCCAAAAAACTAAAGAAAACATGAAATCTGATCTTGAAAATTATGTTTAAAAAAACACAGAATTTTAAATATTGCAAATATGAATACAGGTTGCATATGTAACATATAACAGGTAAAATGAGGATAATCTCTAGTTCTATATTTTTATACTAAATATATTTGACATTATCTCCGTTTTACTTGGCCGAATATCATCAAAAAAAAATTTGGTATGGAGTTTCAAGCCAGAACTTTAGAGTTTTTGACACGAGACAAACGGGACATAGGAATAAAATAAATGACACAGCAACAGAATAGCACTAACTCAGTTTTTAGACATTAAATCGAGAAAAAGATTGCCAGATATTACAAAAAGATATCCTCTTTAGCAGATATGATGTACCTGGTTTTCTCCAAGTGTAATACATTCCCTAGCTCTCTCAACCACATTTCACAGATAAAGCTTTTTGAGCATGCATTGGCCCGCGGGCCAATTGTGGCCCTCGTGATGATATTTTGTGGCCCCCACCTTGATATGAAAGTTTAATGTGAGTTTTATATGGCACTTTACCATGTTGTGTGTGGAAGGTCCCTTTAATTACTTTTTTTGGTCATTTTGTGTCTTTTTTTAGTCATTTTGTATTCTTTTTTTTTAAATACTCTTGTGTCGTCTTTTGTCATTTTGTGTCTTTTTTTAAGTAATTTAGTGTTTTTTCATCATTTTGTGTCTTTTTTTAAAGTAATTTAGTGTTTTTTCATCATTTTGTGTCTTTTTTTGTAATTTTGTCTCTTTTTTTGGTCATTTTGTGTCTTTTTTTGGTCATTCTGTCTCTTTTTTGAGTCATTTTGTGTCTTTTTTTGTAATTTTGTCTGTTTTTTTGGTAATTTTGTGTCTTTTTTTGTAGTAATTTTGTGTCTTTTTTTGGTCATTTTGATACTGCCTCCAGCTGCCCTCAGGTAATTTGAGACCCCTGGTTTTATAGGTTTCTTTTTTTCAGTAATTTTAACTTGTAATAGCTGACACAGGGCTGTGGAGTTTAGTCTGACTCTACTAGCAATACAGTTAAAATTCTGTGGAAAAAAAAGTTGAACATGTCAGTTCAGTCTGAATGACTACTTTCAGATCCTCATCTCACACTGCAGGCTGGTGAAAGGAAGCGGAGACCACAGAGTGGAAATAAAAAGGTCGAGTTGTTAATGAGGACAAAGGTTACTGAACGTATGTTTGATAAACGGAGCAAAGTTCATAACTGCAGCGCTGCTACTACAGTGCTCTTACCTTAACTGCTCCACAAAGCTCTTAAAGTTTTTAAATACTAGAATTGAGACACTTTGTGGGCAAGGAGCCCAGTTCCTTCAGGCTAAATAGACATATATTCTACCTAATAAAAAATCTTTCACTGTAAATGATGAAGTACTCTCTGGAGCTTCCCCTCTTAGTCGATTAATCTGTAATTTAGGTCTTTTACTCTGTAATTATCATGCTTTTCTTCCATGCTGACTGGCTTGTATCCAAGAAACTTAAGAACACATCTCTGATACACACAAGATTAAATGCTGCTGCTTATTATTCTTTGTGGAGAAGCTGGATTTTTACAGATGGCTCAAATAAATTGTATGTTAGTCATCTACAAATGCCTTTAGTAGAGGACAACCCTAATACTTTCTGCAACTGAGGAACCCAAATGAATTTTTGCACATCTCCAAAAATGAAAAGCTCCTGGTTCTAATTATTCAAACCAAAATACAACAAACATCTCTATTTCTCAAAGAATGGATCACATTTACAACTTATCACCATGACACTTTAAAACAGGGGTCTCGAACTTGTGGCCCGCGGGCCAATTGTGGCCCTCGTGATGATATTTTATGGCCCCCACCTTGATATGAAAGTTTAATGTGAGTTTTATATGAATGGCACTTTACCGTGTTGTTACTGGAAGAAGAGGAAATGTTATGTAATGTAATTTTGTGTCTTTTTTTTGTGGTAATTTTGTCTTTTTCTAATAATTCTGTGTATTTTTGGGGTCATTTTGTGTCTTTTTTAAGTAATTTAGTATCCTTTCTTGGTCATTTTGTGTCTTTTTTTAGTAATGTCTCTTTTTGGTAGTGTCTTATTTAAGTAATTTAGGTTTTTTTTCTGTAATTTTGTGTCTTTTTTTTGGTCATTTTGAGTAATTTGAGTTTGAGACCCCTGCTTTATAATGTGATTAAAACTAAGATGTCAAAGAGGAATCAAGTTGACCAAATGAGTCTCTAAGCATTAAAGCATGGTCACACTTGGCGGCATAATATTATTTAATATTTGCCTTCCATTCTCGCAAGTCGCAAGCGACGGGTCAAATCTCCACATTGAATTCAACTCTGGTGAACTTTGACAGGCAAATATCACCTCAGCCAAACGCCTGTATAGATGACGGTGTCCTTAAATCAGCCACCATAAAATCTGAAAGCATTTGAATAGATAACACACAACAGTTTCAGTGTTTAACACCTTTATTGCAGATTGAGTGCAGGTGGCATGATTGAGAGGAGCAGTTATTTTAGTCACAGCATGGGTGGAAGGCAACAGTGCGGAAAAAAAGACACTATTTAGTGGCACACTCACAAAGAAAAATGCTTTGTTACTGTTGGGGTTTAATGCTTTCTGCAAGAACGATTCCTGCACCTAGTGCTGAAAGTTTCAGAGTCTTTTCATTTATTTTCCGGCCAGCTGCTCGTACAGTTTGGGGACGTAGTCGTCCCACTCGGCCTGGTAGCAGGTTCCAGCCACCGGAGCTCCCAGGTTGTATTTCTGCCTGAAGCTCTGGATCTTGAATTTGCCGCGTCCGTCTCCACAGCAGTTAGTGAGGACGGTCTCGGTGCAGGACAGGCTGCCTGGCTGCTCGTACACCAGCCACACGTACCTGTGGAGACCTGAGGGGGACAAAGACAGGTTATTTTAAATGTAGCGTCACAGTGCTGCTTGAAAACAACCTCTTAGAACTGTAAATTATTGATGCCAGGCTATAGATACTGTTTAAGATTAACTGTGGTAAAGGTTGCCGACGTGCCAAACTCCAAACCAGTAATTAACATGTTTAACAACCCTGTGGACCAAGGTTATTATAGTTAACGAAAACTAACGAAATAACGAAAACTAGAATTGAAAAAACATTTCGTTAACTGAAATAAAAATAAAAACTAGAGTTTTTTAAAAAACGATAACTAACTGAAACTGTATTGCGTGGTTACAAAACTAACTAAAACTAACTAAAATTAAAGTCAAAATGTCCTTAGTTTTCGTTTTTGTCAACTTTTTTCATTCATAATTCAGTGTTTCTATTTGAACATGCAACACATGGTAAATATGTTTACTGAGACTGGGAACTAGAACCAAAATTCAAAACACCTGGAACTGTAAGAGTTAATAACCTTATTGGGGCTGAGATGGATAAACCAAAGGAAATAAACGCAAATGTATTATGACCACTTTGAATCTCGCACCCAACACATAGCCCATTACAACAAAAACTAAAACTAACACTAAAACTAATAAAAACTAAACTAAAACTAAGCATTTTCAAAAAATAGAAAAACTAAACCAAAACTAGAAAACTGACTCTAAAAACTAATTAAAACTAACTGAATTTGAAAGCAAAAATTCACAACGAAATTAAAACTAAAACTAATGAAAAATCCAAAACTATTATAACCTTGCTGTGGACGGTTTTGTATTCTCATCAAACCTATCAATTATTATTATTATTAGATATCTAAAATCATTTGTTCCCTCAGCTGTTGGCTTCCTAAACAAACTAGGGTTAGTAGCTTTGTCTTTCTTAAACAATGTAAATGATTATATTCCATGATGTCTCCCATATGCTTTTATGCTTTAATGTTTTTATGTTCTGTGTTTTGTATTTATTATGATTATTTGTTTGTTGTGTGACATTTTTAACTACTGAATGCAGAACAAATTGCCCCTCGGGGACAATAAAGATTTATCAAATCAAATCAAATTTAATCAAAATTAACATAAAAAACACAGTCTAAGGTCCTGTTTGTTAGTCAAATTTAAGGCTTTCTGACACCTAATTGTATAGAGATAGAGGGACATAATGTCTTGAACTTCCAGAATAAGCTAAACATGGGCATAAATCTATCCAGTCATGCATTGCCCAAACTGAAATCCATCTCTATTCTTCTTTCTCTCTTACCTGTTCCCTTGGGAGGACCGGAGCCCACGTAGTCGGACATGACGCAGCCAGAGGACACATCATTCCCCTTCATGTTGACCACCAGAAAGTGGTGCCACTCCCTATAGTAAAAGGAGAAAAAATGTTGTTTTAAAAAGTACAATAAAGTTCTAAATTATGCAAAAGCTGACTTTATTTAAAGTATGAGAGAGCTTTTCATCTGTTTTGATGGCCAAAAATACCATCCCCATTCACAATGAGTGCTTTTAATAACAATTAAGCTTATTAAACTCCCTTTTTTTAAAAAAAAAAGAGACTGTTGCAAAATGAAATTAACCAATCGGAAGCAAAACGGCATAAAAGCCTGAAATATGGGCAGCTGCATCAGAAGTTGACATTTCTTCAGCAAAGGAAAGGTGGAACTCCCCTTTAATATCTATTATAACTTGCATTATAATTACTCAATTTTAAAACTGTCTTTGTCATATAAATTAATGTGTAATTGGACTGTACTTTTGCAAGCATCTTTTGGTCATTTTTAGTAAATGAACCCAAACTTGTCACAGGTTTTTCCCGCTCTTTTCACCTGAATTTGGGGTCTTTCCTGCTGGGAGCGTCCGGGTCGGTGAGGGCCAAAGTGTACAGCTTACTGGCGTCACATCCTTCCCACTCGATGCAGGTGGGTCGATTCTGCACCTGCAGGTCAACACAG
The DNA here is from genome assembly GCF_030273125.1 of Centropristis striata. Classification (NCBI taxonomy): domain Eukaryota; kingdom Metazoa; phylum Chordata; class Actinopteri; order Perciformes; family Serranidae; genus Centropristis; species Centropristis striata. Next base: position 6,695,155 of record NC_081523.1, read on the forward strand.
AGAAAAATGATCAATATTGTCACACTGTCAAAATAATCGGCTAAGTCATTTTTTGTCAAAATTGGGTTTTTTGCCTAAATCATCTCCTCATTGCCACCTATGGTAAAATCGCCTACATCCTCAGTTGATCAGATCATGTGATTTTACCCCTTTAAGATAATGGCCTATGTCAACTGTGTGACTTAAGCGGATTTATTATGCCTAAGTCAAAATAAAATGAGACTTAGGCAATTTTTTGAACATGCCTTTGTGACTTAAGCAAGATATGGTAACACTTTATTTTGAAGGTGTCTACATAAGAGTGACATGAGCGTGTCATAAACATGACATAGGATGTGTCATAAACATTAATGACACTTTGAAGTAACATTAATGCTCATGATACTTGTCATGTCATGTTTCTGACAGGCTTGTGTGACTCTTATGTAGACACCTTCAAAATAAAGTGTTACCATATCTTGCTTAAGTCACAAAGGCATGTTCGAAAAAATGCCTAAGTCATTTATTTCTCTTAAGTTACATAATATACACACAGTGTTATCACTATGCCAATAGCCATCCTTTGTTACATCCTTTGTGGGTGAAATGATCAATAAATGTCATATGTTACACTTTTGGTGAAGTTTTTTGTGTTTCCTGAAAAAATGAGTTAGGCTTTTATTTTAACAGGGTGGCGATATTAGTGCATCTGATGCCCATTAGGGGGCGCTACTCGCCAGCTATTACAGCTGCAGACACGCTGCAGGCGTGTGACCAGTCTTATGTAACCCAATTCATTGTTTGCAAACATTTGAAAACACGTTAGTGCCAAACAATTAATTAAAAAGCAGTGTTTGGTATAAGAAAATGTGTTAGCACTGTGCTAGGAGAATGCTATCTTTTAAGCTAACACTCCAAAACGAAGCTAAGTTAGTTAGCTGAGTTGTTAGCTTTGCTGACTAACCTGTGTTGGCGTGAGCACTTTGCCGAGCTCATCTATCTCCACAGAGTCGTATTTAACAGTCATGGGATTTGCGGGTTTCTCTTCGACCTCCAGCAGGGTCAGAGGCCCGGTCCACTGGCTCAAATCTGCGGGCATTTTCACTTTTAGTCCGGCTGCAGATGCTGTGAACTGAAGCTGCACACAAGCACACAAAAACTGCCAGAAGTGATGCGTTCAGGTGCCAGTAGGAGATATACGAACTGGTGGAGAATCTGTGCAGTTAGCTAACAATTTGAATTTAAAAATAACTATATTAGTGGCATTTTAAATTTTAAAACAGCCTTAAACAAACTGTAATAGATGCTACTCATGTTTTTTTTAAATCAATCCCCTGATGTAGCGTAAAAACACCGGAAATTGTTGATGTAAACCCTTTTAGGTAGATTATTGCCAGTTTTCAGGAGCGTTTTTACCGATAAATGACTAGTAATATATGCTGAATTTCCATCAAAAAGCAAACTTGGAGGTAAATTAACTTAATGATACTATCTATGTTTAATAGTGTGGGTGAAGTATATATTTCCGAGCAATCTGACTACAAGTGAACGTCACAAACTACACTACCTGCAGGTGACCACCAGAGGGCGCTGTCACGTCTCTGCCATTTGGCTTGTGGTTCGTTAAAATGTCTGTCAATCAAATCACCAGTTCTGAGCAGGTCCCGCCTCCTGCTCACATGCTCCATTAACACACTTTCTGTTTCCAGACGGGCCATTTTTAGAAAGTGGGGTACGACTGTGAGAGAGTTGATTAATTAATATGGAAATATTTCACCTGTCAAAGCAGAGCAAACGGTTTCACCTCCTCATTAAGATGAAATATTATTGGTAATCAGTATAATCAGTGTAGTAGTTTGTTGCAGCCAGTTGTATTACATAAATGATGCCTGTTATCTCTTTTATTCCTTTATGGCAGTGGTTAGTATTTGCATGTCACATACACCCAAAACACACACATGAAACACATATTTGATCAGATTTTGTTGCATTTATAAATATTAAACAGTCATACAATAGTAAATGAGATTATACTTAAATAAAACCTGTTTTTCTCAAGATTGTCATGGACGTGAATTGCAGTTAAACCCAGTTAAAGCTCAGTTTAGTAAGCCATTTACTTACTACACAATTAGTACTTTTTTCAGTTCGTTATGTACATATTCCAAATATATTAATATATATATTATTATTATTATTGATGCGTTTATGTAAGCAGCATTTTATTTTTGTCAGGGTAGGGCTAATTTTAAATACTTAATATATTGTTCTGTGGTTTAATTTATAAACATGCATAATCATTTTAAATTGATCACAATATTTGCCTCAAAATGTCGTATGTAGTGGAGTAGAATTATAAAGTTACATAAAATGGAAATACTCAAGTACATGTTACTAACTAAATGCACTTAGTTACATTCTACCACTGACTACTACTACTACTAGGCTACTACTACTACTTAAGTACATGTAACTAAGTCAGAATCAGAATCAGAAGTAGGCCTACTGTATTGAGCCCCGGGGAGAAATTGCTTTGTTCCAGTTGCTGCTGTATAAGAATAGAATAGAAAGTATTCTGTAATAAAATAAAGGTTTAAAAAAAAGCACTCTCCACTAAATATACAACAATATAGATGCAAATGCAAGTGTTACGTAAATAAAGATATGTACAAATAGAAATATTAAATATAGAATACATTTGAAGTAAATAGAGATATGGAAATATAGAAATTGAATTATAGATATGGACAACTATGTATATATGTAACAACAGTGAGACAAATTGAATTATTGCACATGATTTCTGTAGAATGTCCGGAATTGCACAGATTGTTATAAATAAAGTTATGAAGTAATGAATTGTGTGAAATAAATCTATTGACGCTGTGCCTGACACTCAGGAAGGACTTCCTGTGGTGATTATTAGACCATTGTTTTCTTCAATTTATTGTTAATGTTAACGCCTGGTACAACTAAAGGTACATTTGTTTGGACAAATATAATGACAACAGCAAAAATAGCTGATAAGATTTTAATTTAAGAGCTGATATTTAGACATTTTCCATGGTTTTCTTGATATTAACCAAAATCATTATCAAGAAAACCATGGGTAATGTCTAGATATCAGCTCTTAAATTAAACTCTAATGAGCTATTTTTGTTGTTATTATATTTGTTACCTGTGCGTGTGTTTGTGTGTGTGTGTGTGTGTGTGTGTGTCTGGGTCTCTCTTTCTGGGAGAGATGGATGAAATGATGAAAGGATCAAAGGCTTTGGGGTCGACCAATCAGAGCAGAGCAATCAACAGAATTAACTGCCACCTGAATGTTCCGGAACAGCGACAGCAGCCAGAGGTGCTACATATGTTTTTGTGAAGAAAAATGAAGAAATAGCTTTATAAGAGCGATCTGAAAAACTGTTAAATATGCTTTTCTACTCTCTATGGAAGCCAATGAGGCTGTTGGTGCGTGTTGGTGGTGCATCTGTGCGTCCTATGGCCAAACTATAACTCTGACAGCTTTACCAGAGGATTGTGAGTGAGAAGACACATTTTCCTACGTTTCTATGTATAAATTATTTCTGCAGAGTGGAATTTTCGGCCTGGAGCTCAGTTTTCAAGTTTATTTTTTGACAATTACTACTACTACTACTTCTACTACTAGGCTACTTCTACTACTACTGCTCCCACTACTATTACTACTACTACTACTACTTCTACTACTATTTATCTTGTTCAGAAAAGATTTGTTAGAACTGCCACATTTTCAAAACGACTAGATCCTTCTGCTCCCCTTTTCCAAAAACTCAAGATAATAATAATAATAATAATAATAATTATAATTTTTCAGATCAATATATAGGCCTACCAAATCAGCATTTTTATCTTTAAGTAGGCTATAAGTATATTCCAAATTCCATTCCTAAAGCTTTCAGTGAACATTTCCATGTCAACTCACAATTACATAAGTACAATACTAGACAATTAACAAGATTACACCCTCCTCACTATCGTACTACCCTCTGGCAATTTTCCTTAAAATACAGAGGTACAATACTCTGGAATGATAGTTCAATAAAGTTTTCCTCTCTGAATATATACAAGAACAATTTAGTGGCTGCTCTGCACAGGTACGCATACACGCACACATTTCTACACTTTTGTTTTATTTATTTTTTTGTGATAGTTACTTGTTTTAATTTAACTTGTGAATTTTAATATAGGTAGAGGCCTGTATAAGCCCTTTTGGGTTTCTTGCCACTACCTTGCACCTTCATTTTGTTGTTATCTCATTGTCCTTGTCTTTTGTCTTATTTGTGCAAAATAAAAAAACTTCAAACTTCTACTACTACTACTACTAGACTACTATTAGGCTACTACTACTACTACTACTACTACTCTTACTACTACTACTACTACTACTACTACTACTACTACTAGGCTACTATTAATTGGCTACTCCTACTACTAGGCTACTATTGATAGACTACTACTACTACTAGGCTACTACTATTACTACCGTATTGTGTTGTAATGAATAGGAGAAAGGTGTTACTGTCTCTTTAACAAGGTGAGGTCAGGGTGTGGTTTATTCGTGCCAAAGTTTCCGGATGAGCGTGGTGCTCTAGTAAACAAAGCACGTCCGCTCCCTCCGACCTGCAGCGGAGCGGAGAGCCAGGAGTCCCATCATGACACACTGGCTCACCTGTGGCTTATAATGGGAGCACTGGTGTGAGCCCGCTGGCACAGACAGGCTCACACAGGTGGACTAGTCCGACAGGTTTGGAGAGGGGGAAGCCCTTTCTCTTCACTTCCTTTTTTTTTTTTCTTTTTCTTTTTTGACGGCAATGTAGCCATTTGGAGAGTTACCATGAAGATAGTGACGCTTCTACTGTTGTGTTTATGTGCGACAGGTGAGTTTTTACAATGACGAGTACACAGGTAACACAGGTGAGTGTGTAAAACTCATTTCTGTTGGTTTATTCTCTCTTCTTATTCTCTTATTATCTCTTGTTTGCTGTCACAGCTGTAGTTTCGGGCGGTGACGCCACCGAAACGGCGCTGACAGCCGCACCGGGCGACATCGCGCTGCTTCCGTGTTACTCCGCCGGTAACGTGACACCGACTGTAACGACGTGGATGAAAAATGGACGAGAGGTCGTTAGAGGTGGCGAGGCTGCACCGGGGCCTCCTGCTCCAGCCGCCGGGCAGCGCCTCACGTTAACGCGGGACGGGAGCCTGAACATCAACAGGGTGACACCTGGAGATGAGGGCACCTACCTGTGCAGCTCCACGCTGCCGGGCAACAACACCTTTCATGCACGTGCAGTGCTGCAAGTAGCCAGTAAGTGAATTTTACGCGTTGAAACTATTAAAAAATAACTTATTTCTATATATTTTAAACACATGTTCAACTATTAAAAGTATGTAATGGTCCATTTCAGGCCATTTTATGTATTTATTTATTTATTTTTATTATTAAAAAATAACTTATTTCTCTATATTTTAAACACACGTTCAACTATTAAAAGTAGGTAATGGTCCATTTCAGGCCATTTTATTTATTTATTTATTTTTATTATTATAAAATAACTTATTTCTCTAACTATTAAAAGTATGTAATGGTCCATTTCAGGCCATTTTATTTATTTATTTATTTTTATTATTAAAAAAATAACTTATTTCTCTATATGTTAAACACATGTTCAACTATTAAAAGTATGTAATGGTCCATTTCAGGCCATTTTCTTTCTTTCTTTCTTTCTTTTTGTTATTATAAAATAACTTATTTCTCTAACTATTAAAAGTATGTAATGGTCCATTTCAGGCCATTTTATTTATTTTTATTATTAAAAAATAACTTATTTCTCTATATTTTAAACACATGTTCAACTATTAAAAGTATGTAATAGTCCATTTCAGGCCATTTTGTTTATTTATTTATTTATTTTTATTATTAAAAAATAACTTATTTCTCTATATTTTAAACACATGTTTAACTATTAAAAGTATGTAATGTTCCATTTCAGGCCATTTTATTTTTTTTATTATTATTATTTTTCTAAACCCTCTGGGGTCTGAGCATATTTTCCCTTTATATACCACATAATATTTACTATACTCATGTTGGGTATTTGGTATTTTCTCAGCACAACTTCAACATGATTTGACAATTATTTTTTCACTTTAACCCACTTTATTGACACATTGAGCCCCAAAATACACAAACAATTTTACTATTTATGACGATAAAAACCACAAATATGCTCAATGAACTGTTTCGGACCTGGAAAATGTCAAACATAGGTTACAAATCTGAACATATAAAGGTAGAAATTCAAATATAATAAACATATGCACAAAAAATACCATAAAAACATGTTTATTTATAGGGACAGTGTTAGATGATTAGACCCCCTTTTTTTGCATTTTTACAGAATACAGAAGTGAAGTGTTAGAGACTGGGAAAGAGCTAAAATCCTTTTATTAATTAATTAATTAATTAATTCATTCATTCATTCATTCATTCATTCATTCATTCATTCATTCATTTATTCATTCATTCATTATGGGTGTAGATCATTTATCAATAAAATCCAATCAGGACCAATTGCAGGAAACCTTTCTTGATAATAAAAATGTATTCTGCAGATACTTTTCATGGATATTTCAGCATGCTGCACCACTGTGCATGGTTAACAGGGTTCACTTCAGTTCTGTAAAGCAGCATTTCTAGTAAACTCAAACAGGTTCTTCAACATTACAGACATTCACATGGAAACAGGAAGCGAGATGTGATGAATGACAGTGTGCAGGAAACAAACAGAAAATGATACTTAAAGCTGCAGCTGAGTTTTTATATTATCAATTAATATAGCAATTTATGCAAATTATTATTTTCCATTAACCAGTTTGAGCTCATGTGAACATTTTAAGTTTCCTTTGGTGGAAGTGTTCTCTGGGCTTTCCAAAGCACAAATGTGAACAAAGAAATCCTCATTTATTTATTATCTTATTCTTATTACTACAAGCTATCTAGTGTTTTGGCACATGGGACGTAAACAACATTATTTCCATGTGCCCAAAGAATAAATATAGTATGATAAGAAAATAGATGTATCTTAGAAACTACAAGGAGCATTATCAAGTATTTGGGAACTACAAATTCATAACAAGTTTATTATCAAAGAAAACAATTAGAGTTTCTCCTTAAAACATTTTTTCAGATAAAGACTGTACATAAACGTGTGAAACAGGTGGCTGGTGTGTTTTTTAATGTGATATTAAAAAAAATAAAAAATAATTCTCCTATTAGAAACTGTACCAGTACCAGTCCATACCAGTATTCAAGACTTTAAAACTATTAGAACAAATGTTGAGGCATTTTTGCTTTATTATACTAAAAAAACCTTTCGGCACAAATGAGTAAATTATTAAATTTAGAGCTTAAATAATTTATTAATCAGTAAACATTAACTTTTTTTTTAATTTTTAATCTTCAAGTAATGACTTTTTTTTAAGTAACAATGCCAAAAAATACAAAGAGTCCTGCACACTGTCTAACTTACAATACATATATTTTAGTTTTAATTACATATGCTTCATCCTACTCCTTTCCGGACATGTTGCGTTCACATTATAGCTTTTGTTTTGACTATTGCTATTTTTTGTTTTGGTTATTCTCATTGGATTTGTTTGTTTTTGAGTTTACTTTGTTGTGTTACTCGCACATGTTTGAAATAAAAAAAGCTGAACTGAAAATCAAATGAAAAATCTGCCTGATAGCCAAGTTTGTGTGGAGAAAAAAGAGCCATGCATGTGATGTAAGGACAGACTGAAAGATGCTAAACAGAGACAGAAACTAATGATAGGAAGTTGACACATTTGAACCAGAATCTCCTGGACTTGAGAGGTTTAAAGAGCTGCTTGTGTTCCTTTCAGGCGGTCCTGATAATGTATCGGCGTCCGTGGGTCCGGCCACCGCCCTCGCCAACGGGACGCTCATCGTGGTCCGGGGTTCCAGCGTGTCCTTTAACTGCTCCGGCTCCTCCTACCCCTCCCAGAACCTGACCTGGGCCTTCAGGGGAGCTTCGTCCAGCAACGAGTCTCTGGCGTCCTCCTCCGGCTCCTCGCTGCTGTTCACCTTAGAAGAGGTCCAGCCGAGCGCTCAGGGAGTTTACAGCTGCAGCGCCACCAACCCCGTCTCCAACCAGACGGTCAGCAAGAGCCAACAGCTGCTGGTCTACTGTAAGTACCATCAACACTATATATCATAGATATACACAGAGTAGAACTAGGACACTGAAGAAGTTAGAAAGAAGATCAGTTGGTAGGTAAGGTACAGTGGCAAGATGATGATGATGGTAATAATGTTATTCTGACTAGACAGTATATAATAATAGTACAATATATATGTGCGTGTTTGTGTATGTATGTATATATATGTATATATGTTTGTATGTATGTATATATATATATATATATATGTATATGTATGTATATATATATATGTATGTATGTATGTATATATATATAAAACACATCATTTTAATCTTTTTTTGTAATTTTGTGCCTTTTTTTGGTCATTTTGTGTCTTTTTTTAAATAATTTTGTATCTTTTTTTGTTATTCTGTGTCTTTTTTTGGTCATTTTGTTTCTCTTTTGGGTAATTTAGATTTTTTTCTGTCATTTTGTGTCTTTTTTGGCCATTTTGTGTCTTTTTTGGGTCATTTTGTGTCATTTTGTAATTTTTTTTTGTCTTTCTAAAGTAATTTAGTGTTTTTTGGGGTCATTTTGGGTCTTTTTGTAATAATTTTGTGTCTTTTTTTGGTCATTTTGTGTCTTTTTGTAGTAATTTTGTGTATTTTTTTTGGTCATTTTGATACTACCTCCAGCGGCCCCCAGGTAATTTGAGTTTGAGACCCCTGGTTTAGATAGATGTTTTTACTCCGACACCAAAGAGCTTTTTTTCTGTGGGTAATTGCCAGAAAATTCACAATAAATCCTCTTTGATTCAGTGTTATAAAGTGATAAAAACGAAACAACTTTCTGTGTTATAGCCGCAGCATTTGTATTCATGTCTGTGCAAATGCAAAATGGTGCTTAAAGAGTTAAGAGAGTATCAACAGATAATCCATTTGTTAGGTTTGTGGTCTCCCTTTCGAGTGCACAGGGCCTTAAACACACAGGTGTGATCTCCCTGGGTGAAATAATGGAGGGTAAACAAGGTGAGAAAAAAACAGAAATGTTTAGACAGGCAGAAAACAGAAGCTGAGTCATCATCTAACAGCAACTGAGACCAAGACAAGTGAAAGTCAAAAAAGGTTCAGTGGAAACAACAAGAGCAGGAATTCAGTGTGTCGGGACAATAGCTTTATCTGTGTGGCCTGCAGTTTATCTACAGGTCTGGAGGCAAAAAAACAACGATACAGTGAATGGACTTCCTGAATTCTCGACATATTCAGCCTTTCCTGTGTTTTACTGACTTCCTAGAATTACTCACAGACTTTCTCCAGGAAGGAAACTATTGTTTATGATATAAAATACTGGAGTGGGTACTACTTTGTATTAAGGTACACATATTCAACATTAATTAGTTGCTTATTAGCATGCAAATAAGTAACATATTGGCTCTTAATTAGTCATCATTAAGTAGTTATTAAGGCCTTATGCTGCCTTATTATACAACCTGTAAACCAGGGGTCTCAAACTGGGGGCCACTGGAGGCAGTATCAAAATGACCAAATAAAAGACACAAAATTACTAAAAAAAGACACAAAATGACCAAAAAAAGACACAAAATGACAGAAAAAAACGATATTACTTAAAAAAGACACACAATGACCAAAAAATACACAAAATTACTAAAAAAAGTAATTAAATGGATCTTCCACACACAACACGGTAAAGTGCCATTCATATAAAACTCACATTAAACTTTCATATCAAGGTGGGGGCCACAAAATATATATAATGTTCAGCCTTTCCTGAAAAAAAAAACTATTTTTTAAACTATTGTTTATGGTATAAAAGGCTGGGTACCACTTTATATTAAGGGACACATATTCAATATTAATTAGTTGCTTATTAGCATGCAAATAAGTAACATATTGGCTCTCAATTAGTCATCATTAAGTGGTTATTAATGCCTTATTCTGCATGGCCTTATTATACAACCTGTAAACCAGGGGTCTCAAACTCAAATTACCAGGGGGCCGCTGGAGGCAGTATCAAAATGACTGAAAAAAGACACAAAATTACTAAAAAAAGACACAGAATGACAGAAAAAAAAAAATACTTAAAAAAGACACAAAGTGACAGAAAAAAACAAAATTACTTGAAAAAGACACAAAATGACCAAAAAAAGATACAAAATCATTTAAAAAAGACACAGAATATCCCAAAAAAGACACAAAATGACGAAAAAGACTCAAAATGACAGAAAAAAACTAAATTACTTAAAAGAGACTCAAAATGACAAAAAAGACACAGAATTACCAAAAAAGAAATTATTTTTAAAAAAGTTTTAAAAAAGCAATTTTTTTCTCGCAGATTCACCACTTTAAATCTCATAAATCTGCGCATTTTTTTCTCGTAGATTTGCCACTTTAATGTCGTAAACGTATTTCTCAAAATATGACCCCCCTCCCCCGAGTCCGTATGTTTTTTTTTACACATTCTGACTGTATGTAATATCCTCCAATATTCTCTAGGGTTGAAATTTGGAATTTGCAAGTATTTCAATGAGTGCCCTATTAATGGTTAAGTGATCACAGTTATAGTTCACAGTTGTCGTTTGTGCTTTTATTCTCTTTCCTGACTGGTGTTTTTGTCCTGACTAGACGTCCCAAACCATCACCCTGAGTGTGTGTGGGCCCTAGCAGAGGACCCGTCCCACGTCCAGTTCAGCTGCAGCTGGTTGGGAGCGTACCCCGAGCCCACGCTGCGCTGGGGGGAGGACGAGGCCGACCCCGCACCTCGCTGGACGGGACACGTTTCAGCCGTGTCGGAGAGTCTGGGGGTGACGCTGAACCGCTCGCTGCTGTTCGACGGGCAGACGGTGAAGTGTGCGGCCAGGCACCAGGCGCTCGGTCCGGGGAAAGAGAAGTCCTGTTCCTTTACTCTCAGTAAGCACGTCGTGGTGAAACCAGCCTCTTAACCGCCCTGAGAAGTGCAACTGATGAATCTTTTATGTGATTTCCACCTCAGAGCCACACTGACACTCTTCAGTGTTCAGGAGACTGATGACCTACACTCAGTATTCTTACTATTGATGGTTCTTTAATTGTATATAGATCCTTTATTTCATTTTTCATAAACCAGGGGTCTCAAACTCAAATTACCTGGGGGCCGCTGGAGGCAGTATCAAAATGACCAAAAAAAAGACACAAAATGACAGAAAAAAAACTAAATTACACTAAAAAGACACAAAATGACCAAAAAAAGACACAAAATTACTAAAAAAAAGACACAAAATGACCAAAAAAGACACACAATTATTTTAAAAAAAGATACAAAATCACCCAAAAAAGACACAAAATTACTAAAAAAAGACACAAAATTACTAAATAAAGACACAAAATGACCAAAAAAGATACAAAATGACAAAAAAAAAGATACAAAATGACAGAAAAAACCCCAGAAATTACTTAAAAAGACACAAAATGACCAAAAAAGACAAAGAATGACCAAAAAAGACACAAAATTACCAAAAAAAGACAGAATTACCAAAAAAGACACAAAATTATTAAAAAAGACACAAAATTATTAAAAAAGACACAAAATTATATAAAAAAGACACAAAATGATTTAAAAAAAAGACACAAAATTACTTAAAAAAGGACACAAAATGACCAAAAAAGACACAACATGACTAGAATTGTATATAGATCCTTTATTTCATTTTTAATTATTTTTTTCGAACCGAAAAAAGAAACAACATAAACTACAACAGCGTAGCCTAGATGCATATACTTATACATACACATACTCACATAGAAACCATTAAACAGATGTACATAAACATATAAACATTGACACACATACATTATATATATAGCTCTATACATATACATGCATCTGTCCCTTCTAAGTAATAAGATAGATATAAGATCCAGTTAACTTAATATTCAATACGCATTTCCTTATATCACTTTGGTCCGAAAAAAATATTATTATTTAACCTGGTAAAAGTCTCATTGAGATTAAAAGAGAGACCTGGCCAAGAAAGCATCTTAAAAAGTGACAAGTTACAACATTTAAACACAGTTAACATAAACAGTTAAATACAATCAAATCCAGCCATCACACTGAAGGAGTTTTATAGCTATTTAGATCATTTTCAACTAAGAGATATAACTGCTTAATTTTTAACACTCCTGTTATGTTTGTTTTTCAGGAACAGCACTAACCCGGGGCAGGTTTAATTATCCAAAAGTGTGAGAAACTTTTAAAAAAATCCCAATAAACATTGTTTATATTTAGTTATTAACTCCATTACTAACCATTGCAATTAATATTTAGTGCGATGGTGTTCTTCACCTCTCACAGATCAGGTTCAATGAGGATAATTCACTAGTTTTTCATAAAAAAATGCATGTTAAAACTTTTTTATGTGTATTGAAAAGACCTACATATAAAATACAATGGTTTTACATGACATAGATTTAAAAAAATAAAATAAAAAAAAGTTTATATTTAATGTTTTCATTTTTATGAAAAAATACTTTTAACTATTTAAAAAAACAAAAACAACAACTTTGAAATGGGTCAATTTGGTCCGCAGCATAATTAGAGGATTAAATGTATTTTTTAACACCAAAAACAGAAACAGAAAGATATCTCAAAGCTTCAAAGCCGATAAATCAATGTAAATACTAATGTTAAATACTACAAAAGGAGTAGTGGCTGTAAAACTGTTGAAGGTGTGTTCTGAACCCAGATAAAACCAAAATCATCTGCATGACTAGATACAACCACATGAGGCATGTGGGAAAAAATGTTAAGTTGATGTAAGAGAACGTGAGTAATGCAAAAAACTCTTCATGTCTTTACCAGAGCGCTCTACTTACAACATAAACATCTTTTTTTTATTCAACCTTTATTTAACCAGGGAATATCCCATTGAGATTAAGAACCTCTTTTTCAAGGGAGCCCTGGCCAAGAGGCAGCAAACACAAAATACAGTTACATATTTACATAAGACACAGACCTTAAATGCATTATGAGAAACAAATGCATATTGTGGAATTGGCCTCAATAACTCTCAGTTTGGATTTAAAAGTGCTCAAAGAAACAAAGTCAGTTAGTTTCCAGTCTTTCTGCAGCATATTCCAGCATAAGGTGCAGAGTAAACAAATGTCCTTTTACCCAACTCTGTACGAGCAGAAGAGACAGAAAGCAACAACTGATCTTGTGAACGAAAGAATAAGATCCAGCATTTCTCACAGTAATTAATGTGCAAATGTACGAAGGCAGCAGTCCCAATATTGCCTTATAAAAAAAAACATCTGTGTAACAACATTAAGATTAAGTCTGTCTGTTTAATTCTCATAATCTATATTCTCATAATTACTTTACCATAGATTTTATGTGGTACTGTGAATACAAATAGTGTAGTCCTGGTAGTCATGAGGACACAGTGAGGACGGGAGTGACTCAGTAGTGTAAGGGTTATCATCACAGGACTGGATTGTGCAAACTCTGAGGCTTATCTGCATTCTTTGTTTATAAAACGTCAAGACAAGGTGTGTCTCTGTCAGATAGGGTTAGGGCTGTGACCCTGTTACCATTCAGCAGTAACATGTGGTCTGAGTGATCTGAACACAAGTGGACAGATCTCAGTCTGTGTTCTCACCTGCAGTAGCAGCGTCTCCACATGTGTCTTCACTGACCACTTGTGATCTGATTCCACCTCATCACTGTGTATGTAAATCAACACGTACATCATTTACGTTTGTGAAACACCAAATCAGTTGCTGTTTTTAACTGTAGTTAGAGTAGTTGTAATAGTATCCTAGTAGTAGTAGTAGTAATAGTATCCTAGTAATAGTAACGTAGTAGTAGAAGAAGAAGAAGAAGGAGTAGTAATAGTAATAGTAGCCTAGTATTAGTAGTAGTAGTAGTAGTAATAGTAGCCTAGTAGTAGTAGTAGTAGTAGTAGTAGTAATAGTAGCCTAGTAGTAGTAGTAGTAGTAGTAGTAGTAGTAGTAATAGTTGCCTAGTATTAGTAGTAGTAGTAGTAGTAATAGTAGCCTAGTATTAGTAGTAGTAGTAGTAGTAGTAATAGTAGCCTAGTAGTAGTAGTAGTAGTAGTAGTAATAGTAGCCTAGTAGTAGTAATAGTAGTAGTAGTAGTAATAGTAGCCTAGTATTAGTAGTAGTAGTAGTAGTAGTAGTAGTAGTAGTAGTAGTAATAGTAGCCTAGTATTAGTAGTAGTAGTAGTAGTAATAGTAGCCTAGTATTAGTAGTAGTAGTAGTAGCCTAGTAGTAGTAGTAGTAGTAGTAGTAGTAGTAGTAGTAATAGTAGCCTAGTATTAGTAGTAGTAGTAGTAGTAATAGTAGCCTAGTAGTAGTAGTAGTAGTAGTAGTAGTAGTAATAGTAGCCTAGTAGTAGTAGTAGTAGTAATAGTGGCCTAGTAGTAGTAGTAGAAGTAGTAGTAATAGTATAATAGTGTTCGGATCACTCAGACCGCATGTTTTTTTTTCCACAATATTTTTATTTTATTTTCAGTTTATAACACTTTAACATTCAGCTTTTACATTCATGTATCATCATTCAACTTCCATATTTTAAGATAGCTGCATTTACATAGACAGACAAAATAAAACCAAACAAAACATAACACTTGGAACAGGTTTGCTCCTCCTGTTAAAGAAAATGGTAATCTATATACACAATTGAGTATGGTTTGTAATTGGTGTGAATTAAAACACATATATAGAAAAGCAATATGAATCGGACAAGATCGGAATCTGCATTGTCCACAAAGACTAGTTATTCACTTCTTCATCTGTTAGATCTACGTCTTTAATGTAGTTAATGAAAGGGATCCATACTGTATGTCCTCAAATACATGCTGTTTAGCCTTTAATGTGTCAGTTATTCTCTCTAAATGAAGGCTTGCTAACATCTGTCTTATCCATTGAGTAATACTTGGTTTATAAATCTTTTTCCACAATAATGCAACACATTTCGTAGCATAAAGCAAGCTGAGGTCTATAAATGTCCGCTCATTCCTACTATAGTTATGTTTCTCTGGGTATAAGCCAAACAAAAAAAGTTTAGGGTCCAGTAAAATTCGTTTTGAAATAATCTTCTCGACTATAGCTCTTACCAAGGTTATAATAGTTTTGGATTTTTCATTAGTTTTAGTTTTAATTTCGTTTTGAATTTTTTTTTTCAAATTCAGTTAGTTTTAGTTAGTTTTAAGAGTGAGTTTTCTAGTTTTAGTTTAATTTTTATTTTTTGAAAATGCTTAGTTTTAGTTTAGTTTTTATTAGTTTTAGTGATAGTTTTAGTTTTGTTGTAATGGGCTATGTGTTGGGTGCGAGATTCAAAGAGGTCATAATACATTTTGCCTTTATTTCCTTTGGTTTATCCATCTCAGCCCCAATAAGGTTATTAACTCTTACAGTTCTGGGTGTTTTGAATTTCGGTTCGAGTGTAGACATCCCAGTCTCAGTAAACATATTTACCATGTGTTGCATGTTCAAATAGAAACACTGAATTATGAATGGAAAAAATGACAAAAACGAAAACTAAGGACATTTTCACAATAATTTTAGTTAGTTTTGTAACCACACAATACAGTTTCAGTTAGTTATCGTTTTTTTTAAAAAAACTCTAGTTTTTATTTTATTTCAGTTAACGAAAATGTTTTTTCAATTCTAGTTTTCGTTATTTCGTTAGTTTTCGTTTACTATAATAACCTTGGCTCTTACCTCTTCCCAGAATATTTTAATCTTTCTGCATTGCCAAATGCAGTGAACTCAGACCAAATGTTACTGCTAAATGGAAACAGTGTGTTTGATTCCCCCTGCAGCCAACTAGAATTAAAATGTATATAACAGTTCAATGTTTGTCCCGCCCCCCCCCCCTCAGAGTCTCCGTACCCTGAAGGCGACCCCCTGGTGACGGCTCTGGAGGCGACCAGCGTCACGCTGAGCTGCAGCGAGCTCATGTCCGTCCCTACTGCTAACACCACGTGGAGGAGAGGGCTGCAGCAGGAGCTGATAGTTCCCGGCTCCAAGTACGTCCTGACTGAGGAACCAGGCGTCTTTAAGCTGACCATTCACAACGTCAGTAAGGACGACGAGGGCGTCTACTTCTGCCGCAGCGAGAACCCGCTCGCCGTCCGCGAGCTGGAAGTCTACCTCACTGTGAAGAGTGAGTCTGGGATCAGAGGGGGGGGTCTGGGCAGAAATAACAAGTTATGGCATATTTGTGCACATGATAAATTAGACCAGGGATGGGCAACAGGAGGCCCGGGGGCCGCATACGGCCCGCACCCTGACTAGAAGTGGCCCTCAGTACTACTACATGCATTTGAGCATTAAAATGCACAAAATTACTTCTTGCAAGTAATGTTGGTCTGCTGTTCTTGCACTGAAAACAAAATAAATCTCAGTAAGTGGTTATTTTTTATTTGCTTCAAACCTTTTGTATTCCTATTTATACTGTTATACACTGCAAATTATTTGGTTCTTAAGATAAAACAAACTAAGATTTAGAAGTGTTAGATAATTTATCTTGTTTTAAGAGTTAATTTCCTATTTTAAGTGTTCAACATGCTTATTTCTAGATTTAACACGAGAAAGAAATCTTGAAATCTTGTCAAGGTAAATTATCTGTCCATGCAGCAAGATCATTTCCCTCAGATTTAGTGTTTTTATCTTGTTTTTAGACACACCTTTTTTGCACTGTACATGCATTTGAGCATGAAATATTATATATATATATAAAATATTTATATATATATATAAATTTATATATATATAAAATAAAAGGTAATGCAAGTTTCTTAGCGTGGCATATTTGAAAAGATTAAAAACATTCATTCTGATACATAGCAAACAAATACATACAGAATAGGTCAATATGTTAAATAAAAATAAAAGTTGTAATAAGTTAAAATATAATTGTGATAAATATATAAAGTGTGTTGATAATGATTTTGGTTATAGTCAAGAAAACCATGTTAAATGTCTAGATATCAGCTCTTAAATTAAACTCTTATCAGCTATTTCTGTTATTATCATTAAATTTGTCCAAACAAATGTACCTTTAGTTGAACCAGGCATTAAAATGAACAAGAAATTGAAGAAAACAATGGTCTAATAATTTTTTTCCATGACTGTACACCAATAAAAAGGCACAGAATCATAAGGTACAACAACTTTAACGTCTAGTACGTGACGATTGATCACAACTTGAACATACAGTTCTCTCTCCACATGAACAGACCAAACACTGAGACAATAATCCGTCTCTGCAGGTGTCGACTCCACCTCTGGAATGCTGGTAAACCTGCCGCTCCTCCCTCCTCCTCCTGCTCCATAATCCTCTCCTGACTCCTCTCCTATTGTCTCCACAGAGTCCGCCACCTACACAGGAGCCATCATCGGCGTCTTTATCGCCGTGCTCATCGTGGGATCGGCCGCAATCGTAGCTAAAACCGTTTACTCCAGCCGACACAGGATCTGCCTCGGTAACTTTTGTCTCCATCTTTGCAACAGAAAGTCACAAATGCATACAACAAATGACACTGCTCTGCTTAATTTAACATTAAAATATGTCAAATGCTGCATCTGTATACAGGTGCATCTCAATAAATTAGAATATGATGGAAAAGTCCATAATAGCTCCATTGGTCTTTTGTAACACTTCATTTTTTGAGGCACTGAATTTTAGGTCTTCATTAAATGTAAGCTATAATCATTATAATTAGGAGAAATTAAATAAATTAAGACATGAAATGTTTAATTCTGTGTGGAATGGATCTATATAATGTGTTATTTCCACTTTTTGAGTTGAATTACTGACATTCAGAGGCCAACATTTCCATATTAAACATACTTTTTAAAATTGGTCTATTGTAATTCTAAATTTTTTTGAGACACTGAATTTTAGGTCTTCATTAAATGTAAGCCATAATCATTATAATAAGAAGAAATTAAAACAATGAAGAGATGTTTCATTGTTTCATGTTTCATTCTGTGTGTAATGAATCTATATAATGTGTTATTTTATTTTCCCCCACATTGTTTATATTTAATTATTAACTCTATTACTAACAATTTCAATTGATATTTAGTGCAATGGTGTTCTTCACCTCTCACAGATCAGGTTCAATGAGGATAATTCACTCGTTTTTCATAAAAAAATGCATGTTAAAACTTTTTTAATGTATATTGAAAATACCTACATATAAAAAAATACAATGGTTTTACATGACATAGATTTTCTTTTAAAGTTTTAGTTTACATTTATTTTTATTTTTATGAAAAAATACTTTTAACTATATACATATATGTATATTTTTAACTTTGAAATGAATTACTGACATTTATAAACTTTTCTATGATATTCTAATTCATTGATTTGCACCTTTATGAGAACTGACAAAAAGTACAAACCATAAAAAAAATCCACTTATACTAATTCCACCATTTCTGCTTGTGTTTTTGTTCCAGGAGATGGCTTTGGGTGAGTATCTCACATTTACTTATCTAATACACACACTGCATGTCTATTTCAGTCGCCATAATCCATTAAATTAAAGAGATTAAAAACAGCTATTATGTCACAGATTATGTCTGCAATCTGGATTTATTTTCTTATTCCTGGAAACAGCTCGCCAACCTTTATATAGATGCTCTCATCATGTCTGTCATATCATCATTGAAGCTAAAATTGAATTGAATTGATTTTTTTTGCAACAGTAAAGATCAGATTTCTGATTTAAGCAGCTTGGGCTTTTCTCTAGCTTCGCTGTTTGCCACCAGTGTTTTTCGTAATAAACTGGTTTAAATCCATCGGAAAAGATACCAATTTATACACTTATTTTGACCTCAATAGACCAGAATAAAGTTAAGCTGCAAAGAATGTTTTATTAATTATGAGATAAACATTTTTTGCATTAGATGGGAAGATTTATACGACATGTCTATATGCTCCTAAACTTCCATTATATATTGCAGTTCAAGATAAATTTACACATATCGAGCATTTATTTTGCATACTGACATCTTTAAGTAAACTAAAAGGTTTCCTTTTGGAGTTTTTAAACAAACATTATGTTATTTTTATTCAGTGTTTCTCACCAAAAGGCATTTTGTGCATTTTTAAGGCCTGATTGTTGTCTTGAAGGCATTTCCTTTCTGCAGAACAGATTTTCAGAGTAATTTGAAACCTTAGTTGCAACATGCATGCGTGATAACAAGTTGTATTCTTCCTTACTGCTTTTGTTGGTGAGTTGCCATGTGTCCGCCCACCAGGGTTGCAATGGTATCAGATTCTCACCTCTTAGAAAAAAAATCACGTTATGACACAAACATTATTGTTGTTCTTTACAATGACTCTTAAAGGAATGAAAACAGACAACAAAACAGAAAAAAGACGCTTTTTTTGGTTGAACAAACACTTTATTATAATTGAAAATCAAGCCATTTCAAATGTGTCAAAAAACCAACAACAATAAAATAAATAATTAAAAATAACATAAATAATAAATTGTTTTGTGTTTTGTTTGAACAAAAATGTGGGGGGAAAAAAACGTATCTCTCTTTAGAAATAAATAAATAAAAGAAACAATAAAAAAAAAAAGATAAATAAAATAAAATAAATAATGAATTAAATAAATAAATAAATAAATAATACAATAAATAAATAATAAATACAAATTTGTTTGTTTTGTTTGAACAAAAAATGGAAAAAACCTTATCTCTCTAGAAATAAATAAATAAATAAAACAAATAATTAAAAATAAATATATACATAAATAAAATATATGATAAATAAAATAAAATACAATAAATAATAAATACAACTTGTTTTGTTTGAACAAAAAAATGTGGGGAAAAAACGTATCCCTTTTTAGAAATAAATAAATAAAATAAAATAAATAATTAAAAATATTTATATAAATAAATAAAATATATGATATATAAAATAAATGATAAATGATAAATACAACTTGTTTTTGTGTTTTGTTTGAACAAAAGAAATGTGGGGAAAGAAACCTTATCTCTCTTTAGAAATAAATAAATAAATGATAATAGAGTCTGACTGGCAGTTTGAGGAGGAGAAAAGTTGTGTACCTGCAGGTTGCATATTTTTTTTTGTACACCGTAAAACCAATATACTACTGCAACCCTGCTGCAGACAAACTGTTGAATAAAGTGACCTGTGTATAATATGCATGGACATCCTTGAGCTACTAGTGCTCAAAAAGTCCACCTTTAATCTGGTGTGAAACCTCCATAAGCCTCTTTGCACACAGATGTTGACACAACACAAAAATAACTCCTGGAATGCATTAAAAAAACAAAGATTTGACGATAGAATCTGAGGTTTTTGTTATCATATACATATAGCATAGCTCCTGACCTGCAGATTTACTCTAATGCCACAATAACATTTGTGCTCTTCAGGCCAATGGAGGACAGAGGAGACGTGCTGAGTCTGGTGGAGTCAGACGACGAGCAGATCTTCCAAGACACCGTCCCCCGGCTGCCTCCTGTAACCAACGGAAACCACACGACGCTCGTACAGATACATCGAATCCCCTCGAGTACGACCTCATTACTACACATGTTCCCATACCATTTTTTCCCTCCCGATACTGATCCGATACCACAAAGATGTAGTATGAAAAAATATCATCCTACACCTGCATGACTGTGAGATGATTATCATTGTGGTAAGGCCTGGCTCAGGTTAAACCCTTTGTAAAACATGAATAAATAGAGCAGATTCAAGCCATTTATTTCTAAATAAAACAGTATACAAAACAGTAGTGCAACAGCAACTTAAATAAATAAATCTAGGAATATATTTGAATTAGTGCAGCCACTATATTGTAAAATGAAGCTACAGTATGAAAAACAGTAGTTCAACAGCAACTTAAATAAATAAATAAATATAAAATTAGTAACACTCGTGCCACCCCTTGAGATTTTATCTTTGCACACGTTACATGTCGCAGTCTCACTGGTGGGAGATTCCAATGTGAAATATTACCAAACCGCCGACATGACAGTGCTACTTAGCTTAGCTCCAAGCCTCGCGTCAACGAGAAAAAAGTTGCAAATTTACTAGATTAAAGTGGCAAATCTACAAGAAAATAAGTCACATATTTAAGAGATTTAAAGCGGCAAATCTATGTGAAAAAAGTTGCAGATTCACGAGAAAAAAGAAAAAAAAACTACTTTTTTTCTCGCAGATTCACCACTTTAAATCTCAGAAATCTGCACATTTTTTTCTCCTAGATTCACCACTTTAATCTCGTAAACTGGCTGTATGTAATATCCTCCAATATTCTCTAGGGTTGAAATTTGGAATTTGCAAGTATTTCAATGAGTGCCCTATTAAGGGTTAAACCAGCAGGCTGCATGTTGCAGCACAGCACCACTTTTTTAAGAGCAGCGAAGAAGAACTGTGCCAGATCTTAATGGAGTGAACCAGTAAATAGATTACTAATTAAATAGATTACTAATTAAATAAATTACGTGGTATCGGATTGGTGCCTGGACTCCAGTACTCACCGATACCGATGCAGCATTTTTGGCAGTATCGGAGCAATATCCGATACTGGTATCGGAATCGGAACAGCTCTACTCATTACGGCACTTTAAACTGATTTTATTGTCTGTAAATTAAGTTCCCGCTATATAAAAATGTCCCTCTGTTTGTTTCAGGTGATCATGAGGATATAGAAACCACGGACACCAGCCCTCAGCAGCAGGAAGACACCGTTCAGACAGAAGAGCCAGCGGATCTTGTAACATTTTAGGTGTTGGGTGTTTTTAGATTATTTTTAGGTGAATTTGCTGAATTTACTCCCAGTGACAATGTGAACAGAATCGGTGGAAGATGCATGTAAGAAAAAATTATTAATTTGATATTTTTTTAAAAACAGGGTATTGAATTTTTTTGTAAGCTTATTTCTAAGATTGATTTCTTTGTACAGTGTTTTGAATATGTTGCTCTGATGTTGAGATTCCTGCAGTAAATTAAGCTCTTTAAAAACGATCAAACAATGGCTTTGGTCCTTATTGCACACATAGTTTCTACACATTAACCATGCACTGCAAAAAAAGGTTCTAAAAACAAGATAAAAACACTAAATCTGAGGGAAATGATCTTGCTGCATGGACAGATAATTCCACTTGACAAGATTTCTTAAATTAATATTGTTAAATGTAGAAATAAGCATGTTGAACGCTTAAAATAAGAAATTAACTCTTAAAACAAGATAAATTTAAGCTGCCAGCAGCGATGAACTGGCCAGAGCAGAGTGCACTGACAATTATTTGTTTCTTCCCATTTAAAAAAAAACCTTTAGATTTAGAAGTGTTAGATAATTGATCTTGTTTTAAGAGTTCATTTGTTATTTTAGGCGTTCAACATGCAAAAATGACACACAAAAAAACGAAATGATCAGAAAAGGATGTAAAATGACAAAAAAAAAATCTTAAATTAACCAAAATGACACACAAAAACCCAAGATAATCAAAAGAGGATGTAAAATGACAAAAAATGACCAAAAAATCATATAAAATTACAAAAAAATATGTAAAATTTACCGAAAATGACACACAAAAAACAAAATGATCAGAAAAGGTTGTAAAATGACAAAAAAGACACCAAATGACCAATAAAACCAATAAAAATATCTTAAATTAACCAAAATGAAACACAAAAAACCCAAGATTATCAAAAAAGGATGCAAAATGACAAAAAATGACCAGAAAATTATGTAAAATTACAAAAAATACGTAAAATTTACCGAAAATGACACACAATAAACCAAGATGATCAGAAAAAATGACAAAAAAGACACCAAATGACCAAAAAAAATATCTTCAATTTACCAAAAATGACACACAAAAAAACAAAATGATCAGAAAAGGATGTAAAATGACAAAAAGGACACCAAAATGACCAAAAGAATATCTTAAATTAACCAAAATGACACACAAAAAACCCAAGATGATCAAAAAAGAATGTAAAATGACAAAAAAGACACAAAATTACCCAAAAAGACAGGCAGTAGTGACGTCGTCCTTATTTTGAGTACACAACATGCTTATTTCTAGATTGAATCATCTTAATTTAATAAATCTTGTCAAGTGAAATTATCTGTCCATGCAGCAAGATCATTTCCCTCAGATTTACTGTTTTTATCTTGTTTTTAGACACATCTTTTGTGCAGTGTGACTATGCCAGTCTTGAATGCAACTCTCAACTGGAGCGATTTTAAAAATGTGGAGGAGTCGGTTTGTCAGTTGTCTGATGTGTGTGGGATGTTGTGAACGGTAAAAAAAAAAAAAAAAAATGAAACTCAAGTTCTCTCGCTTTCTGGGTATCACTGAAATCCTGCTGAGATCTGGGCAGTAGTGAGAGTGAAATATCACAAATTCTTTTGAATCAGTATGTCAGTTTTGGTAATATAACAATATTTTGGGTATGAATTTGTTCTCTGTAAATATTTAAACTAAGATCTGAGAGAGAAAATGCTGACAATATAAAAAAAAGTCAGTATAATAACTTGTGAGAATGTTGTACTTAACTGTTACAGTCTTGAAGCTCTGCCATTGCAATTTTTTTTCTTTAAATATCACCTTTATCACCTTCAATAGAGCTGAAATGATTGAACAAATAATAAAATCCCCCACCTGCACAAAGCCATCCAGCTAAATCAGTTAAAAAATATAATTGATAAGAATGTTTTTAAGTGTAGATCATTATTTTTTTTTAGGTAAATATGTAAAGTGAGTGTACCATTTTAATGGCTTGATCACTTCAAGTGGAAATATTCTATATTTCTTTCAATAATAAGAATTTTAAACAAATCTGCCTTACAGCACTTTAGAACACACAAAAAATCTAAAAAAATACATGCAAGTTTCTTTAGGTGGCATATTTAAAAAGATTAAAAACATTTATTCTGATACATAAACAAATAAATACATAAATAGGTCAATATGTAGATGAAAAGTATAATATGACAATGAATTTAGGTTGAGTTAAATAAAAATAGATACAAATAAAATACATGGTTATTACTTTTTAAAACTTGATTTTGAGAGTCATATATTTGGGTCGTAAAACAAAGTTAAAATATTATTGTTAAAAATATATAAAATGTTTTTTGGGAATCACTTTCAGCCTCACAGTGACATTATTACACTTACAAAAATATAGCTCTCTGAGCTGACCATAATATTTTAACAATGACATCACTGGATGAAGGTGAATCATGTGTGTTTATAAACAGTGGAAACGGGAGGGGTTATTTTAATAGGGATTATTAATTAAAGAGGGGGCGTGGCATAGCTTTGAGGTTACGTGGCTTTGAGCAGGTGTGCAGGTAATTAGCTCAGATCTCAAAAGGTATGAATGTCTTTAAGATGAGCAACTTTGTCATAGATCACGAAATATATCTGAATTTCACAAGCATACATAAATATATATATATATATATATATAAAGTCAAACTCAAATCTTGACAGCTCCGCAAAGTAATGTACTGGGCCCACTGCAAAAAGCAATTTTGTAATATTTTGCAATATTGTAAGATGTCTTAACAAGTACATTTTCACTTTTTACATTGGATTTTTAAAAATTATTACAAGAAAAAAACACCTTATGTTCATTGGGGAGGTTTTTTGGCATTATTTTTGAGGTGGAATTTCCTGTGCTTAACGGACATGATGACATTTCATAAAATTGTGAACTACAACTGCAAAATATATACACATATGTAATGGTACAGTATAAATAATTCCTCAGCATAGGTTCCAATACTTACAAGGGACTGTAAAGGGTTTTCAGAGGTCTTTATTAATTAATCAAGTCAAAAAAATTGTCTTCTTTGGTCTTATACTGCATGTTTTAATGATGATTTCCACCCTTTCAGGCAGCTAATGGTTTCATTTAATGCCAATAAGGTACAAGAATCACTTTTCCTGAGATTAGTAATGGATTTAAAAAAAATATACTTAATTTCAACTCTCAGAGCTGATCATAATATTTTAACAATGACATCACTGGGTGAAGGTGAATCATGTGAGTTTATAAACAGTGGAAACGGGAGGGGTTATTTTAATAGGGATTATTATTTAAAGGGGGGGGCGTGGCGTGGCTTTGAGGTTACATGTAACTTTGTCACTGAATTTCACAAGCATACACACACACACACACACACACACACACATATATAAGTCAAACTCAAATTCCTGACAGCTCTGCAAAGTCATGTACTAGGCCCACTGCAAAAAGCAATTTTGTAATATTTTGCAATATTGTAAGATGTCTTAACAAGCAAATAAATTTTCACTTTTTACATTGGATTTTTAAAAATGATTCCAAGAAAAAAATCATGTGTGTTTATAAACAGTGGAAACGGGAGGGGTTACTTTAGTATGGATTATTATTTAAAGAGGGGGGCGTGGCGTGGCTTTGAGGTTACGTAATAAAAGAAAAACAACGTGACCACGTTGGGTAACGTCGCAGCCAATGGTACAAAGTGAGTCAGAAGAGCGGAAATCAGCTGAACATTTTGTTTTTCACTCGCACATTTTTCACATAGCAAACAGACAGAGAGGAGCAGGAGCAGACACGTCGCAGCTCCGCTCCGCTCCGGACCTCACACCGTTTCCTGCCTTCATGTGAGTGGACGGCTGGACTAACTCAGGAAGATAAAGAATGTGAAGACGGAAACGATGTGCTCCACAGGAACCAACGCGGAGCTTACATGTAAGTCAGTTTTATTATTAATTATAGCCGGGCTCGGGGGTGTTGTCACGGCTCGCTCCGTCTCCAGGCAGCGGTTAAACCTCCAGAGGAGAAACCAACTGACAGCCGTTAGGACGGTTCGCTGATGGGGGCGAAGCGAAGCGAAACGTCGGCGGCGGTTAAGGATGAATCCGTCAACCGTTGGATTTACGTTTGTGTCTTTTCGTCCTCTCCCAGCGTCCGACCCGGCTCTGGTCCTGGAGCTGAAGACCAGGCGCCCTCCGTCCCTGGAGGGCCGGGCGGGATGTGAGACCTGGAGCGTGGACTTCTCCCCGGACGGAGCCTGGTTCGCCTGGTCGATGGGACACGGGATCGTCTGGGTGGTCGCCTGGCCTCTCGACTCCGAGTAGGTTTAACCTGGACATTTAATCCATACGTGGTGCATTCAGGTGTCACTCGGACATTCAGGCAGATGTTGGGGAAAGTGTAGGACCCAAGCCACAATGGGATGGAAAAAACATTAATTTATGCATGACGTAATTATTAATTTAATAACTACTTAAAATGTAATTGTAATGTAGGACTAGTTATATTAACTATTAAAGAGAAGAAAACAAATCTACAGAATACCGTTTTTCGTTTAACAACTTGAATATAAAAAAATGTTTTTGTTTTTTTTATTCCAATGAGCTTTTATGTTATGGAGATCATAGACAATTAAATAAAACATTATGAAAAATAGTCATGAGTAAATTAAAAACAACTGCTGTTCTAGACCAATGCAAATAATATATTAAATAAATAAATAAAATAACTGTCCTATTTGCCTTGATTGCCAAAGACACTGTGTTGACAACTGTCATTATGAAACTAAATGGTCACTGGGGGAAAAATCTTTGTATGAGTCATTGAGCTTTGTAAATAAAACATTTTGAAATAAAAAATTCCATTAATTGTATAACAATGTGCATCAATAATATCTGATATATTGTTTTTAGATTTAGATTTAGATTTAGCAGAATTGTAGGCTATTATTTCACAAGTTCATAGCTGTACTACATATTTTGTTTCGCATTTTCATTTGTTTCACATTTTTGTTCACTTCTATTTTTATTTTAAAGTGTCTTATTTATTTACTCATTTACAATCCTATGAATAAGTTGAGATGCTGTGCAGATGCAAACAAAAACAGAATGCATCAAAATCAGAATTTGGGGGGGGGAAAGTATTTTTGCAAAAAAAAAAAAAAAGGAAAAAGGTTTCCTCTAAAATCTTGTTGTTGTTAACCACATTTAGTGTTTACTGAAGCTTTGAAAGTAGGAAAAACAAGCAAGTGAATCATCATGGGTTGTTCAGATTATGACATATCCAACAGCACTTAAAGGCAGCATCACTTAATCACCAGCTCCAGCTCCACATGAGTGGTTTTTTAATGGTATCTGCACTCTCGATGCTCTCCTCACCCACAGAGAAAGCCAGAATGGAGAGACCGACCGAGGAGACAAGAGCTTCAGTTGTGGTCACCCAGTGTGGGGCCTCGCCTTCGGACCCAGACCTCCAAAATCATCTGCAGCCGCACGCCCGGCTAGAACGTCATCAAAAGGGAACAAAAGCCTGCTCCTGGCCACCGGCCTGGAGAACGGGGTGATCAAAATCTGGAATGTATTAACAGGTGAGATCGTCATTCCTGCTGGTGAGGATGTGATGAGTCCGATATGGCTGATTTTTAAAATGCTTTCTTTAATTTTCCAGGTGATGCTGTATTTGACCTCCATGGACACGAAGGTATAGTGAGGCACCTGGTCTTCCCTCAGAATGGGACGCTCACACTCATATCATCCTCTCGGGACAAGACATTGAGGATTTGGGACCTGGCTCATAAAGGTTTGTGCCGTTTTCTCAGGTATTTTAATAGCCGAGGTGAAGCAACTACTTCTTGAATGACTAAATCCTTCAGAAAACGAGTCAAGTTTTCACAACAGTAATGTCACAGTAACTTTTTCTTGTGCTAACATAGTTGTGAATGGCGTTCAGAAACGAGCCATGCTGATATGCCTCTGAATGTTTACTTATCAAAATGCAATGCAAACACACAGTTTCAAAGGTAAATAGTGTAAGGAAGTAGTTGTTTACATTCAGGGTGGAAACAATAGTGATATTATGAGATATCGTCTGTACGCCTGCATGTTTAGCTCACTGTGTATAGTACATTACTGGAGACGTGCATTTACCAAACCTCTCCTGCAGCACCACTTATCCTGCATATTCTAGCTCTCTCCCAGCTCCACCACAGCTGATTCAAATGATCGACTAGTAATGAACTCCTGAAGCTGCTTTAAAACGAGCTGACCATTTGAATGAGCAGGGAGAGATTTAAAACATGCAGGATAAGTGAACCTCAAAGGTTACTATGTTGAAATCCACTGCCAGTATGTTGACATGGGAGAGCTACTTCACAGATGCAGGACACGTCATGAGGCCAAAAGAGATAACAGACTTTTTCTCACGGTCCTCTTCAGGACATGTTGAAACATAGTGCTAGGCTCACAGACATACCGAGGCAGGTGTTAGCTGCCAGGTAATTAGAGGAGCACGCGATAATTGACACAGGTGTAGTAAAAAAAAAAAACCCAGGTGTGCACGTAATTAGCTCAGAGCTTAAAAGCTATGAATGTCTTTAAGCTGAGCAACTTTGTCATAGATATTGCGTCTGAAATTCCCAAGCATACATATAGAAAAAAATGTCAAAATCAAATTCTTGACAGCTCCGCAAGGTCATGTACTGGGCCCACTGCAAAAAGCAATTTTTTTTATATTTTGCAAAATTGTAAGATGTCTTAACAAGCAAATTTTTGCTTTTTACATTGGATTTTTTAAAATTATTACAAGAAAAACACCTTATGTTCATTGGGGAGTTTTTTTGGCATTCTTTTTTGAATTTCTGGTGCTTAACTGACATGATGACATTTCATAAAAATCATGAACTACAACTGCAAAGATACACATATGTAATGGTACACGTAATAATAATTCCTCAGCATATGTTCCAATAGTTACAACGGACTGTAAAGGGTTTTCAGAGGGGTCCATCTCTTTATTTAATTGTCTTCTTTGGTCTTATACTGCATGTTTTTAATGATGATTTCCATCCTTTCAGGCAGCTAATGGTTTCATTTAATGCCAATAAGGTACAAGAATCAGTTTTCCTGAGATTAGTAATTAATTTTTAAGCACATTTTCAACATTTTTGTGTGAAAGCAGCAACATCATCAAGCTGTTATTAACAAAAAAAACTTGTTCTTGTTGGTGTGTTCATATACATGAGGGTAAATCTGACATTTGAGACTTTATATGTAGCTTCTGTAAAGCCATCTTACAGTTTCATGTTTCCAGCTGAAACCTTTAGTGTGCATGAAGCCATTAATGCATTTATATTGTACATAAACCAAGTTTTTGGTTTGCAGACAACATTGTTTGCATATGCAAGGCTTTTCTGCAGCTGACTGAATAGCCAAATGTCGGAGCATCCATGAACGCACCTTCATTTAACTGTCCCTAGTCAACCATTAAAACAATTAAATGTTAACTGTCAGGTAATGCCAAACAAGATGCAAAGCTCTGCAGACTGAATGTTAAACTGGCTCATGGTTTGGATTATATATTGTGTTTAAATAGCGGTTAATAGGCATGCAAGTTGGTTTTTAAATAGTCAGCTAAATATTTCTTTGCTTCTTTATCACTTTGCCGTGTTGTTTTGTCACCATGCAGCCCGACTGAACTAAACCTCCTGTTCAGATGGAAGAGGTTAAAGCAAACAAATGTTCATGTTTACACATGCGAGTCACACTCTTCCAGAAATTCCGGAGCTGATCGTGTGAAAGTTTTCTGTTTTGGCTTGTTTTCAGAGATGAATGTGTCTCATGCGGTTGTATTTTGTATTGTGTGTGTGTTGCAGGTAAAAAGGTGCAGGTGCTGTCTGGACACAAGGACTGGATCAGCTGCTGCTGCGTGTCTTCAGACTGCAGCATGATCGCGTCTGTCGGCAGGTTTGACCGAGTGAGTAGCCCGAACACAGAAACACAAAAAATGTGCATGACTGTAGATACCAAAGGAGCTTTTTTTTCACATATATATTTATTCTGCACTAGTTTTTATGTATTTATAGACCTTTTATCTTTGCATAGATACAACTTGAATTCTTCTTTCTGTGCCCAAAGTCTCAGAGCTGTCCCAAGTCTTTGACAGAACAAAGCTCCCTTTATCCAACCTGTTCTTACATTTTCCAACAGCAACCAATTATTGCATAAAATTGGCATATATTCAGCATGTCAGTTCACTGGAACTGGGACACTTTTTTTCTGTTGCACAACCCATTGTTACCTAATGGGAGAGTATTTTTCTGGTTAACTCTTCCCCCCTCAGGGATTACCTCCTTGTTCTTTTACCTATGCAAATATTCACAGGTAATTTAAGATTTTACAAGCTGCTGGTTCCACGCCTGTTTTTCAGGTGATGAGAGCAGCGTTTTTCTTTTGATGGCAAATCATTTTTTCCGATTTGTTTTTATATTTGCATTGACATTCAGCATGTATTCATTGGTTTTTGTTAGGCAAGGATGAAACTCAGAAGCCCAATTGGTTTGGGCTGAACTATATATTGATTATTATATTGATAATAATAATAATAATACGTTTGTCTGTGCCTTTCTAAACACTCAAGGAGACCGTACAGTATACAGTTAAAACAAGCAATTAAAAATAAATTAGACAATATTATTGTCGTATTGTTTTATTGTTGTTTCATTATAATCAATATTAGTTTATGAGACTAGATATCATCTTTCTATTTTGGATATTGTAATGTGGCACAAGTGTTTTTTTTTCCTGGTTTTAAATGCTCCGTTACAGTAAAGTTATGTAATTTTCTGAACTTATTTGCCTTAATCCACTTAGTCATTATATCCACATTAATGATGATGAATTATCAAAAATCTCATTGTGTAAATATTTTATGAAAACTCCAATAGTCAACCCTATGATGCTGAAATAGAAGCATTTAGTCAAAAATATTGTGATATTTGATTTTCTCCACATTGCCCAGCCCCAAGAAAGGTTTAGATAAGTCACATGTAGCTTTTAAGACTTTTCTTTTCTGTGTAATTTGCTTGTCCAAGTCTGTTGCTCCTGTTCAAGCAGCGATCTGTTCATCTTCATCTGCTCCTGTGTTCCGTTGCTGTAGGATTGACAGAAAGTTTAGCAGTTTGCGTCTTTGTTCTCTCCGTGTGGAGACATTTGGAGCACCGGGGAGCTCTTCCCACTCCTGTCAAACTGCTAATTTGACACCTTGTTTTTTTGTGGGTTTCTTTTTTTTTTTTTTGCAATGAAAAGCAGTCAGCTTAACATTGTGTGATACCAGACTCTAAGATCACAATCACACTTTAAACTGCTCTGCTGCGTGTTGCAGCCCGTCCTGTTGACATCCACTGAGTCAGTCCATCACACAGAATCAGATCAGTGGATGTTCTGGTTTTGCAGCGTCGGCAGTAAACGCTGCAGGACGGGACGACTTTGAGCCTCGACCTAAAAAAACCACACAGATTATTTTTAAAACCGTTCTCCTCGCAGCAGCGCACACAGACTCATTAACCCTTTGTTTCCATCAGATGGTGTGTCTGTGGAGCCTGCGGTCATACACCTTTATCAGGAACCTGGCGGGGGGGACACACAAGACTCTGTACCTGCTGTCTTCCTGCGACTTCTCTCCTGACGGGGCGGTGCTCGCCACCGCCGCCTTCAGCGGCTCCAGCTGGTGGATCGACCTCTGGGACCCGTACACTGCAGAGAAACTGGCCACTCTGGTGTAAGTTTAAACTCAGATTTTAGTCTTAAAGTGTAGGGTTGTCACGATACTAAAATTTTCAACTCGATACCGATACTCAGGAAAATATTCGATACTCGATATCATTTTCTATACCACAAGGATAAAAACAAAGACCCCAAAATTTTGCAGAAATATTTTTATGAACAAGAAAAATGCAACATGTAAAAATGAACAGAACCACAGGTTAAATATTCATAATAAAAAACAGTTGTGCAAAAAGAAACTGCAACTATGATAACTTTTCAGTCACCAACATTTATGTAAACTTATTAAATCTATGCTTATGTATACTGACACTGTGTATACTGTGGGTATCGATACTTTAGAAAATGAGTATCGTATCCGGATACAACGTTTTAGTATCGATACTTTTTGAGTATCGATACTTTTGACAACCCTATTAAAATGTACTCTATTTTCTACTGTAAATGAAAGACATGTTTAATCCAAAAAAGGCCTATCCTGAACCTTGCCATTGGTAGCAAATGTGCCATTTTTTGACACAAATTAAGACAAATACATATACATTAAATCAGTCCGGAATATCAACAAAACTTAGCTTCTCAACCAAATGAAAAAAGCCCCCAAAAGTTTCTCAAATTAGTTTGAAGACCTTAAAGAAAACCTGATCTTTTCCAGTTTTATGAAATAAAGAACATCTCTGATCCAATAAAAAAAGGAAGGAGGAGAGGGTGATTTCCACTTAAGCAGAATGAGTCTCCTTGCAAGAAGAGTAGTACATTATCTGTCTTATTATCGATTATGGACTGTCACTGCATCGATGCAGAATCATCCATACGATCATTTTCAACACCCCTAGTTTTCACCAGGAATGTGCAAACAAGAACATAGACGTTTGAAGGTGGGAACTAAACACGTCCTACACTGTAATTATCACTGTTTACATCTAATGCACCGCCTGGAAGTATGTCCTGGTGTCCTATGTCTAGTGGAACCTGTTTTATTGTTTGTATATGAGTGTAATTTAACATCCAAGTACTTCTGACTAAAGCTACGGAGTATGGTGTACTTCTATATTCATTCTTAAAACCTCCTCTTTCTTTTATTCACAGTGACTATTTTGAAGATTACGGGCAAAACCAAATCTCATCAATACAGTTTTCTCCCAACGGGTTGCACTTGGCGATGGTGACCGACGACAGGTGAGCACTTCATCAGCTCCAGCTTCTAAATCAGGGGTCTCAAACTTGCAGCCCGCGGGCCAATTGCGGGCCTCGTGACGATATTTTGTGGCCCCCACCTTGATATGAAAGTTTAATGTGAGTTTTATATGAATGGCACTTTACCGTGTTGTGTGTGGAAGATCCCTTTAATTACTTTTTTTGGTAATTTTGGGTCTTGTTTTGGTAAATTTGTGTCTTTTTTTAATATTTTGTGTCTTTTTTTGATGTCTTTTTCGGATAATTCTTTGTCTTTTTTTTGGTCATTTTGTCTTTTTTTTTTTAAAGTAATTTCGTCTTTTTTCGGTCAGTTTGTGTCTTTTTTTTGGTCATTTTGGTATTGCCTCAAGTGCCCCACAGGTAATTTGAGTTTGAGACCCCTGTTCTAAATCCTTCATGTCAGCATGTAAATGTTTGTCACATTAGACGTGATGGTTTCAGACAGATGTGTTGTGTTGGCAGAGCTCTGCGGATCTGGGAGCCGGGACAGAAAGGGATGGTGATGCAGACGAAAGTGGACAGGGACGCCAACGGACTCTGCTGCAACTACCATCCACAGGGAGGAGTGGTGGCCACCGGGTAAACATCCTCCAGCGTTCATCATTTTATTTTATTTTATTTTATATGAAGCATTCACTGCTTGTAGACTTGAATGGAAGCTTTAGAAATGTTGTAGCTTGGTGGCTGAATTCACCATTGAATGGCAGTAAAGGGTCTCTACAGGTTTCAACAAGTCAAAAATAAGACTTTAAGACCATAATGAATACAATTTAAGACCCATTTCACATCCATTATAGGCAAAAAAGTCATGAAGGAAAATCAGAGGCCCAAAATTACTGATATGAATTTATTCCCATCCCTTTCACAGTGGAATAAAAAAGACTTAGCCTAACTAAAAACACCAGAAGCCTCTCTATTGTGAACTAATATTTCTTTAGAACTTTAAATTCTGACTGTGCTGCACAGGTACTTATTTCCGTTTTGTAGTTGTTATAGCATCCTCAAAAATCAAAACATTTAAAAGAGACTGAATTTTGTGTTTATTTTTAAATAAAAGTAACTAACATTTTTAAGACCTTTCAAAATCGTATTTAAGACATTTTTTTAGGATAATTTTAGAAATTTTAAGGCCTTAAATTCAAATTATTGGATTTTAGACATTTTAAGACTTTTTAAGACCCCGGATACCCTGGCAGTAGTGAGAATGCATGTCAATGGTGACTCAGTGTAATAACCAAAAGAAAAACATCAATAGAACTTATTATATAGCATTTCAATTTTTCCATTTGAATGCAAAACATGCTCCAAACTCAACTTTTTAAACACAAACAAAACATTAACCTGAAAAATGAACAATTAATTGATCAAATGTATTATTCAGTTATTTATTTATCAAATGAAAATGGTAAATGGACTGCATTTATACAGCCCTTCTCATTCACCCACACATTTAGTCACACTTAAGAGTGGAATTTCACTCCTGTCCCATCCCACTCCCACAAAAACACTCCTGTCCTCTCCCATGTTATGTCCAAAAATGCCTTTACGAAAGTGCACAAAAACAAGAATTCCACATTGGCCAGAGGCTTAGACTTTCTACGTTTCTAACATGTTCTTATGGCTGAAGTCTGGCAGGGAGAGCTTTTATTTTTAGATTAAAACAGACTTGTTGTTATGGTTCCTGCTCCTGTTCCATCCCAGTAAAATTGACTCCCACACCGCAGGAATCCCAAAGGAATCCTGGAAAAATCTGTCTCTAATTAAAACATTTCTGAAAGTACCAATCAGGAGCAAGTGGAGGTTCAGTGCCTTGCTAAAGGACACTTTGACATGCGGACAGGAGCCGGACATTGAACCCCCAACATTATGATTTAAAAGACGTCCTGCCATACATTTTTTTTTTAGCAAAATCAATTTGAGAATATTTATGCACTGAAACAAAATATAAAAGCTGAAAGAATACAACATTGTATTTACTGCACTCTGTTTCTGCATTATTATTAGAACCTTTTACAGCAAAACCAGAGTGCAGTAACTTAATTTTTGGGGTCAAAGGTCAAATAAATTGCCATTTTTGAGTATAAAAATGACATCAATACATGTAGAAATAAGTGTCATATCATTTACCTACCTATAACCCACTTGACGGGCCAGTTAAAACACGTTGAAAAACTTTAAAGCCGTTTTTCTCAGTTTTACCCTTTGCGTAGTTACTGCAGTTCAGTGGCGGTTCTACACAGGGGCCTCCAGGGGCCACTGCCCCTGTGAAGAAGCCCTTGGCCCCTGTGTCAAATTAATAATAAAATGATCAATTTATAACGATGAATGACAGAACAATTCTTACCTATTTTTTTGTTCAAACAAAATCTCATTGTACACAAAATGAACCCAGAATGTGTACATTGTATAATAGTTGAATTGTGCAATTTAAGCTTGTGTATATATATATATATATATATATATATATATATATATATATATATATATATATATATATATATATATAAAAAAAAAGCATTCTCACTTGACTGCACTTTCAAAATAAAAAAATTAATTGTGCACAAAAATGAGAAATGTCTGTCGTACAAAAATAGTTGTTATTGTTGGTAAGTCTCATTGTTTCAATCAATGTATTTGTATCTTCCAAATATACTTAAATCAGATTTTTAAATAACCTAAAATAAAAGGATTTGAATGCTTAAATATCATCTATGGCGTTTTTTAATGTGCCCCTCTGATTAAACACTGGCCCCTGCTTGGCCCCCACAGTAAAACTGGTCTAGAACCATATCCACCATCATCTTCCCTCGAGAATAGGCCATTCTTAATGCTAGATTGTATTGTAGAAGTACTGAAACAATTTATTAATGTTGCGGTGTGTGGCAAAGTGCTTCAATTACATACAATATATCATAGGCATAACACCTTAACTCCAGCGCGGTAAATAGAATCTTAACATTAGTGCTTGGTAAAACAAAGGCAGAGTCCCTTAACTCTGCTGTAACTTAATTCCAGCATTCCAGAGTGCAGCGTAACAAAGCTAAAAGACCACAACTGATGTTAAGGGCTTCTGTCTTTGCTTTCCCTCTGCTTTTGGAAGTTACGGCAAAATAACATGTTATTTTTTTACCAGAAAACAACAAAATTGACCCAAGATATTTTGCCACATGATAAAACTGATGTCCATTGTTCTAAAAATGACAATAACTCATTTTTGACCAAAATTGAAGTTAAGGTCTTTTGCCTTTGCACGGCAGTGCAGTTAGACTTTGTAGGGCAGAATAGTGACCACATGACTAACTAAAACCTCTTACGACAGAACCAGAGACGGCCACGTGAGGTTCTGGAAGGCGCCCCGGACGGTGCCCAGCCTGTGCCACCTGTGCCGATCCATCCTGCGCCAGTCGGTCTCCACGCACCAGATGGAGCCGCTGCCCCTCCCCAAGAGGATCCTCCAGTACCTCACCTACAGGAACATCCCAGACCGCCTCAAGACCTGCTGCTCCTCTGATGACGACGAGTGGGACGCTTAAATAGGAACACTAACAACGCAGCAGCTGACACTTACAGCGACCGATTGTCATGCATAACAATAGTAATAATAAAAAATGCCTTTTGTTTGCTAATTAAGAGATGTTTTCCAGGCTTGGATTAGCACAAGAAGCATCTCTTATTGTAACCTACTTTAGATGCAACATTCCTACATTAAGGGTTTCATTTATTGCACTACTTTAAAACAATGCATCAACTTAATGTTCACATGCTTATTTGACTTGAATGTCACAATTTTATACTATTAATTTATTGTGTAAATATCAAATGTATATGAATTTTTCATTTCTGTTTGGAAAAAAAATGGCACATGCACTACTACTGTACTGTACCTGCACATATTAATTGTTAATATAAGATAACAAATACTGAACTTATAGGAAATAGTTTTATTAAACAGATTCAAGCACATGTACATGTCCAAGTGTGTTCTTACAGTTGTATTTGTAACATAATGGCACTTTGTTTCACACGTTTTATGTATATTTTTAATGGATTAACTGGTGACAGAGTTGATCCTACACTGGTAACTAAATTTGCAGTTCTGTACGGAAGCCCTGAACCGCAAGTGAAGAAATTTTTTTTTGAGATGTTATCTTGTTATTTCGAGATCATATCTCGTTATTTCAAGATAATATCTCATTATTTCGAGATAATACACATGTAAAAAAAAAAAAAAAAATTTTTTTTAATAATAAAAAAAAAATCGTCCAAATTTTTTTTTCTTCAGATATTATCTCATTATTTCGAGATAATATCTCGTAATTTCGAGATAATATCTCGTTATTTCGAGATAACACACCTATGTAAAAAAAAATAAAAAAATTTTTGGAAGATTTTTTATTTTTTTTTTACATATGTGTATTATCTCGAAATAATGAGATATTATCTTGAAATAACGAGATATGATCTCGAAACAAGATAACATCTCAAAAAAAAAATTCTTCACTTGCGGTTCAGGGCTTCCGTAGTTCTGCACATTTTAAGTGCCCAAAGAAAACCTGTTTTTTATTATTAGAGTTATAAACAACTGCCTTCCATTTCTGCTCAGTTGGTATGCAGATGTGAGTGACTCAGATGGCTGCTGGCGTGTTTCTGCTCTGTGCAGCAGTGGTGGGCAGTCATGCAGCGGACACTCGGGGGCATCTGTTTTCTCTCTAAATAAGCAAACCGACCACTGATTTTCTCATGAAAGTGTAAATGGCCAGTGATGGCGGTCACCGAGGAATTGGTGAAAAGGTTTTCTCTCTCCGTCGTGAAGCCGGTTCTGTATCTACGAGGCCTCGCTGACCACCAGGTCCCTCACCGCCTGGAACGCTGCAACCATGGAGCTGAGCTGGATCTTCTCACTGGTTCCTGAGGCGAGCCGGTGTCTGAGGAGAAGAAGAAGAAGACACGCGGTGAGTCCAAAAGGAACAGTTTCCAACATCTGGAGGCCTCGTGATTACTTGTACGGAACAGGTTAGTTTAAGGCGGTAGTTCTCAACCTTCTTGAGTCGCGACCCCCGCTCACTGAACAGAATCTCACACGCACAGTTCAGATCATCCAAAAAAGAAACAAAATGACCAAAAAAAGGAAACAAAATGACCAAAAGACACAAAATTACCAAAAAAAAAGACACAAAATGACCCCAAAAAGAAACAAAATTACCAAAAAAAAGGAAACAAAATGACCAAAAGACACAAAATTACAAAAAAAAAAGACACAAATTGACCCTAAAATGGAAAAAAAGAAACAAAATGACCAAAAAAAAGACACAAATTGACCAAAGACACAAAATGACCCCAAAAAGAAACAAAATTACCAAAAAAGACACAAAATGACCAAAAAAAAGACATTAAGTGACCAAAAAGACTAAAACACATTAACACATGTACACTTTAACACAGTGGAGACAGAGCTGACTTCGCGACCCCAATTGGGGTCCCGACCCCAAGGTTGAGAACAGCTGGTTTAAGGTACCTGAACCAAACATTTCCAGACTCCATAGGCTTATTATTACATCTAATTCTACAGCAGTGTAGTGTGTGTTGACGCTGTTTATTTTACCAGCTGCTTTTATTAACTTTGCTGATAATTAATTCAGTGCTTGCTCATTTCCAGAGCAGGGAGCAACAGAGGACTTCTCTAGATTTAAACTAGCTTCAGTTGTCTGGTTTGAGACACCAGGAGACAAACAAATATTACGACAGGATTGTTTCGTCACAAATACTAAAAAAAAAATCTGTTTACCCGCGTGTTTCTGTAGATGAAGCACCAGATTATGTTAAAAAAATCTGGCATTTTTCAAGGAGTATATTCAATTTTTTTAAGAATACTCTCAAACTTAAACATAACTGTTAAATTAACAATTTTCCAAACTTTCCAGGTTGGGCAAACCTTGATGTAATGTAATGTTAATAATAGTTTATGAGAGGAATCAAGAGTGATCTCACTTACTCGATGTCAGCCAACTTGATGAGCAGACCGATCCGGATACCTGGAGGAAAGTCCACTGAAGAGGGAAAAAGGACAAAATAATTCAGTTATTTATGTAGCACCAAACTACTGAAAGATTTGCATGAGTGATGAGTATCTTTTTTTTTTTTTAGCAGTTTTTATTTATACGTTTTATTGATTGATTTTATATGTTGCACAGATGAGTTGGCACTTTTAAATCTCGTTGTACTTGTTACAATGACAATAAATATATTCTATTCTATGTTGCAAAAAGCAACACAAGACTACAGAAATGATGAATTCAACTTTTTTTGTGTCACGAGCCACATGTGGCTCTGGAGCTGCAGGTTGCTGCCCTAAAGCTAACCCACCATGCCCTCTAGTGGGCAGGTGAGTTTTAAGTGGTTAAATATTGTTATTGTACAGATTTTAATTGAATATTTGTCAAAGGGCTATCACACTCTATTTTATTTTCCATTTATATCCCAACTCTTTTTGGAATCAGGGTTCCTAGATTCAAATAGAGGTGTGAATCAGCAGAGGCCCCACGATACGATTTTATCCCGACACTTGAGTCACGATGCAAAATTATTGCGATTTTAAGCATTTTGCGATATGCTGAGTATTATGTAAGTCTTTTTATTTCTCCACAATGAATCAAACCCACAGACTGACCAACAAAGTATTCAGTCAGACTGAACTGATATCAAACATGTATGGACAACAACAACTGCAGCATTTTATCAAACTTTCAAAAACGTTAGGCTTCACTGCTCTGAATTTTTTTGAATGAAACATAAAAAAAGGCTGACGTTGCAGCGTTATTTGACAACTTCCAAAAAAAGATATCCTGATGTTATAGATTCCTTAAATCTTCTAGTTTCATGTGATACCATGTGATACCTAAATATCAAGACCATGAATCGATATATTGCCACGCAAAATATCCCAATCCTATATGCTGTATTGATTTATTCCCCACATCTGGTTTTAAACCAGATATTTTCCTTTTTCCTTGAAGAGATTGCATACTGAATGTGCAATATGAGACATTGCTGTCTGGCCTTACCTCTGTGTATGAGCAGATGGATCTCAGTGAGGATATCATGCAGGGCCAAACCTTTCAAAGTCTTCAGCTCCAGGATTTCTGTGAGGGAGTTGTTAAGGAGTTGCAACAACACAAACTCAGCTGGTGTTAGTGGTGGTCTAGATTTACACTCTCGAATCAGAACCCCAGACCTCGTAATAAATAACGCAGAACATGTATGGCAGGGGGGATATTTGTACTTGTGTTGCTGCAATTATCAGCCATTTGTATGTTAAAATCGCCTGCTAACGTTAGCATGCTATCGATCGGCCGTTGAAGTTAACATGCTATGATCGTTATAACATTATAACGTGAAATGAGAATTATCTTGAAATAACGTGATAATATCGCATGTGTGTCCAGACATATGCATCACTTTTAAGCGTTTTCTAAATGCTGCGTTCGTGTTGTCAAATTGATGAAGATGTTTTCTCTATTTTCTTGTGTTTTGTGTATTTGTTTTCTTAAGTTACAGCGCTGTGAAATACAGAGTGATTGTTCTACATTAGAAGCTTCCTGAGTGAATAATCTGAAGGATACGCTTGTATGCTGTGGTGAAGTCTTTGTTGAGGGACCAGTCGAGGATGTTGGCTATATCTGAGCGGAGGGGATGACCCGTGCAGGTGTACACTGTGTCCTCGGTCACTTTCCCGTACGCCATGCTGGTGCTCTGAAATAACACAGGTGGAATACAGTTAGTGCATTTTATTCTTCTGTGATGACGCACAGGGTGTCCATAAAGTCTCTTTACAGTTTAAAGCAACTATTACAAAGACAACTGATGAGATATTTTAATCTTTTGTTTGTTGTATGTTTTCTGTGGGTATCAAAGTTTTTAATCACAGTCAATTTGTGTATTTCAGGTACCATGTTAATGAAATAAGTAGTGTTAAATGAAGCCCTATAAAAATGGCTACTCCTCAAGAGAAGGCTGAATGTGTATCATGGTTTATTGAAACAAAATTGGAAATGCAGACTCAGCGAAACTACAGAACTAAGTATGGAAGAGTCACGTCCGTCAGTTCATGCACGGCACAATAAATTTATTGAGACAGAGACAGTGTTGGACCCTAACAATAACCAACTAATAGTGCCCATGTAAAGGTGTATTAAATCAGGCAAAAAAAACCCTCAATATCTACTCCTTATTGTGTAATAATTTCCACATATTTGTCTGTTCATTTGCTTTTGTAAAACATCTTTTAAGTTGTGAAGAGACTTTATGGACACCCTGTGTAATAACAAGACATAATCTTAATAAATCACTTAAAATTAAAAGAGAATAATGACACAATACCACGAGGCACAATGTGTTTTTTTTAATAAAAAGCCGATGTTCATACCTGCAGTATGTTGAGTGATCTTCTCATATCACCTGATGATAAAGTCACTATGGCCTTCATTCCATCTGGAGTTATGTCGAGACTGCAACAAGAAAGATTAAATCTTTTAATCAACAGATCAATGTGGAGCTGAAAGATTCTGACAGTTTTGAGGGAGTTCAAATGACGACATAATCTCAGGATTCGTTCAAGAGTGTGTTGAGATAAAAACATGGATCACAGTTCCCAGGTAGCCAAGTCAAAAACAAGTCGGGAATTTCAGAAAAATTCAGAAAGCCCAGCTAGTTCTGGGATGAACAGTGATGAACAGCTGTCTAAACATGCGAGTTGGACGGCAGATTACAGTCAAAATGACTCATCTTGAGAGTGAATATGTTTTTATTAGGTAAAGACGAATCTATATTAATTTCTGTAACAGATCTGGCTTTGATTATCCACAAAACATAATTGTAAAGTGAACCGTTACTTATTACGTATCTATGGAAGCCCATTTACGCTAGTTATAAAGATAAAAATGAAAACTTTGTTTTTATTGAGAATTTTTTGTTGAAATTATGAGATGAAAAGCCAAAATTTTGAGATAAAAAGTCGAAATTATGAGAAAAGTCATAATTATAAGATAAAAAAGCCGGAATTATGGAATAAAAAAGCCAAAATTATGAGATAAAAAGTCAAAATTGAGACAAAAAGTCATTATTATGAGAAAGAACGTCATAATTGTTAGACAAAAAAACCGAAATTATGAGATAAAAATTCAAAATTATGAGAAAAATGTCAAAATTTTGAGATAAGCAACTCATGATTTTTTACTTTTTATCTCATAATTATTATTATCATAATATAATGTAATATGCATTGTAATTGTATCATTTAAGGGTGAGTCTGGGCACCTTTGTATAAATAGTATAAACAAACTGTCAACACTGTCAACATCACTGTTTGGTTTCTTCAGTTTCACACCAATGGTCGTGATATAACTAAGACAAATTAAGACTACTTTTTTTTTTAGACCTCTGAAAAGTAATTTTTGGTATTGCATGTGCAGCTTCTTCTCTTTGTTTTGTACAGCAAAGCAATTTCTCTCTGTGCTGTAAAACAGCAACATCTTTTCAGGGAAATCCAAACAAGAAGCACGATAACAGTCCAAATGTGCACCTTGAAATTCCTTCTACCTCTGTTTCTTTCAACAGTAGATGGAGAAGAGACATTCACAGCTCTCACCTCTCCTGCTGGACCACGTGCTCCAGCCGAGGGATCATCTGGGACGGGTTCAGCGGGCCGAAGCGGAACCTGGTGCAGCGAGACTGCAGAGCCGGGATGATCTTGGACAGGTAGTTACAGATCAGACAGAAACGAGTGTTTTCTGTATACTTCTCAATCACTGAGACAGAGAAAGAGATAGAAAAAGAGAGAGAGAAAGAGAGAGGGAAGAGAAAAACAAGTTGGATGTTAATGTACACAGGAAGGCAACCCAGGCACTCCAAAATAAAAGAACAAATTACACCAGGGATGTGCATAGGACCGTGCACTTAACCAGATATGATGAAACTGCAATTTTAAATATGTTTACAGTGCAGTAACCTAACATATTTCATGCTCAAATGCATGTATAACAGTATAAATAGGAATACAAAAGGTTTGAAGCAAATAAAAAATAACCACTTACTGTGATTTTTATTTTATCAGTGCAAGAACAGCAGACCAACATTAATGCAAGACGTAATTTTGAGCATTTTTACACTGCACTTTTAAGATAAGAAAAAAAAAGATTTAAAATCACATTTTATGTTGGACTAAAGGACAAAAAAAGACACAAAATGACTAAAAAAAAGACACAAAATGACCAAAAAAAGGACACAAAATAACTAAGAAAGACACAAAAAGACACAAAATGACCAAAAAAAGACACAAAATAACTAAGAAAGACACAAAAAAACAACACAAAAACATATTTCATGCTCAAATGCATGTATAACAGAATAAAAAGGAATACAAAAGGTTTGAAGCAAATAAAAAATAACAACTTACTGTGATTTTTATTTTATTAGTGCAAAAACAGCAGAACAACATTAATTGCAATAAGTCATTTTGTGCATTTTTACACTGCACTTTTAAGATTTCATGCTCAAATGGATGTAGTTGTACTGAGGGCCACTTCAAGTGAGGGTGTAGGCCGTATGCGGCCCCCGGGCCTCCAGTTGCCCATCCCTGAATTATATTATTGTTAAAAATCCAGT
Organism: Centropristis striata; assembly: GCF_030273125.1. Classification (NCBI taxonomy): domain Eukaryota; kingdom Metazoa; phylum Chordata; class Actinopteri; order Perciformes; family Serranidae; genus Centropristis; species Centropristis striata. Next base: position 6,738,811 of record NC_081523.1, read on the forward strand.
CATCTCTTTGCAAAATTGATCACACAAGCTTATGTATTCAGAACAGGAGAGGCTTGATGAATTTCACAAAGACAAAATGTTCCAGTTGAACTAATTTCAAAGTTAAAGCCCCGATCTTCTGATATTTTTTTGCTTTTTAGAATGAATCTCAGGATGCACCAGCAGATTTGCTGTAATTCACCAGTAGCCAAATTGTCTGGCTGCTCAGTGAGCCGTGTGGCTCACAGTGGGCAACGCCCGGCCGAACAGATGGCTTACCTCGCCGCAATGCATTCTGGGCATCCTGGGTCATTGCATCGGCCTCGTCCAGTATCACCAACTTGAAGCCCTTCCTGGGGGACAGAAAGGCAGCTGGTTAACCAGTTCCTCTTAGTTATGGGTTGTATAAATGAAAGAGCATTAACCTATTTAAGGCGGGAAAGCATTATCGCATTTCTACCATTAAAGCCGGGAAAGCAGATACGTTGTTTTGTAGTATTTGTAGTTTTTTCCACCTATTTTCGGTCTCTTGGCCAATGAAATGCACCAGAATACATGTGGGAGTGTCGCAATGCAACATGGGACTTTTCCAGAACTTTGAAATCATCACCAAAAAAAAGACACAAAATGACTTAAAAAAAGACACAAAATGACCAAAAAAAGACACAAAATGAGTGTTGCAATGCATCATGGGATTTTCCCAGAACTGAAATCATGGCGGAAGACGACTATAGCGGAGGGAGCTCAGATATAACAGCTATAAGCTCTCAAATACTTTTTGAGTTTCATTTCTATCTGCTACAGAGGCTGAAAAATCGATTATTTAGTAGGAAGTGTTGACACTTCTGTTGAATTTACAGAAAAACTTCAGGTTTTAGGGGGTTATTTTAAAATCGCCCAGAGGTTTTACAGGCATTTTTTCCAGGCGTTTTAGGCCTAAATGGGTTAAAAAAAAAGACACAAAATTACCAAAAAAGACACAAAAGTATTAAAAAAGACACAAAAATGCTAAAAAAAAAGACACATTATTACCACAAAAAAAAGACATAAAATTACCAAAGAAAAACATAAAATTACAAAAAAAAAAACCTTCAGGTTTTAGGGGTTATTTTAAAATCGCTCATAGGTTTTACAGGCATTTTTTACAGGCGTTTTAGGCCTAAATGGGTTAAGAATAATAATTTCTGAATAGAAGTGTTGTATAGAGATTTTTAGTCTTACTTGAAGATGGTCCTGGTGCTGGCAAAACTCAGAACGGGTCCACGAACAACATCAATACCTCTGTCATCTGATGCGTTTAGCTGCAAAACAAAAAAAAGTCAAAATATCAGAGCCACAATGTTTCTATCCCTGAACTACAGAAGCTGTCAGGTGAAAAGAGAATCTCATTCTCATTCTTAACTCAAAAAACGTAGTTACTGCATTTCTTTAAAAGGTTCTAATAGTGATGCAGAAACAGAGTGCAGTGACTATAATGTTGTTGTCTTCTTTCGGTTTTTATTTTTTGTTTTCAGTGAAGAAACATTTTTAAATTGATTTAGTTATGAATGTATTTAAAAGTGTTTAACAACTCAATTTAAAGATGTGTGTATTTTAGACTTATTATAAAGAAATGTTGTATTTTAGTCTTAATATCATTTATCTCACTTTTTTATTTCATCACTATAGAGATAATAATTTCCCTATCAAATAGAATTTCTATTATTTTTATGTTTAAATTAGTATATATATAAAAAGCAGACAGTGGTAGGTGCAATTTCTGCTTGGTTTTTAGTTGGATTTTGTGGTTTTTATATCATTTTTTCTCTGAAATAAAGCAAAATTGAAAACTAAAACTTTGTCACAATATAAAACAGACATCAAGGAGTTCATTTTTAGTTATAACTCAATTTCGACCAAAAATGTAGTTAGTGAAGTTAGGCTTTGTTATTGTTATTGTACCTCCAACACCATGGAGTTGAACTCTTTGTCCTTGTACAGCTGCTTGGCACAAGCTAGGATGGTGGAGGTCTTTCCTGTTCCCGGGGGGCCGTAGAACAAGAGGTGAGGAAGCTTGTCCTCGCTGATAAACTTCTGGACTGGAGGAATAAACAACAACAAGGAAACAACATCAACAGTCTGAACAAGACCTTTTGAATGCAAGGTTCAAACACTTTTTCAGTGGTCAAATTCAAGCACTTTTCAAGGACTTCCCAGGTCCATTTTCAAGTTTTTCCAGTATTACAACAGTTGTAAGTTGCATGTCTTAGATGAGTACTTACATGCTAAAAGGGGTAATTTCACTAAACCATACCGACAGCGATGGTTTTACACTTTTAACAACCAAAAGTACAGTTTGCTAATCTCAATATTCAATTTAGTATTTTTTTCATTGAACATATGATTATCTATAGTCAGATTGCAAGAGAAATACAGTAAGAATATCAAGCATTTTCAAGCAAAATCCAAAATCCAAGCACTTTTCAAACCTTGAAAATACAACATTGAAATGTAATCATTTTCAAGGATTTCAAGCATCCATATGAACCCTGTGAATGGTTCTAATAATATAAAAACCTGAAGAACTGTACTGTTAATTGTTAGTTGCTATTACAGTGCAACTTTAGTAAACAACGAAAAGAGTTAAAACTGACAGACAGTAGGGAAAGTTACATACATATGTTTAGAGCTGCAACAATTATTCGATTAATTGAACAATATTCGATTATTACATTAATTGTCAACTATTTAGATAATCGAATAATTGGTTTGAGCAGTTTTTTTTAAAGACAATAAGTCCAAATTCTCTGATTTCAGCTTCTTCAATGTGATTATTTCTGGTTTCTTTGTTCCTTTTTGACAATAAACTGAATATCTCTTTGGTTTGTGGACAAAACAAGAGATTTGAGGACGTCATCTTGTGGTTTGGGAAACACTGATTGATATTTTTCAACATTTTATTGACCAAACAAGTAATCGATTAATCGTTTAAATAATCGACAGATTAATCAATAATGAAAATAATCGTTAGTTGCAGCCCTACATATGTTCATCAGTTTTTTTTAATAAGATGTAATATCTGGTTGCTTCAAACAATACATGAGATAAAACATGAAAATAAATCGAGCAGCCGACTTATATCCATAATGGAAAATTAATACAAGTTAACCCTGATGTTTAGCAGCTTTAGAAATGATTATTGTGTATTTATTCTGACAGTCCACATACTTACTTGTGCTGAGAATATCTTTATGTGAGATCAGATCATCAAGCTTCTGTGGTCTGTACTTTTCAACCCTGTAATACAAAGCAGAAACACATCGTCCATTAATAATCTTATCAATAATCAATACATCCAACAGCCAATTGACTAATTTTTGCATCACTTCGAGTACTTACAGTTAACTCTATGGAGTTTTGGGCTATTTTGTCCATTTTTTAATCCTTTTCATCCTGCCTGTATACACCATTTAAAAAATGTTTAAATGCCATGTTGGTATTTTTTTTTCCCAACACAACCTCACCTATATGCCCTGATAATAATTTATTTTTATTCTGATTTACTGGATCAACATTTTGAACCAAAAAGAAACAAAGAAAAACCAACATGAATGTGATCTTGTGATTGTGTGTGATCCTGTCATTCAACTCTGGTTTTTATTCTAGTGGGACTCTATTTTATGTGTCTTTGTGTCATTTTGTGTCTTTTTTTTGTCATGTTGTGTCTTTTTTTGTCATTTTGTGCCTTTTTTAGTCCTTTAGTCCAAAATAAAATGTGATTTTGAATCTTTTTTTTACTTTCAAAACACTATCATGCTCAATAAAGAATTTGAAATGTTTGCAGATATAACATATAAGAAGGTTACATCCAGTTTTATCATTTTATACTAAATATATTTGAGCTTGTCTCCAGTTTTATTTGGTATATCATCATCAAACTGAAACTGGCAGTTTACTGCTACTTTAATAAGTAACTCAAAAATAATATAAGCAGCTTATAAACCCCGAAAAGCATAATTCTCTACATCAGTGTAAACTGCAGAGTGAACTCCATAAAGAATTTGACTATTTTAAAACATTTTACTTAACCATTGTCAGTGCAAATGCAATACGCTTCAACTTAAGAGAGAAATGTATATATTAGCTACCACTCTTCAATTCGGCATATATATTTTGTCCCTTGCACGAATATATTTAAATTATTTTTTTACAAGTTTATAAATGTTTCACACGAATCGCTGCAACATTTCCGGTGAGTCCAGTTGGTTCAAGTGGCGACAAGACGAGGCTGGATGGATTTAGGAGCTATTATATAAGCAGAATTAAAGAAAAACTCATACGGTTTAAGATTTATTATACGGTTCACAAGTATAAGCAACATTTAACGTTATTTTAATGCAAGAAAAGCAGCGGCAAGGCGACATCTTTAATCCATCACGTCAGTAACGTTTGGTAAATTAGCTTGCTAGCACTAGATATTTCAACCTGTGGCAAACAACGACTTTCAACTCACCATGGTAAGTTTCTGGCCTGTAGCGGCAAGTTTCTTGAAGAAGTCATTGTGTCTTGTAAACTGTTAAATTAACTCCAAACTGGGAAAAAGACTTTTAGAGTTTCTATCGCTTCTACTCGAGTGTTGCTGCTGGCCGTGTTGGCGCGCTGCACAACAAAACGTGCGTCAAACGTCACGGCGTACAGCCAATCAGATCGCGTTTCTAGCTCAAATGGGCGGGGCCTCGGTGACATGACTGCACACTGTAAAAAGTGTGTGAAATATAAAAAGATGTGAAATGTGACACATTTCTACACTGTAAAAAATGTTTGTAGATTTTACGGTGAAAAACTGCTAAACCATGACAATAAAAGACCGTAAAATGAATCATACTTTACCTTTTATTGAATTGAACCATTTTCCTCAATTGACCTTTAGGTAAACATTGATGTTACCAGACAATTGCTGAATAAATGTTAATAAAAGAAAAGAAGGGCTTAGTTTTAGTGTGGAGAAGATTTGGAAGAGTCACAACTTCAGTGCAAAAGTAAAAGACAAATCACAGTTTGCATTATTTGCTTCAGCTCTTTGGCTTTTCAGAGTTTGGATACAAAAATCCCAATATGAACAAAAACCACCACAGAAATGGCTAAAATTGAAGCAGCTGAGTAAAAAAAAACGAGTTAAGATTTATACATTAAGGAAAGAAGGATACACAAAGTCTAAGCAATAAAAACCCAAAGACCTGATAATTATAGTAAAAATGTGTTCTAATAAGTGACTCTTTATATAATAATCACATTTATTTGTTGCAAACTATAGCAATGAAACTATGATATTTTTTGTACAAATTTGATCTTGCTTCCAAACTTTTGGCCTGTAGTGTATTTTTTGTTATGTGGATTTCTATAAAAATGTCAAAACAGAGATTATTATTATTTTTTCTGCATTTGGATTATTATTTGAACCAATACTTTATAGGAACAGTTTCCCTAAAGTGCAACAGTGTCTTCTTGGCACCTTGAGATGATATATTTGTGATTTGAGTTGTGAGCAACAAATCTTATTTTTCTTCTTCAGATTGTTTCTTTTAAAGTGTTTTTTCCGGCCTGAAGTGGTGAAAGTCCAATATCCCAAAAGAAAAGAGAACATAAACAGAACTCTGTGTGACAGAAAAATATATTTTTATTTCTTATACCATATGACACCTCACATTTATCATGGGACACTTTCGAGTTGGCCTTTCCCCTAGGTTTGGAACAAATGCCTAATAAGGAGAGGGCTTTTAGTTTCAATTTAAATTTATATGTGTTTTTTTTCATGAAATCACCAATCCCACTTCCTGTAATGAAGCCTATATTCATGTATTGTAAATGTTTAACCTTTCTCTTATTAGTGTATCTGAGCTCATTATCTTTTTGCACAGACGAACAAAAATAAGACACACAACAAAATAGTCAGTCACATGATGATAACCAAAATCATAATCAAGAAAACCATTGAAAATGTCTAGATATCAGCTCTTGAATTAAACTCCTATGAGCTATTTTTGTTGTTATCATTATATTTGTCCAAACAAATGTACCTTAAATTGTAGCAGGAATTACAATGTACAAGAAAATGAAGAAAAACAAGGGTGGTCTAATATTTACAAAAAAGGTAGAAAAATAAGTTGAGACTCATCTAAATGGGACAAGACTTAAAACACTCAATATATTGTCAATAGAATATAACAAAGAAACATAAACTCACTGTAAAGTCAAGTGATACAGCTATAGGAATACAGGTACATCTAAAAAAAAATTAGAATATCATGAAAAAGTTCAATATTTTTTGTCAATCATTTCAGAAAATGAAACTCTTTTATTATATAGATTCATTACACATAGAGTGGAATATTTCAAGCCTGTTTTTCTTGTAATTTTGATGATTCTGGCTTAGAGATAATGAAAACACAGTGTCTCAGAAAATTAGAATATTGTGAAAAAGTTGAATATGATGGGTCAGTCCTGGGTCAGTGGTGGTTTGGGGCCATGTCCTCTGCTGCTGTTGCTCCACTGTGTTTTCTGAAGTCCACAGTCAACATAGCAGCCATCTAGCAGGACATTTAGAGGAGGAGGAGGAGGAGGAGGAGGAGGAGGAGGAGGAGGAGGAGGAGGAGGAGGAGGAGGAGGAGGAGGAGGAGGAGGAGGAGGAGGAGGAGGAGGAGGAGGAGGAGGAGGAGGAGGAGGTCCATCTAGCAGGACATTTTAGAGTCTTCATGCTTCCACAAGCTCTTTGGAGATGCTGCTTTCATTTCCCAGCAGGACTTGGCACCTGGTCACACTGGCAAAGGTACCAAAAGCTGCTTCAATGACCATGGTGTTACTGGGCTGGACTGGCCAGCAAACTGGGCTGACCTCAACCCCATAGGAGTCTATGGGCTGTTGTCAATAAAATATAAAAGCAACATGGTGCTGTAGGCTGATCTCCATGACACCAAGTATTAATGCACCAATTCATGATTCAAAAGGAGCCCAACCAAGTATTGATGGATAGAAATGAAGATACTTTTCAGAAGCCTGACATTTGTGTTTAAAATATCCTTTTTCTTTATTGATCTTATGTAATATTCTAATTTTCTGAGACACTGAGTTTTGTGTTTTCATTATCTCTAAGCCATCATCATCAAAATTACAAGAAATACTGGCTTGAAATATTTCACTCTATGTGTAATGAATCTATATAAAATACGAGTTTCACTTTTTTTTTTAAATGATTGACAACATTTTTTTTAGATGTACCTGTATTCCTATAGCTGTCTCCCCTGACTTTATAGTGATCTGATGTTACTTTGTCATATTTTATTGACAATACATTGAGTACTTTAAGTCTTGTCCCGTTTAGATGAGTTTCAACTTATTATTCTACCTTTTTTGAGATGTGTGTGATTGTTTCTGATATACATATACAGTCATGGAAAAATGATATTAGACCACCCTTGTTTTCTTCATTTTCTTGTTCATTTTAATTCCTGCTACAACTTAAGGTACATTTGTTTGGACAAATATAATGATAACAACAACAAAATAGCTCATAGGAGTGTAGTGTGTGTAGGCTTGTATGTATGTGGGTGTCCTTTATGCATAAAGGTTTGTGTAAAAAAAAAAAAATTAATATTATTATTTTATATGTATATATATATTGTTTGTGTTTAAAGCTTTGAATGGACTGGCCCCACAGTACATCAAGGACCTCATCTAAATCTAGGGGGAGACTTAAAACCAGTTTTGTGGTCCTCTGTGTCTTTTATTTATTTTACTACTATTAACTATGTCTTTTTTTTGATTGTATTGTTTTATTTATAGCATCATTTTAGATTTATACCCTTATGAATTATTTCTGATTGTTATATGGAAATGTTTGTTTTATTGTTGATTCTATGTACAGCACTTTGGAGACGTTTTTGTTCTTTAGATAGATAGATAGATGGATAGATAGATAGATAGATAGATAGATAGATAGATAGATAGATAGATAGATTACTTTATTTATCCCCGAAGGGAAATTCGGTTGTCACAGCAGTCCGGTGTTCAAGTACAATAAAATGCAATAGATTAAAATACTGAGGTAGCATTAATAAAAAACAACAATAGAAAAAAAACACAGAATAGAACAAGGACACTTAAGAAGTTAAAAAAAAGAAGATCAGTTGGTAGGATGGTTTGCAAGATGAAGGTAATTATACTGGTGATATGATGGCAACAATGCTATAGTGACTAGACGGTATATAATAATAATAGTACAGTATATAATAATATAATATGTAATAATAAATAGTAACACTATAAAATAAAATAATTATAAATAAAATAATATGATATATAATATATAATAATAGTAAAATTGTTTAAATGTGCTATACAAATAAAGTGGATTGAATATATAATAATCGTACGCAGCCCCCTTACATTTCCTACACAAAAAAAAAAAAAAAAAAAAACGAAAAGAGTGAGTTTTGTTCTCCACACAGGCCTGGAGAGGCTGTAGCAGCGAGCCCACCGCACTCCGCGCAAATCTCGCGAGAGCGGCCCCTCACGGCGGTGCCTGGGCGATGCGATGCTGTTGCTGTTGCTGTGGGTTTGATTGACAGGAAACATGTCGGTGTGGTGGGAGCGAACCGGGATGCAGCTGCTGCCAAGGGAGACAGGGAGTACCTGCATCCAGTCCACACATCAGCACCTTTAAAACCAGCAGGCTTCCCCTCCTCGATACGGCTCAACTGCTTCTCTCTCCTGCTTCTTCTTTTTTTTTTTTTTGAAACATCCATTTGAAAACGAAGGGGGCACCCAATGGATGCTGTGGCAAACCGTGTAGTCCCGCTCGGTATCTTCATATTGTGTTTGATTTAGCCTGCAACACCTTGATGAAGCAGCAGGAACTACGAGGACTGTTGTTGCAATGGAGTCGACTCTCTCACGGCTCAAACCGCGTCTGTAAACCTACAATCTGTTTCATGGCGTTTTGCAGGTTGCTCTGCTCCGTGGGCTTCTCCACGTTTCTTTTCTGAATTATTATTTTTTCTTTTTTTCTTTTTCTTTTTTTTTTTAAGTGCAAAAGGGGAAAAATAACGACCACTGCTCCGCAAAACTATGAACGAGGAGATGACAAAAAGCGAGGAGCAGCATCTTAGTTTGCAGAAAGCCTTGCAGCAGTGCGAGTTGGTGCAAAATATGATAGACATAAGCATTTCTAGTTTGGAGGGTTTACGGACCAAATGTGCCACATCCAACGACTTGACACAAAAAGAGATACGAACGCTGGAGGTAAGCACCGATTTTGAGCCGGAATGGAGTGAATTTCTGCTGTGCATCTTCATGTTAAATCAATACGCTGGGGCTGTCACCGTCTCTTATTTATTTCTAGGCCACTATGCATATTTTCCACAACCTTTTTTTTTCCAACGACAAACTGCCTTTTTCTGCGTTGTCGTTGCATAAATATGCAAAGATTTGTGCTGGAGCCCGTTGCTATCTGTTTTGTGCAGTGCAATAAATCAAGAGGCTACGGGGCTGCAGTGGGCTGTTATAGACTTGCGCATTCTGCAGGTGGCGGGGAGAGAAGGTGGCTCTTCTCCATCAGAATAATATCTGAGGCAGCCGAGGCCTATAGGCAGCCCGTGTTTACAATCCATTACCGATATGCCAGCCTGCGCATCTGTCCTCTGCTGCACAGCCAGGCCCCGCTGTTATGCAAGGCGAGCAGATTACTGAAATTGTTACAAAATATCGTTATCCGTTTAATTGGCCCGTGGGGTATTCCGTAAATTGCGTTACGTAATGCCCATAATATCCCAGTGTTGTGTAGTGAGATATCAGACTGTCCGTTTTTAGACCACTTAAACCAGTCTAACGCCCCCCCCTGCCCCCCCTCACACCACTGAGAGGCTGTTACGGGACATAAAAAATGCCATAAAGTGCGATAAGGTCACTGAAAACTCACCATTGAGCACCGCAGACACAGGGCCTGTAAGAATGTTATGGTGATGCCTCGGGAGATTAAAACAAATACCATTAAGTGCGATAAGGTCGCCATAAACTCAGCACCGAGTATCTGTGTGTGCCATCAACACACTTTAAGTCCCACTGGGAATATAATTGAGATATTACATAAAAATATAGTCGCTTATGAGTGCCACACACTAATCCCAACCCCTCAGCAATATGCCTATATGTTATAAAACATGCAGACTGAAACATAAGCTTATTTAATGCTTTGTCTGAGCTTTTAAGTGAAGTTTGCAAATGTTGCATGGGCAGGGGACAGCAATGTAATCCAAGTTTGTGCTAAATATTAAGTATAAATGTGCTGCCAGCACTGTGCAGGCTACAGTGTGAAGATAAATGCTCAAAGTGTTCCCTAAATGCCTTGCAGAGCATTGTGGGTACTGGATTATATGTTGTAAGCATGTTTTTATAACATATTCATTTAAATCTGACAGATCTTTGTGAGTGGATTTTTTATAGGTTTGATTGTGCAACTTTTTGTAGAAACTGGGTGAAGATGTAGAGAGGGTTGTAACTTTTTACGATGAATCCTCAGCTTTTCTCAAAGTAATAATAATAATAATATAGTCAATGGTTGGTACTTGGCCAAAGTAGACAGTGTGACTTTTTGGGAGAGCAGGAGAGAGACTTTTTAATTCTATCCTTAAAGGTATAATATGCAGGATTTTGCTAGAAAAATAATGGGCCTCATGCAATAACTCGTTCTCACTTTATAGTTATGCAGGATTTTCAAACTAAAAGTCCCTTTCAAAGTAATGGAATATACAATACATTAGTGAAAAACAGCCAATTTTTTGACTCTTACAACAGGTCTGAACCACAATTGTGTTTTTGCAGAAGAGAAATTTCAAAATATGAGGAAACTGGTAAGTTGGCAAGCACTCCTAAAGCCTCTTTAGAATGAATCTGTTTCCATGAGTGGTTCTTGCATGAGACCCAGTATATAGACATCAAATATATATACAAAAAGTGTCCCTTTTCATAATTTTTGACCCATTAGTAGTGCGTGGCAGTGTCTGTTTCTGCAGACAACCTCCCCTCTGCTTGTATTTTCTCTTTTCTTTTCATGTTGCTGTGTTCGGGACGTTTCTGGGCATCACCCTTTGGGCACAAAGCTTTAAAAATAGCAGACAGATCTTAGAGTGGGGTCTCCAAGCAGACAAAGCTCTTTCCGAGATGAGAGTGAATCTGGGGTTCGCTTTCAATTTCATTGACCGGGGAGGAAGGGCCAAGTTTAAATGTTTATATACAAACAGGACGCACCAATTCCTGCATAGTACGCCTTTATTCAGTCTCCAAATTCATCTGTAACAACAGCTAGCTCAAAGTTTTGCACACACAGATTAAAATGAACTAATTAATGTTTAAAGATTACAATTTTGAAGTTCACAGTCCCAAAAAATTTACTTGTTTATTGCCGACATGGCTGATATTCTGACCTGTTTTTTTCCACACCAGGCTGGCACAATTTACATAAAAATATAATTTTTATTCTGTTAGAATCTGTACAAATTAGTTCATAAAACTCTTTTCAATATTCCTTAGCACCAGCTTTAGAAGTACTGGCATTTAGGTTTACAGAGTGACCCTGTTAACTGGTGCCCTTAAACTGATGCGTCCATGGTTGCTCGTAAATCAAGCAAAAAGTTGGCACAGATACACACAGATGAGTATTTAACGTTGTGAAATTGAAGGCTTTTACAAGGAAATCTACATGTTCTGTTCAGCTGCAGTCGCTACAAGCGGCCACGATGCATTTTGCTGAAAGTTGTCAGTTAACATGGTCACTCTAAACTGAAACACAGATAGCTGTGTTGCCCGAAGTGGCAGTTGCACTTGCACATCATTTAACTATTAAAATTATGTTTACTGTAGAGTTTCCTTCTATTATTAGGGGTACAGATAATGTTTGGTTCAGATTTAGGCAGGGGGAAACACATATTGACCAGTGGAAACACCATTTGACACAACACCGCCATGCCTGGTGTTGTAGATCAGGACTCGTACAACAAAGTATGTGAACGTTGTTAACTGCCTCGAGAGTTAACTATGCTCAGGCTCATGAATGTAATCTTTTAGCACATTCACTGAACAACATCTTCTTTTGGCGATAGATAGATAGATAGATAGATAGATAGATAGATAGATAGATAGATAGATAGATAGATACAGGTGCATCTCAATAAATTAGAATATGATGGAAAAGTCCATTTCCAGTAGTTCAAGTCAGAGGCTAAAATTTCCATATTAAACATACTTTTTAAAATTGGTCTTTTGTAATATTAAATTTTTTTGAGACACTGAAGTTTAGGTCTCAAATGTAAGCCATAATCATTATAATTAGAAGAAATTAAATAGATTAAGAATAATCTTATATAATATTAAAATGCTTCATTCTGTGTGTATATGTATATGGATCTATGTGTTATTTCTACTTTTTTAATTTAATTACTGACATAAATAAACTTCTATGATATTGTAATTTATTGGGATGCACCTATAGATAGATAGATAGATAGATAGATAGATAGATAGATAGATAGATAGATAGATAGATAGATTTAATTGATCCTAAAGTGGGAAATTACTGTGTTACAGCGGCAGCAAAAATTATGAATAGATAAGTATAAATAATCACTAAGTGCATTTGTATGAGAGTCCAGTTTCATCTGTCAGACAGAGGTGAAGAGTTATACAATATATTATGTTCAATCAATATTATGAAAAGTTGCATGAAATAGACCGTGTTGTATTAATGTGCTCATTAATGGTGCACATTAGAAGTTCCAGTTAAGATATTGTCCTTTAAAACGTGATTACAGTATGATATATACAGACTTGTACATTTGCTGGGATAACCCATGTGGTTAAAGGGATGTTGCAGAGTTTTTGACCACACTGTAATGAATTTCACGGTAAAATAACAGTAAAATACTGGCAGCAGGGACGCCAGTATTTAACTGTTATTTTACAGTCCATGTACTATAATTTATTTTAACAGTATATTATCGTATTTTGGATTACAGTATATGCCCGAAGGATAACGGTGGGTGTTGTGGTTATTTTACAGGGCATTTATCATAATTTATCAAACAGTAAAATACCGTTTAATGCTGTTAATTACAGTTATCTATTGTTAATTGACCAATTTAACTGTTATTTTACATGTGAGGGATGAATATTTAACAGTATTTTACAATTATTATAAAATACAGTAGGATACTGTTGTAAATCCACTGTAAAAAAGGTTTGTAGAAATAACAGTAAAACACTGTCAAATACATCAGAAATAGGGCATAAAATGAAAAATTGTATATCACTGTATTAGACACTTTTAATTACCGTAAATCAAAGAATAGCACAAAACGTATACTTTTTTTTTCTGTCATAAAATGGAAGAAACACAGTTTTGCTGTAAAATATAACATTTTCATGCAAAATTTATGGAGAAATACCATGATGTGTGAATGAATGATTACATTGAACAATTACCCTAAAAATAACAGGATTATTCAGACTAAATTACAGTTTTTGCTGATATTTACATTTAAATTTAGAATAGAAAACCCACTCACTGTAATTTTTACGGTGAAGTTCTGGCAACCACAGCTGCCGGTATTTTACCGTAAATTAAACAGATTATTTTTTACAGTGTATACAGCAATTTGTGTGTGTTTTAATGTGGCAGGACTGTTTGTTTCACTTGTTCTACCAGAGTGACATGATGGGTGATGTGTAGCACATTTCTGACGACTACAGAGGGCGGTGAAGCAAGGCAGCACTGGGCCAATAAAAGAGAACAGTAGACAATAGAGTTTCCAAAACATTTATAAGTTATTCATCTGTTTATACCTGATCTGTTGAATTGATTGTTGTAGGAGACATAATGTACTGGGGGTCTTTGTTATACTCTGTAGCTCTTTACAGTGACTCAGTGACAGTTTGAACTGATTCATTTTACTTTCATGGCTTCTGTACACTGTAAAAAATGTCTGTAGATTTTACGGTGAAAAACTGCTAAACCATGACAGTAAAAGACCGTAAAATGATAAATGGGCTAATTCAGTTTCAGTAACAATGAAACATCGTAAATGTATATATCAGCCAAAACAGTATTTTTTACATAAAAAAAAAAAAATACAGTACCCCACTGTAAAATACACTGGCACCATGTTTGTCGTGCAAAAATATACTGTAATATATATATACAAGTCATTTTAGCATTTATTTTTTATAAAAAATACTTTTTTTCACTGTTAAATGTACTAAACACCATATCTCGAACAGAAATATACTGTAATATTTAATGGTAAAATCTGGCATTTATAAAGTGTTTCTTGTCAGTTATATGGCAGAGCAGCATTTCTTTTCATGGAAAAACTTTTTATTTTTACGCTAAAATATGGACTAAAATGGCAATCTTAAACAGGAAATCAACAGTGCTAATACAATTTTACCGTAATATTACAAAAAGTTGCACCGTATTTATAACGGTAAAGTTCTGGCAATCACAGCTGCCAGTTTTTTTACCGTAAAAACAACAGGTTTATTTTTACAGAGTAGAGTAAGATAAGTGAGAATTATCTTCCATTTTATCAACTTTTTACAATGATAAGGCCTTCATGAACAACGACCTGTGTGTCCCTCAGGTTACACTATTAGCTCTGTCCCCATTGTTGCAGTTTTTAATATTTTTGTGGCATCGTTTGCACCTGTATGTTGACAGCATGCAATCGATTTGCTTTGAATTCCATCTACAGCCACTTTAACACTGATTGTGATTTTATTGATTCACATTACGTGAACCCAAGTGATATATATTACTGAAAAGCCGAAGACAATTATCTAAATTATAAATCTATAATTATAAATATAATATAAAGTTTCCTTTACAGATTTTTATTTTTTTGAAAACATAATAATTACGCAACACAATGCCTTTACAAAGTTGTTGGTGTTGATATTAGGAACATACACTACCACTCAAAAGTTTGGGGTCACTTAGAAAAGTCCTTATTTTTTGGAAGAAAAGCACTATTTAAAAAAAATTAAAATAACAATAAATTGATCAGACAGACAGTCTAGACATTGTTAATGTGGTAAATGACTATTAGATAGACAGATTCGGTTGTCACAGCAGTCCGGTATTTAAATACAATAAAATAAAATTATAAAATACAATAGAATAAAATACTGAGGCAGAATAAATAAAAATAACCTTAAAAACCCCAGAATAGAACAAGGACACTTAAGAAGTTAGAAAGAAGATAAGTTGGTAGGAAAGGTACAGTAATAGTAATGGCAGCAACAGTATATGCATATAATAATAATAATAATAATAATAATATTTTGATAATTAAAGCTGGAAATGGCTGATTTACTTATAGAATATCTATTATATATTGTCAGCAACCATCACTCCTGTGTTCCAGTGGCACATTGTGTTAATCCACGTTTAAAGTGTTGAAAGGCTGATTGATCATTAAAACATCTGAGCATTATGTTACAACAATTGTTTTGTGCTGATTTGAGAAGCAATAAAATGATCCTTCCTCAGGCTGGTTGAGTAGCTAGAGGTAAAGTTGGAGATTTGTACAGGTTAAAATGATTATTTCTGTTCTTATCAATGTCTTTTCTATATTTTTGATTCATTTTGTAACTCATTTCATTAATAAAACAGTTTGTTTTCATGGAAAACAACACAGACATTTTCTGGTTGACCCTTAACTTTTGAGTGTTAGTGTGAGTAGTAGAAGTTCTGGTAAAAAGTGTTATTTAGAACAGCTATTCTCAACCTTGGGGTCGGGACCCCAATTGGGGTCGCGAGATGATTTCTGGGGGTCGCCAAATCATTTGTTTTAGTCTTTTTGGTCACTTAATGTCTTTTTTGTTCATTTTGTGTCTTTTTAGGTCATTTTGTGTCTTTTTTTTAATCATTTTGTGGTCAATTTGTGTCTTTTTTGGTCATTTGGTTTCCTTTTCTTGGTCATTTTTTGTCTTTTTTTGGTCATTTTGTGTCTTTTCTGGGTCATTCTGTGTCTTTTTTGGTCATTATGTGGACAATTTGTGTCTTTTTTGGTCATTTTGTTTCTTTTTTGGGTGATCTGAACTGTGCGTGTGAGATTGTGTTCAGTGAGCGGGGGTCACGGACAACATACATGTTAAATTGGGGGTCACGACTCAAAAAGGTTGAGAACTACTGATTTAGAAGACACAGTCATATTTCTGGCCTCTTTATAATTTCCAATATTCACTTTCACTTAGAACTGTTTTACTCTCTATCAGCTCCTGATAGAAATATATCCTTGTTGCATTGACCAGCTAGTTGCTGTATTGTCTCTCTGTTATTTGGTAGCGTACAGTGGGTTTGTTAACCCTTTGATGCACAACATATTGACCCCCCTTCTAATGCACAACATGGGTAAAAATGACCCTCATTCATTCCCCATGTTATTTAATGCTGCTGTGTGTTTCTGTGCTCTATCCTTTGATGTCAACTTATTTTATGATTGAATATTCCAAGTATTCTTTAAATATCTTGTTTTTGATAACAACTGATAATTATTTTCATTTTGCCTGTCAAACTTTATGAAGAAAAAAAGTTTTTGTATTATTACACAGCTAACTACTTGGATTAGTAGTTTGCTAAGCTAACTACTTAGCCAAGAAGTTAGCTAAGTAGTTAGCTTAGCAAGCTCCTTAGCTAAATACTTAGCCAAGAAGTTAGCTAAGTAGTTAGCTTAGCAAGCTCATAAGCTAAATACTTAGCCAAAAAGTTAGCTTAGTAGTTAGCTTAGCAAGCTCCTTAGCTAAATATTTAGCCAAAAAGTTAGCTTAGTAGTTAGCTTAGCAAGCTATTTTAGCAAGCGTATAGCTAAAAAAAAAATGGATATGGGTCATTTTTGACTCATGTTGTGCATTAGAAGAGTAGTGACACAAAAAGGGATTTTATTTAAAAAAAAATGAATTAAGGAAAAAATAATATAAGGATGTATGATGAACAAAAACAAACTAATTGAGGAAAACCTGGAATACTGAATGATGAAAATAATTTATGTCAAAGATATAGAACATAAAAACTCTTATTATATCTTAGCTGGTGGACCTTTTAGCATCAGAATATTGATCACTGTGGTTTTAAGTTGTGTTCCAGTATAACCTTCTTTGCATCCCAGTTGGCCAACTCTTACTTTGTAAATGCATAAATATCCAGATCCAGTGATGACTTAGATTTGTTGCAACCACCACAAAGCTCTAAATGAAGCAATGCTAGTGATTGAATCCGTGTATCTTCCCTTCAATCCATATCCGTTTGGAAATCAAAACCTGAAAAACGAAAAAAACAAGTTTGATTTCATGTTGTATTTTTTATTTTATTTTTTTCAAGTAAAAAAACTGATTTTTTAAATTCAAAATATTCCTGTAAAATATGAATTGATTGTCATTTCTCATTTTTATTGTCCATGTCTCCCTTAACATAAGAAGATGGGAAATGAGACAAACAGAAAATAAAAAAATCTAATATCAAATTGCAATTGATAGGAAACTATCAATAATCAAAGACTCATTTTACTTCAGCTGGACAGTGGACACCCTCAGGATGTCCTGCAGCTGATTACAGGACATTCTGATGTATCAGTTGACCACTAAATAAAAAAAAAATACAAATTGTAAATTTTCAAAATCAACATTCGGGCCCTTATTCTCATACTTGATATCCTGGTCATGCATCATGTTTTAAAAAAGAGAAAAGTGTGACTTTTGTATAATGTATAATGTAAATGGAAAGTTGATTATTGAAAAAACAAGTCACTTTTTGTTATCCGTGTTCTGATTTCCAAACGGGTAAGGATTGAATGAAGATAGATGGATAAGTGAGTGATTTTGCAAAACTTCACTTATTCAACTGTAACCATACGTTTTTTTCATCTCTAATACACTCTTCACAATAAACTATTTTTAAAAAAATATGCTGCTTGGACATTCACTGAGCTGGAAAAATCCAGCTTCTGACCACGTTTTTATTAGGTGTATGTCCACCAGACAAAATAATAGAAACAGAATTCAGGTCAGAGTGAGATATTTTGGTAGTCACGTACTGTAGTGGGCTGCAATTCCTCTGCTTTTAAATTTAGGATACAATCCCCTTGAAAAAACACATTTTATCAATATCCAGGAAGCAGAACAGATATTTCTGTGAAAACTATCTTTGAATGGAACAGCATGTATGCTTTTTGTTTTATTTTATTTTTTTTGCGTGAGATTATTTGTGGAAGAGTGATAAAAATGAACGAGAACAATAAAAAAGAAATAACACACTTAATAGTTAATTCACAGGTGAAACAAAGGAGTTACTCATCTAATCTTCCTCAGATCCTCTGAGCTGTGGAAGCTTTCAGGATGACAGTCCTCTTATTGCCTCGACGACAAATGAGTCGTCCACCAGGGGTTTTGATGAGGATCACAATGACGTCAGCCGTACGCAAAGCCTCCCTCGTTAACCTGCCCTGATCTTTACTGAGAGCCGTGTCTATGGGAGATTCCTGTGCGACACCTCTCTTTTCCATCTCTATTATTAACCTAAAGGGTCCAGATTGTGCCTCAGACACAAAGAGGCGTTGAGCGCTGACCTTTCTTTAGCCAAAAGCTTTACCCAGAATAGCAGCCCATATCATTACCTGGATGAAGTGTTGATACTGGTTTCCATTAATATGATTATGCATTGTCGGCAGTATCCCTTGGATACGCTGGAATGATCCACGCACATGATGAATTGTTTTTTTTTTAAGGCTTTTATAGAGAAGCAGACGCCTGACATGTGATCCAGTTATTTGATGCATATAACAGCAGGGGTCTCAAACTCAAAGTACCTGGGGGCCGCTGGAGGCAGTATCAAAATGACCAAAAAAAGACACAAAATTACTAAAAATAAATGAATAAATACACAAAATGACAGAAAAAAACTAAATTACTTAAAAAGGACACAAAATGACCAAAAAAAGAGAACAAAATTACCAAAAAAAAGACATAAAATGACCCAAAAAAAAAGACACAAAATGACCAAAAAATACATAAATACACAAAATGACAGGAAAAAAACTAAATTACGGTACTTAAAGAAGAAACAAAATGACCAAAAAAAAGACACAAAATTATTTAAAAAAGACACACAATTATTTAATTACCAAAAAGACACAGAATTACCAAAAAAGACACAAAATTATTAAAAAATGACACAAAATTATTTAAAAAAGACACAAAATTACCAAAAAAAGTAATTAAAGGGACCTTCCACACACAACACGGTAAAGTGCCATTCATATTAAACTCACATTAAAACTTTCATATCAAGGTGGGGGCCACAAAATATTGTCACAAGGGCCACAATTGTGTGGTGACATTTTGTTGATTTTTTTTTTCGCAAAATGGCAAAGCTGTTTCCTTTGGAAAAGTCTGCAAAATAGGGTTTCAATATGGCCTCCTGGAGGTCATGTGACAAATTAAAGCTTCGCTATTGGTTCTGGTTTAGGGTAGTCTCTACCACCTGTATGAGTAAATGGGTGAATGAGTGCAGTCTGTAGTGTAAAGCGCTTTGAGTGGTCGCAAATCAACTAGAAAAGCGCTATATAAATGCAGGTCCATTAACCATCCATTTTTTTAAGTATTGCATCTCTCAAAAACATGCATTGTAGAAATATGACAGGCCAAAAATGGGTATGTTGTCTGAGGGCAACACCGTACCATAGAGGGTTAACACAAGGCTTTTATTCTGAAATATTTGCAGGACCATGTTATGGAAAATGTACTGAATTGCTTGGCTCCACAAGTGAGTAGAGTTACAGCTTTTTATTGGGGTAATATGTTGGTAGAATTGTGTTATTTTAATGTAGATGGCAGACTGTCTGTCTGTCTGTCTGTGTGGACGCTGCTCCGGTGCAGCTGCAGAAAGTTCAGCAAGTAGCCATTCCTCATCTCTGACATGACACCTGTAGAGGCTGATGTCCATGTGTGGATTAAGCACTAAATTGTTAAATTTGACTAATTGAAAACTGTCTCTCCCCGCTTTGTACTACTCCACCGGAAGTTTGTATGAAAGTTTGATCACAACAATGGGTTAACTCTGATTATCCTGCTTAATTTGAATGGGAATGTCCTTTGTAGGGTTGACAAAAGTATCGATACTCAAAAAAGTATCGATACTAAAACGTTGTATCCGTATACGATACTCATTTTCAAAAGTATCGAACGTACCTATTACTGATGTTATCGTGGCTGGTGACCCGCATTAATGTTGGCCGTGTTATTATTAGCCATTAGCCGCAGCTATCACACGTTAATGATTATAAACAACGTAAATAAATAAAAATCAGGCACGTAGTTTGCCCATATTACGTTAATTGACACAGTGTCAGTATACATAAGCATAGAATTAAGTTTACATAAAAGTTGGTGACTGAAAAGTGTTATTTTTTTATTTTTAGTCCCAGAATGAAGCAGAGAAAAGTCGACTTATCAAGCTTGCCTAATATTGTGCACAGCATACAACCTCAAACTATTGTTCTAATTGTTATTGTTTATTGTATTCATTTATTTTTTGCACTACCTCAGACCTGAAGCTTGTTATCATAGTTGCAGTTTCTTGTTGCACAACTGTTTTTATTATAAATATTTAACCTGTGGTTCTGTTCATTTTTACATGTTGCATTTTTCTTGTTAATACTTTTGGGGTTTTTGTTTTTATCCTTGTGGTATAGAAAATGGTATCGAGTATCGAATATTTTCCTGAGTATCTGTATCGAGTTGAAAATTTTAGTATCGTGTCAACCCTAGTCCTTTCTAGTCTTATTCTATTTCTACGTTCCTTACTTTCACACCTGTGAGCAGTTGCTGTGCAGAATGGGCCTAATTGTCACATTTTCTGTCTTTGTTAATCTGGCAAACTTGCTAGCAAACAGTTGCTTATTTTAACATGCAGAAGTTACAGAGCAACACTGTGCTTCATCTGGAGTTGTGTTTCAGGCCTCTGTTTATATGGAAGTCTACTATTCATTCTGTGTTTGGCTCTTTTTTTGATCTCGTGCTGAGGTAAATGTTTGTCTTTTTAGCTGCTAAATGTTGCTAAGTGTGTCTGTCTGCTGTTTGATGTTGAACGAAGTGATGTATTGTGGGATTTTGGAGTTTTTCTTACACAAAAAGCAGCTGCCTGCTTTTGCAATTCTGCTCCAATTTGGTTTATTGGTCTGACTCTTTTTGACCTGTGGGCAATAATCACCAATAAATGTGTTTCCAGTCAGAATTCATAGTGTATGTTTACAAAAACAAAGGTTTATGAGTTTGAACATTATATATATATATACTGCCTTTGTAAAGTTTTCAACTAGAAATAAGTCACATGAGATTAGCAAATCATTCTGTTTTATTTATGTTTGAGACAACTTTGGTATGCTACAACTTTACCGTAACGATGAGATCATGAAAAACAAATTAGGCTCCTTCAAATATATATAGTTTTAGATCCAGCACTGAGATTGTCTTTACACATGTGATGTCTTTTTCTAGTTCATTTTCACATACAAACCAGTTTGGTTGCTAAGTTATTAATCACTACAGTAACTGCAGCTCTTAAGGCAAATTTGGGTTTAGGTTAATTGCTGTTTTAAAGCACTACACTATAAAAAATAATCTGTTTAATTTACGGTAAAATCCCGGCAGCTGTCGTTGCCAGAACTTCACCGTAAAAAAATACAGTGGGTTATCGACTTAAAATTTAAATTTAAATATCAGCAAAAACTGTAATTTAGACTGAAAAGTCCCGTTATTTTTAGGGTAATTGTGGCATTCATTCACACATCATGGTATTTCTCCATTAACTTTACATGAGTATGTTATATTTTACAGCAAAACTGTGTGTTTCCTACAGTTTATGACAGTGAAAGTTAAAGTTTTGTGAAATTCTTTGATTTACAGTAATTAAGTGTCTACTATGTTGATATACAATTTTTAATTTTACGCCCTATTTCTGATGTAATTTGACAGTGTTTTACTGTAATTTCTACAAACATTTTTTACAGTGTATATGCATATAAATATGTGCATTTTAAGTGACTTTATCCATCTGAAGTTATATTCACAAATTGCACCAACCTTTAAATAAAGACCACTAATCATGCTCTTGAATAAACTTGAATGAGAGAGCATTAGAGATTAATAATGCAGGAAAAGTACAGATCAGATAGTTTATCAGATCAGATAAAGCTGGTGTGGAACTTGTGTACGTGCTGTACGTTCATTAAGTGTTTCAGTTTATCTGGATTAACTGTGAGTGTATTTGTGAAGAGGTCAATGTCTCAATAGCACCATATATTATAGGCTCATGCACTTTAAACTTAATGCAACACTTAATCATGTTGGGAGACATGTTGGTGATAATGTTTGTCACGTACTGGCACCTGTTTGAGCTAGATTGAACATCAAAAGGGTAATTTTGATCAGTTTTATCAAGATTTGTTTTAAACTTCCCTTCATAAATTTGGGGGTTTTCGCTTTTTCCCCCCTAAATGCACTTAAATTATATTGTTACTTTTAATCGTTTGGAGGTGCAACATGGGTCTTTGTCCAACCTTGTTCACCTTCCAGACCCAACAGTCTGCATATAATTTTAGGAACCTGGTCTCACAGGAATCCGTGAAAAAGCCACGGATTCGCTTAACTCAAAATCTGTGGAATAGCCACAGAATCACTCAAATTTCCGTGAAACTGACACGGATTTCGCTACAATGCAAGTTAATGACAGTCATATCCCGTGGCTATTCCATGGATATTTTTTCCTATTGGTTTGTTCCAAGTCACGTGACTTTCAAGGTCCCGGCAGTCAGAACAAAAAACATGGCGGACAGTTCTCTCATTTTTAGTGAAAAAAACAATATTTTGACTTAGTTTCTGCATAAAAATGGATTTTGATCACATTTCTAGCGAGAAATATATGTTTTATTTTCTTAATATTCACTCAGTGAATGTACATAATCACTTTGTATGTTGGAATAGCCACGGGATATGATATGAAATCCGTGTCAGTTTCACGGAAATTTGAGTGATTCCGTGGCTATTCCACGGATTCCTGTGAGACCAGGTTGAATTTTAGAAACTGATTCATGCTTGACTTGACTTTTACTTTCATACTTTATTTTTGGATAGGGACAGTGCACATTAATGAACATCGAAAAACATCTTTGTAAATATGCCGGATTATAGCAAAGCTGCTAGTTTGCATCCGTAGTCCCTAAAAAAATTAAAATAAATACAAATATAAAAGACAGCAGGTACATAGGTAAGATACAAATAGAGGAGACAACACACACACACACACACACAACACATAGCAGACCCAGACAGGATATAACTATGCAATAAAAAGTAATGTTCAACTCGTCTCAAGACCAGTTAGTGGTCATACTTTTGATATGATTTGAGCCATTGTATTAGAATTCCTTTATAAGAAGAGTAAAAGAAAATACTTCTTGTCCAGAAAAAGCATTGTTTTTTTTGTATGTTTCCAACTTGTGGTGGTGTTAAAAAAGTCCAAGCAGCATTATCCGAGGCTGGTGGAGCAGTCTGTGCATGGACAGAGACAGAAGGTAAAAATAATAAAGTGTTAAAAGCAGGGATAATATTCAGCTTGTGGTGTGCTATTGTTAGCCTGCTAGCCCTAGCAGCGTATGCTCATGCACCTGCCCACAGTACAGTATGTTCAGTCCCTTCTGGTTTTCACCACAGCAAGGGAGCAAAGTTTGTCTTGCCAAATCTGCTCTGAGTGGAAGGCTTGGTGGTTGGTTTTGCTCGTTAGATTTGGGGCATTAAACTCACATTACCCTGGGATCCACTGGCTATAGAAGGTAGAGCACTGCCTATATCAGGGATGGGCAACTTAAATGCTGCAGGGGGCCACAATTTTTCATGTTCACTACCACAGGGCCACATATAGGACTGTGCACTTAACCAGATATGATGAAACTGCAATTTTTAATATGTTTACAGTGCAGTAACTTAACATATTTCATGCTCAAATGCATGTTTAACAGTATAAATAGGAATACAAAAGGTTTGAAGCAAATAAAAAATAACCACCTACTGTGATTTCTTTTTCTATCAGTGCAAGAACAGCAGACCAACATTAAGTAATTTTGTGCATTTCTACACTGCACTTTTAAGATGTCATGCTCAAATGCATGTAGTTGTACTGAGGGCCACTTCAAGTCAGGATGCGGGCCGTATGCGGTCCCCGGGCCTCCAGTTGCCCATCCCTGATCTACACATTTTTACAGTTGAAGAATACAAATCACTTTGGGCCTACACCAATGAAAAATGTAAGTATAGAATATAGAAATAAGCGTTTCATTTTGTATAATTTTTTTGTCACAGCCACATGGAGCCGCAGGTTGCCCAACCCTGGTCTAGAGCAAATGTAGTAGTAGTAGTAGTAGTAGTAGTAGTATAGTAGGGGGATCAAAACGGAGCTCTGGGTATGAAGCATGAGGGTGGATGAAATGTGCCCACCCACCCTCCTGCCTTGGGTCTGCCTGTCAGGAAGCCAAGCGTCCACATGGACAGTTAGGTGTTTAAATTGAACCTGGTAATGAGCCTGTAGGGAACAACTTTAACTTTAGCCCCCTTTCCATTCACATATGTGGGCTTCTAAAGCTCGGTTTGACTCGGTGTGTGAGCCCATTACAGCAGGGCTAGAACCTGCTGGAAGGTGTGCCCTTTACCCTTTACGCATGAATTATGAAATCCTCAGTCAGGGTGTTTTCCTCAGTGTGTTTATTCCTCTTTAGGCAATTTGAGCTAGATTTTATATGCATTTAACAAAACAATGAAGAAACTGATAAATCATGTAAATTAACACCAGTTCACGTATTAATATTCATATTCTAGTAGTAGTATATTTTCTAGTTGAAATATAACCAGCAATGCATGCTGTCCAATTAAATGGACATATAATAAATTTCCTCCCAATGTAAAATCAGTTCTTGGAAATTTTATCCATTATCAGATTTTTTTTTTTTTTTTTTACTTGCAAGGACATCCTGCTACGACGGCATATTAGGGCCGTGGGAGGGTGTAATATTTTGAGAAACAGTCCCTAATTTCTGAGATTAAAGTGGAAAATCTGCAAGAAAAAAGTTGCAGATTTATGAGGGAAAAAAAGCTGGAAAAATATCATAAATCTGCAGCTTTTTTCTTGCCGATTTGCCACTCTAATCTCATAAATCTGCAACTTTTTTCACAAAATATAACCCCCCTATTTGGTTCTAATACGGTGTTGTATCCTATTGTAGTACGATTGCAAAGATATTCCTAAACTGCACTGTGTTTCTGGCTGTCCATTGGTCATCTTGGTTTTTAGATATTTGTGTTGCACTTACAACGACTGGCCAACAGGTGGCAGTGTTTATCGCGATGCACTACGGTACACCGGCGTAGGAGCCTATGTGCAACTATTGCATCAAAACCCATGCATATATAAGGAGTTTTTAAGAGGTTTTAAGAAGCTGTCCACTGTAGTGACCACTATGCGTTAAAGCATTAATTTACGACATGCTTGTATTGAAAATTGTGAATGTTTTTCCATCACAGAAGTTGTTTCTGCTTTTATTTTTCCACTCTGCAGTATTGTAGACTTGTTTTTATGCAGAACAGCAGCAAACAAAGCTCTGATATTCTGGTGGTAAATGCTAAACTTTAGTCAAAGACCAGCAATCTCACATAGCTCACTTTCTTTTTCAGTTGAGACAGGATGATGTGAAGGATGTGTGCTATAACGTAGTGCTGAGCGATATGGACCAAAAGTCATACCCCAATATATTTAGGCTGAATATTGATATACAATATATATCCCGATATTTTTATCGCAGTGAGAGCAAATGTTCAGTCGAAGTCAAAGCCAAATATGACATGTCACAAGTAGTTTTATTGAAACCGTTTATTTAAGTCAACATAAATACTGTAGAACAACAGGAGAACCTTTTAAAAAAAAATCAAAGCTCCGTAAACTTTTTTTTTTTTTTTTTTTTTTTTACAAAAGAACTAAATATGACAACCCCTAGTAAGGGCAGCATTTATATATAAAGAAAGAAAAAACAAACTATATTGATATATGCAATATGGTCTAATTCCATATCACATTTAAAAATATATCCATTTATTTTTCATATCGATATATTGCACAGCCCTACTATAATGTCTTCCATTGACTTTTTTATATTTAATTTTATTTATTAACCTTTAAGGTATATCATTGAGACAACAAATATAGCCACTAATATATATAACAGAAGAAAATAAACTTTAACAAACCTTGTGTCCTGTCAGCCACTATAGAAGCCTTTTTGATACTTTATATCAACTTTATATGAATTACGAAGCACTCGTTATTATTTACCGTTAGTTTTTAATTTTACCGTTCCACCTGTTATTTCCTGTCACTACCTTTCAAAACTAAAGCACCCGTTTCACACTGGACGGCACCTTTTCAAAATAAAAGCATCACAACATCGTAAAACACCTAGAAAATATTCAAACATGAAAAACAAGCGATATAATACAAAAACACCAATAGGAACCTTGCTAAAGGTCATTTACAGTTGTGTTTAAAATAAGTGGAAAAGTGATATAGTGATTGGAGTATTTACTACTTTTTACTGCTATATTTGATTTACTCCACATTAACAGTCTTATCATAACATGTATTCTTATTGGTAGCAGCTCAAAACCAGATAATTTACTGTATTTTACAAAGCGATTAAATTCATATTGAGCAGAATTATAATAAGAATTAGTAGTTCAGAGTTTTGGTCCGGCCCCTGCAACCTTCGTGGTATTTGTCATATGAATGAATTGCCCACTCCTGTCCTAAAGTAATAATAAAAAAAAAAAGAAATAGATGCTCTTCAGTATTAAGTATTTATTGCAAAGTCTTCAGAAGTTTCTGTCTTTCTCTCCGTCTTTCAACTGAACAAGAACCAATTGCTTCAAATCTGCCCTGTCAATGTTATGTTGCATTTAAAACACAAGATATATTTTAAGAAGCTGTAAAAACGAGGCTTATAATACTCAGTCAGAATAAGAAGTCAGCACATTTAGCCAGGGTAAATGTGTGTTTCTCTGTAGGTGTGGACTGAGCAGTCACCTCGCTGGGCAGCCGTGGGCCGCTGCTGCAGGCTTTTCTGCTTTCAGAGGTGACTTGCGAGTCCCTCCTCCACTGGTTTCTACTTTGGTATGCACTGATGTAGGCCAGCACTGTCTAATTTCTAGCAGTCATTTAGTAGGTGTATGTTTGGAACGGGGCCATCCAAATGTATCATCCTTAAGTCTTCGAGCATCACGTCACCCACTGTGAGCCTGGACCTTCTCCTACCAGCATTTCACATCAGAACAATTGGTTTTCGCTACTAAAAATGTGCTTGTTGTTTTATTTATGGCTGTTTTAAAAGGATTTACAGTTAATTGTTTCCAGCTATAACAAGTGTTACCTCATTATTTATATCATTTAATCTGTATTACAAGTTGCCGCAAAGAAAAATGTTGTAAATCTGTTGGATTTGGGTGAGAAGGTTTTTGAGTATAAGCAAGATATTAGTAAGTAGTATTCGGATACTTTCCCTTGTAAAAGTAGTAATACTACAGTACCAAAATAAATAAATAAAATAAAATAAAGCAAAGTGTCAAATAACCGTAATAATTAAAATAAATATATAGAAAAAAAGAGATAAATAACAAAGTAATTAGAGCACACTTATAATGATTCAATTATTTATTATTATATATGTATACGACTTATACAATTATTTAAATAATCAAGACATAATAATAATCATTAGAGGACATAATAATGGCATAATTTATAAATATGTTTTATATGTATATAACATTTATTTATTTATTTTTATCCATCATTTCATTGTATAATAAATTCAATGATCTATGAACTTACTGAAAATTCATTTTTCACACGCTTTTATTTTTTATTACATTGTGGATTATTTAGACATAACTTTAAACTTGCTTATTTGATAATAAAACAAAAAAAAATCATGAATAAAATAAATAAAGCAAAGTGGCAAATAACCAGAATAATAAATAAAAAATATAGAAAAAAAGAGATAAATAATAAAGTAATTGGAGCACACTTATAATTATTAAATTATTTATTTTTATATATGTATATGACTTATACAATTACTCATTACAATTACAGATATTTTGTGCATTGTCACTATAATTTCATAAATACAATAAATTGTGCATTATTTAGCAATTAAATAAGTAAATAAAGCAAATAACCAGAATAATTTAAAATGTATAAGAATAATTTTAAAAAACAATCCAAATTCAAATAATCATGTAATGTAGAGGACATAATAATGGCATCATTTATTAATATGTTTTTAGATGTATATAACATTTATTCATTTAATTATTTATTTATTTATTTATATCCATCTGTGAACTTACTGAAAATGCATTTGACTATTTTTTTAATGCTTTTATTCTTCATTAAATTGTGCCTTATCTAGACACAACTTTAAACTTGCTAATTTGATAATAACACAAAAAACAAAAAAAATATAATAGGTGAGTAAACATAATTTCATCACTTCATTTTTGATAGTTTCATACACTTAGACTGTTCAAGACATTCATTTCAATGGTTCGTTGGTTCAATGGTTCAATATTCCCTTCAGGCAACATTCAGACAAAAAAACGGTTAAAAAAGTTCCTTTCATAATGTTTTTAAATTTAAAATGTTATCTATTTTACCATGTTGAAGCTACTGAATCTTTTACACATGTTAATTAAATAAATTATGTTAAAATTAATTTAAAAACTTTCTTTTTCACTTTTGCACCGTTATAGTACAATTTTGCCTACAGGCAACAAACCCCAAAAACTTAAAAAACTAAAATAAAAAAAACCCATTTCTTCAGATTATGTTTATTTAGTCTATTTGAAAGACAAAAAAAAACCCCACTCCAAATATTTTTTTCCTAACTGGCATCATAGTGCGTACTATAGAGGGTTAATGAGAAAAAAAATCTCATCACTTTCTTTTATTTGACAGTGGTAAATCACATTGATTCAAGACTAAACACACACACACACACACACACACACACACACACACACACACATATATATATATACGTGTGTGTGTGTGTGTGTGTGTGTGTGTGTTGCTGTTACTGGATGAATAAAATCCTTCGATGCGACGTCCTTAAACTGCAGTGAACCCAGATCTGTCCTTGTTCCACAGCAAGCAGAGGTTCACTGCTCGGTCACACTGTCACACGAGAAAAACACATGAATATGATACTATTCTTTGGCATTTAATTGAAAGCCAGGACTGATTTTAACCCTTTGATGCACAACATATAAACACCTTCTAATGCACAACATGGGTCAAAAATGACCTGCATTCATTCCTCATGTTATTTCATGCTGGCTGTGTGTTCGAATATCTTTTGTTTTATTACAACATATCATTATATCCATTTTTCCTTTCATACTTTATGAAGGAAGTTTACACACATGGGTCAAAAATGACCTTGTGCATTAGAAGTGTAGTGATACAAAAAGTGATAAATTAACAGTTTATCACGAGTATATGTGTAACTATGTTTGTCTTATTTTGAAGGTTTAACTTTAAAAAAATTGTTAGAACCACCAGATTACATTGGAAAATCACATATTTTAACATGTGAGACTTATTAGAGCCACCAAATAATATTTTTTTATTACAACAGATCATTATATTAATTTTTTCTTTCATACTTTCATACATGAAGAAAAATTGTTTTTGTATTATTATATAAAGTTTACACACATGGGTCAAAAATGACCTGTGCATTAGAAGCGTAGTGATAAAAAAAGGGCTTTTATTCAAAAAGTAAGAAATGAAAACAAAAAATTAGGATGTATGATGATCAAAAACAAGTTAATTGAGGAAAACCTGGAATACTGAATGATGAAATTAATTTATTGCAAAGATATAGAATATAAAAACCATGTTGTGCATCAGAGGGTTAACTGCAAAATACTCAACTTCAATTCAACTGTAATGTCTAAATAACTTCAATGTCTATCTAATTGTTAATATTTTTTTTATATCTACAAGTTTAAATTGTAAATGGCTAATACTTTATCTTTTTAACTTGTTTAATTGTTAATACCTTTCTTATATTTCTAGTTCATACTGCTTGTTTACTATTTATTGTTATTTTTATTGAAGCTCCTCTCTATCTTGCTGCTGTAATACTTGAAATTTCCCCCGTTGTGGGACTAATAAAGGAAAATCTTATCTTGTATTAACTAAAATTCAAATCATAAGAAAAAAAAAGGAAAAATACATGATATGAAAATGAGAACTTACAAAACAGGTATCATTAATAAAACATTCATATATAAAAAGGTTTTTTTTAAAAAATGCTAATAGCTGAACATTATAATGGTCTTTTTCTTTACTGGTACACTTGAATAATCACCTATCTCTTTGAATAATGCACGAGATTAGAAAAAATAAACATTTAAACAATCCCAACAATTACCTGTGTTCTCATATATTTATTTGACATTTGGGTTAATTTGTCCCCTGCTGTCATCTTTTACTTTTTATGTTTTTGGTTCAGAATGAAATGTGTTGTGTTATCTCTCCTCTCCCAGCATGAATAGACGTATCTGTGACCTTTTTGGCACAAACATGCAATTAAAATGTGATTTAAATGTTTACATGGCAACATAGTTTAAACCTCAGAAGTCCACATCACACCACAAGTTACATCACATGCATGGCTCCTTTTTCTCCACACAAACTTGGCTATCAGTCAGATTTTTCATTTTATTTTAATTAAAGTATAAAGCTGCCAGGAACCCAAAATACAAACAAAAGACACAGGTGTCTATGGAAATGTACCTTCTTTTTTAATTTATTTTTTACCATTTATACACACAAAACAGCAGAAAAAAAATAAATAATAAAACTACAAAACAGTCTATTTGCATGTAAATTAAAAACAGTAATAGTTTTCATTGTAGAAAGAAAATTCACATTTTAAAAATGGTCTAGAAACATAAATGGCACACTGTGAAAGCTCCTATGATTGAACTTTAACTGGCTTTCTCAGCTTGTCTACATATCATACATAAATAAAGTTATTACTGTAAATAAAATGTGCATTTTCAATAAATAGATGGACTCCAGAGGGTTAAAGGTAGAGCATCTCAAAGGTGTTAATGTGTTTGTTGTTACACTGGTGACGTCCTCACAGGATGTAATATTGTGATAATCAGATTAATTATGAGTGTTCTCCAGGGCTGATTAATCCTGAAGGGAAAACCCTTTTGAAAAGTGTGAGAAAGTGTGAATCATTTCCTTTAATCTATTGACGTTTAGTTTGTCAGGAACATGTTTCCCCTGTGAGAACTTCACTAAGGAAGAATCTTAAAGGTTGCATATATAATATAGATGTTATTTAGAGGTTGCAAAGCTGCTGGGATTCAGTGTCCTGCTCACAAACGTCTGTCTATGGTTTCCCAACTTCTAAAATTTCCACTGTCCAAATAACAATGAAAAATCAAACTCTATTTAACCCTTTATCAGGCAAAGAACTATATTTGGTAACTTCAGGTAATATTTCGAGAAAAAAGTTGCAAATTTACTAGATTAAAGTGGCAAATCTACAAGAAAAAAGTTGCAGATTTACGAGAAAAAAGTGGGAAAAAAGCAACTTTTTTCTCCCAGTAGAAATATCTAAAAAAAAGTATTAACAATTTAGACATTTAAGTTATTTAGACATTAGAGTTGAAGTGAAGTTGAGTATTTTGCAGTTAACAACTCTATTCAAAGATGTGCATATTTTAAACTTCATATTATTAAGAAATTTTATATTTTAGTCTTAATATAATTTGATCTCACTTTTTTACTTCATCACTATCTAGATAATAATTTCCCTTTCAAATAAACTTATAATTTATATTATTTTTATGTTTAAATTAGTATATATATCCAAAGCAGACTGTGGTAAATGCAATTTCTGCTTGGTTTTGAGTTGGATTTTTTGTTTTGTTTTTAAATATAATTATTTATCTGAAATAAAGCAAAATTGAAATCTAAAACTTTTTCACAAGATAAAACAGACATCAAGGAGTTCATTTTTAGTTATAACTCAATTTTTACCAAAAATATAGCTACTGCAGTTAGACTTTGTAGGGCAGGAGTGAGCAGGTGTTGAGTAATCTTTAGTGGTGGTGTTTTAGGGAACATAGAGTGATGCATTCAGGGTCCCTGCGTTGGTTATCCAGGCTGTCTGGGGATTTCAGTGACTTTGCAGTAAACAGTTGGACATCTAACTGCTGCTGCTACAGTATCATCACTCTCTGAACAACCTTAATAACAGCAGAAAGCTTTCCTCTGATGTCATTATCATATAAAAACAACTTTGATCTGTGGGACTTTTAACAGTTTTTACTTCAGAGGCAGCAACTTGTTGTAAAATGAAGAAAAATTGTCTTTTTGACGGAAACATCTTCTGAAAATGTGCTTTTTTTCCATTTTTACAATGTCCTTTGTTAACTGTAGCTTATAGTCATTAAGATTATCCCTCATATTTTGTAGAATTGTAGTAATTAAAAAGTAGAAATTATCACACAGTTCTGTGCTCCACCTCATAGGACAACGACAGTCATACTTATTACTATCTAAGGTTTACACTACTTTTGAAATATATGGTCATTAGACCTAATTTCAAGTCAAATATACCTTGTTTGAAATTCTACCTCTTGCTTTTTTTTGAGTAAATGAGCAGAAATCCTCCCTCAGCTACTGTTTGTGTGTGTGTATGTGTGTGTGTGTGTGTGTGTGTGTTGGTGTATATGTGTGTGTCTGTGTCTCTCGCTCTGTGTGTGTGTCTGTCTGTGTGTCTGTGTGTGTGTCTTTGTGTGTGTGTGTGTGTGTGTGTGTGTGTGTGTCTTTGTCTCTCGCTGTGTGTGTGTGTGTGTGTCTGTGTCTATGTGTCTGTGTGTGTGTGTGTGTGTGTGTGTGTGTGTGTGTGTGTGTGTGTGTGTGTTGTCTAGAGGAGTTGAAAAACATTTGAAAACGGGTCATATTTGACCCGAGGACAACAGGAAGGTTAAAAGTATACAAATGTGAAACCTTCTTGCAAAATCAATATTTAAACCTTTTTGCTTTCTAGAACAATATGACATTCTCGTCTTGTCTTGTTTTTTTACAGGATATAATAGGATTTATTACCTGCCTCTGTACAGCTGTACAGCTTTTTTCCAATATTGGGTTTCTATTTATTGTCAGTGTTGCTTGTGCTAACAGCAGGTCAGCTCTTCAGGACAGTCAATAAAGGGAGAGTTGTTCTGATTCAAGAATAAAACAAACATAAAAGTGAATCAAGTCTCATTCAACATTTTAGTTGATTTTTGTCTGTATTTTCAGAGTTGTACAGTTTTGATGTTGTGCAGAAAAGTCGTACTTTTGCACCAACAGTAATCATTTACAGATTCATCTCAATAAATTAGAATATCATAGAAAGTTTATTTATGTCAGTAATTAAATTCAAAAAGTGGAAATAACACATTATATAGATCCATTACAGACAGAATGAAACATTTCATGTCTTAACTTATTTAATTTCTTATCATTATGATGATTATGGCTTACATTTAATGAAGACCTAAAATTCAGTGTCTCAAAATATATGAATATTACAAAAAAAATAATTTAAAAAGTATGTTTAATATGGAAATGTTGGCCCGTATAAAGTATGTCCATCTATATGACTCAATACTTGGTTGGAGCAATTTATTTTATATATATGTATATATATATATATATATATATATATATATATATATATATATATATAGTAACTATAGTATTATAGTTAATGACAAATGATGACACTGAAAAAACATTTTTGTTAACTGAAATAAAAATAAAAAAACGAGAGTTTTTTAAAAAAGATAACTAACTGAAACTGTATTTTGTGGTTACAAAACTAACTAAAACTAACTAAAATTATAGTGAAAATGTCCGTTTTCGTCTTTGTCAATTTTTTTCATACGTAAACCTTTTTGGTTGATATGAAATCTATTTCATCCATCTGGTTTTATGACTTAATAAACTTATTGGGCCTGAGATGGATCAGACAAAGGAAATAAAGGAACATTTATTGTGACCTATTGTGTGAAACTAAAACTAACACTAACACTAATAAAAACTAAACTAAAGCATTTTCAAAAAAATAAATAAAAACTAATTAAAACTTGCAAACTCACTCTTAAAAAACTAATTAAAACTAACTGAATTTGAAAACAAAAAATCACAACGAAATGAAAACTAAAACTAATGAAAAATCCAAAACTATTATAACCTTGATTCTAGTGTATTGAGATGCACCTGTATATTGAATTTTTCTGTTGCAAGAAAAAAAAATGGGGAAAAGTGATCATGAGCATTAAATAAAGTGTGATATATGTGCAGCTCTCCCTCACTCTCTCTGTCCCTCTCTTTCTTGTCCTCAGGGGAAGTTGGTGAAGTACTTCAGCCGCCAGCTGTCCTGTAAGTGCAAAGTGGCCTTAGAGGAGCGAAGTGTCGAGCTGGAGGACTTCCCTCGCCTCGGACACTGGTTCCGCATCGTCAACTTGAGGAAGGAGGTCACACAGGTAATATGTCCACACAGTGGTGCAGTCTAGTTTTTTGCAGTGGGTATACTGTCTATACTCTTACTCACCCGTCCCAGAAAAACACATCTTACAACAACAACCACCTTGGAGCAACACCTCATAAACACCGTCACGTGATTCAGATTCAGATGTTTTTTATTCTTGACCTAAAAAACATCTGAATCTGAATCACATTCACTAATGCATAGTCTCCAGTAAACATCTTGAGCGCATTCTGACAGACTGGGTGTGTTATCAACATGTTAGGATGCAGCATCAGACACAAGGATACAATGAGACTGGACATATCAGTTAGGAAAGCTGCTCTGTGATTGGTTGGACACACAAACATTCATAGTTCTGTGATTTCCCTGATGTTCATGAACGCGACATACACTTCGGGGCTAAGAAGCCAGTCAGTAATTGTCGTTCCTATGACAACGGGTTGTTTGGAGGTGGGCGGGAACTTGGGATCCTGAGAGCTAAAAGTTGGTCAGTTCATGACAATGGCAGTAATTGGTTTGCTTGTTTTGGTGTTGGCTACGGCCCACAGTAGCCTGATAGTTCACAAATAAAGCGGCATATATATACCAATATATGAGAAAAAAATCTAGTGAGTATATATGGCGTATACCTGCGTATCACGTAGACTACACCACTGTGTCCACACACACTATGCACACAAGATTCTCGTCCTATCTCAGGGATGGGCAACAGGAGGCCCGGGGGCCGAATACGGCCCACACCCTCAGTTGAAGTGGCCCTCAGTACAACCACATGCATTTGAGCATGAAATCTTAAAAGTGCAGTGTAAAAATGCAAAAATTACTTGCAATTAATGTTGGTCTGCTGTTCTTGCACTGAAAAGAAAATAAATCACAGTAAGTGGTTATTTTTATTTGCTTCAAACCTTTTGTATTCCTATTTATACTGTTAAACATGCATTTGAGCATGAAATATGTTAAGTTACTGCACTGTAAACATATTTAAAATTGCAGTTTCATCATATCTGGTTAAGTGCACGCTCCTATATGTGGCCCTGTGGTAGTGAACATGAAAAACTGTGGCCCCCTGCAGCATTTAAGTTGCCCATCCCTGACTTAGACTGATCAAGACATTCGTTTCAATGGGTCATTGGTTCAATGGTACAACATTCAGACAAATTTTAAAATTAAAATTGCAGTTTCATCATATCTGGAACTCCTTCCCTGAACATTTACAACAACCCCAGTCTGTGGACACTTTAAAAAAAGGTCTTAAACCTTTTTTGTTCAGGCAGGCATTTTTGGGTTGGCCCTAGATGTTTTTATCATTGTCTCTGCACATTAATCTCCTCATTTAGCTGTTTTCTTTAATGTACTTTATTACCTGTGTCTTTTTATCTACTGCCGATTTTAAAGTGTCTGATTTTTCTCTTAGTCTTTTGATTATTTTGTTTCTGGTTTCTGTAGCACTTTGAGTTTTCTTTTTGAAAAATGCTTTACAAATAAAATTAATTATTATTATTATTATTATTATATCTGGTTAAATGCACGGTCCTATATGTGGCCCTGTGGTAGTGTCCATAAAACATTATGGCCCCCTCCAGCATTTAAGTTGCCCATCCCTGTCCTATCTGATTACAATGACAGATATTACATAATTATTTATCCCGCATAGGGAAATTTTTGTCGTCACACCAGCTCAAGATACAGACACATACAGTCACGGAAAAAGTTATTAGACCATTGTTTTCTTCAGTTTCTTGTTCATTTTAATACCTGGTACAACTAAAGGTACGTTTGTTTGGACAAATATAATGATAACAACAAAAATAGCTCATATGAATTTAATTTAAGAGCTGATATCTAGACATTTTCCGTGGTTTTCTTGATAATTATTTTGGTTATTATCAATAATACCATGGAAAATGTCTAGATATCAGCTCCTATGGTCTCCCTCTTTTTTAAAGTGTTGCATCACTCAAAAAACATGCACTGTAGAAATTTGACAGGCCAAAAATGGGAAAGTTGCCTGAGGGCAACACTGTACCATAGAGGGTTAAACCCTTAAAAAAAAATCAGTGTTAAAGAGATGTTTTTGCTCTCAATAATTACATCTTCTAATGTTTGTTTTGGTGGCAATTTCAACCATAACCTAAAAAAGAAGATTAGATCTTTGATTTTGGTCTTATTTTTTTATATTCTAATTTTGTCTTTTATATCTACAGTCATGGAAAAAATGATTAGAACATCATTGTTTTCTTCAGTTTCTTGTTCATTTTAATGCCTGGTACAACTAAAGCTACATTTGTTTGGAAAAATATAATGACAACAACACAAATAGCTGATAAGAGTTTATTTAAGAGCTGATATCTAGACATTTTCCATGGTTTTCTTGACAATTATTTTGGTTATTATCAATAAAACCATGGAAAATGTCTAGATATCAGCTCCTATGGTCTTCCCTCTTTTTTAAAGTGTTGCATCACTCAAAAAAACATGCATTGTAGACATTTGACAGGCCAAACACTGTACCATAGAGGGTTAAACCCTTTAAAAAAATCAATGTTAAAGAGATGTTTTTGCTCTCAATAATCACATCTTCTAATGTGTGTTTTGGTGGCAATTTCAACCATTAAAGCTAAAAAAGAATTTGATTTTCAGGCTTTTTTGTTGCTCTATTGACACCTACTTACAGTCAGCCATCACGGTTGCAGCTTGTTTGGCTTTAACATGCAGGTTTTTGTCTTATTTGTGAAAAGAGATTAACCAAAATTCATGCTGTAAAAGTGACAAAGACAAGCCAGTGTCATTCTTAAAAGACCTGCATGTAGGATTTGGGTGATTTTTTTTGGCTGAAATATGATCAATGATCTTATAAAACAGTCAATGAAACAGTTTTTTTTTTCCAGAAATGTGAATCAGTGCAACCACAATAGGTCTTTGAGCCCACAGTCATGAATGTGTAAACAATATATGAGGCTCAATGGTGCCATAGTGTGTGAGATTAGCTGCAGATACACATGCATATTTTTACTGACTTCAATTTAGGCCTTCCATGTCGAGAATGGGTTTTTGAGATTAAAGGAGCAGTGTGCAAGATTTAAGGGGATCTATTTGAAGAAAGGGAATATAATTTTCATTATTGTGCGTATGTCATATAGTGTAATCACTTGAAATTAAGAATGTGCTGCACACAAAATTAATTCACAAACAGTCATGGAAAAAATGATTACACCCTTGTTTTCTTCAATTTCTTGTTATGAATTATATAATATGGCCTCCACAGTGATCTTATCTCAGCCCTTTTTTATTTGAGCAATAACATCTTACATTATTACATTGTATATTATTTTATATATTTATTTATATTTATTCATTGATGTTCATACTATTACATGCAACAACTTATTTAACCGATTTAACATGCTAAAATTATATTTTCTCCAATGTGCAATATCTGTAAAAATGCAAATTACTTTCAGGAAACAAACAAACACACAAAAAGTATATTAATAATACATGGCAAGTAGCAGAAATATATTTATATAATGTGTATAGAAGGTATGTCTTGTTTTTTATATTGGTATTTTGTCTTTTATATCTGGAAAAAATGATTAGACCACCCTTGTTTTCTTCAGTTTCTTGTAGCCTGGTACAACTAGGTACAGTTGTTTAGACAAATATAATGATAACAACAAAAATAGCTCATACTAATTTAATTTAAGAGCTGACATCTAGACATTTTACATGGTTTTCTTGATAATGATTTTGATTATTATCAATATTAAACTGGAATTTTTTATATGTTTACAGTGCAGTAACTTAACATATTCCATGCTCAAATGCATGTATAACAGTATAAATAGGAATACAAAAGGTTTGAAGCAAATAAAAAATAACCACTTACTGTGATTTCTTTTTTTTCAGTGCAAGAACAGCAGAACAACATGAATTGCAAGAAGTAATTTTGTGCATTTCTACACTGCACTTTTAAAATTTCATGCTCAAATGCATGTAGTTGTACTGAGGGCCACTTCAAGTGAGGGTGCGGGCCATATGTGGCCCTCCAGTTGCCCATCCCTGGTCTAAGTGTATGAAACTATAAAAAATGAAGGTTTACTCACCTATCAGTAGGAATATATTTTTTCCAGATGGAAAAGGGCCATGAAATTACATTTTGAGTGATTATTTGAGGTGCAAAATAGCAAAGCTGTTTCCTTTAGAAAAGTCTGCAAAATAGTGTTTCAATATGGCCTCCTGGAGGTCATGTGACAGATTAAAGCATTGCTATTGGTTCCCTATGCTCTTCCCTCTTTTTTAAAGTATCACATCACTCAAAAACATGCATTGTAGAAATCTGACAGGCCAAAAATAGGGAAACACCGTACCATAGAGGGTTAATATGAGATCTTAATGTGTGTGTATCTCTGTTGTGTGTGTGTGTGTGTGTGTGTGTGTGTGTTGTGCAGGAGATGAGCCCAGGTGAGGTGACCCTGGAGGGCCTGCTGGAGCTGAGTGAGGAGCAGGTGTGTGAGCTGCTGCAGAAGTTCGGTGCCAACGAAGAGGAGTGCGCCCGACTCAACGCCTCGCTCTCCTGCCTCAGAAAGGCCCACCAGCTCGGTGAGCGTCACACAAACACACAGAAACACACAGAAACACACAGAAACACACACCTCTGTAGACAGTGGGGGGATGTAACTAAGTAACTATACGTTTGGTCATTTTGTTTGTTTTTTAAGTAATTTAGTTTTTTTCTGTCTTTTTTTGGTCTTTTTAAATATTTTTTTTCAGTCATTTTTTGTCTTTTTTAAAAAATTTAGTGTCTTTTTTGGTAATTTTATGTCTTTTATTGGTAATTTAGTTTTTTTTCTGTCATTTTGTGTCTTTTTAAAATTCATTTTGTGTCTTTTTTTGGTCATTTTGATACTGCCTCAAGCGGTACCAAGCAGTAATTGCACTTACCACCGTCTGCTTTGGGTATATATACTCATTTAAACATAAAAATAATATAAATTATAAGTTTATTTGAAAGGGAAATTATTATTTAGATAGTGATGAAATAAAAAAGTGAGAAAAAATTATATTAAGACTAAAATATAAAATGTCTTTATAATATTAAGTCTCAAATACACAAATCTTTGAATAGAGTTGTTAAACAATTTTAAATACACTTATAACAAAATCAAATTGAAAATGTTTATTTACTGAAAACAAAATATAAAAGCAGAAAGAAGACGACAATAATGTAGTTACTGCACCCTGTTTGCTTTACTATTTGATACTTTTACAGCAATGCAGCAACTACGTTTTGGGGGTCAAAGGTCAAATAAATCATCATGATTTTTTAGCATAAAAATGACATCATCAATACATTTAGAAATAAGTGTCATATGTATCTACCTATAACCAATTTGGCTGGCCAGTTAAAAAACATTTAAAAAACTTTAAAAAAGCAGTTTTTTTTCACCTTTTGCGTAGTTACAGCAGTTAGACTTTGTAGGGCAGTATACTTAAGTATAATTGTCAAGTACTTTATATACTTTTATCAACTAATATATGATGAAATGCTCCATATTTAGCAGCTGCAACATTAATGTGATGAACACAATAATGCATCAACAATTATAAACCTATAATATAATATATATTATTCTGCATTATTTGCACTTTTACTTTTGGTATTTTAGGTGTATTTTCATGACACAACTTTTTTTTTCTTTTCTTTACTTTAGTAGCTTTTTGAATGCAGGACTTTTACTTTTAACAGACTTTTTTTTTACATTTTGGATTTGCTACTTTTGCTGAAGCAGAATTTCTGAGTACTTTTTGTTTTTAACCATCCACAGAAACACCTTTTATCTTTAAATGTCCTTAAAGGAAAATACTTGTGTCCTTTAGATTCATCACACTTTACTTTGTGTAAAATTACATTACTTAATTATTTGAAATGTAGCATTTTAAACAAAACTTCTACCAAACTTGAAATTATCTCCCATTCAAGCTCACAAAGACATTATTTAAAGGAAGATTTGTTTTTGCAGTGTACTGTAATATATTACACAATATAAAACTTCATTTTGAGTAACAAGATTACTCTCTAAAATGTTTTTTTGTTAATAATATATTATATATATTATATTTAACTGAAAACTGACTGCCAGCTTTAGTGTTATATGTTAAAAGGACACTATACATAATTTACAATTCTGGTGGTTTCACCCTAAAATACACAATAATCGTATAACTTTTCAAAAAACATGCTGTAGATGCTGTAGAATCTTGTGTCTTGCACCTTTATTCGTAATTTTTTTGCCACCAAAGTTACATTATTGTTGCAGAGTGATACAGTTTAAAGCAGGGACCATTCAATCTGGTGCATTCAAGGACATTCCAACATTTGAGACTTAACAGCCTGCAGCTGAAGAGCTACATTTATTTTTTGGGGCATTTAATGCTTTTGTTAGACAGTTTACTGAGAGATGCAATTAAATTGTCAACGTTTTAAACCTGTAAGCCACCAGTATACAACTAATATCAACTTATTTCACTACATTTTTAAACTAAATGTTGTAATTGTTTTCATAATTCACAAATACATGTATTGATGATATAATTTTTATGCTCAAAAATCATGATGATTTATTTGACCTTTGACCCCAAAAACGGATTACTGCGAGTTACTGCTTGCTGTAAAAGGTTCTAACAGTAATGCAAAAACAGAGTGCAGTAACTACAATGTTGTCGTCTTCTTTCAGCTTTTATATTTTGTTTTCAGTGAATAAACATTTTCAAACTGATTTTGTTATAAATGAATTTTGTCACATAAATCCACTTGCATACAACCTGAGCAAAGTGGAAACAAGGCCTTTAAAAACTCTTGAATGCTCAGATTTTCTACCTTCTTGATTAAAACTCTAGCGACAGACTTTGATGATTTTGTGAAGTAGTATGTGCACCAGCTGCATGCAGCGGTGGGACACTAGAAAGATTTGTAGCATGTCGGGCAGCCTGGGCTCCCACATCAGGTTTTCTCAGTTTAAGACCCCCTAGAGGGCACTGTTTCTCTTTCCCCCTTGGAAGGTGATCCTACAGGGCAGTTTGTCATGTTTTCTCTATATAAGTGCACCCCAGAGGGCCCTTTATTGTGTTTTCTCTACTTGAGCAGCACCCCAGGGAGCTGTATCATGTTTAACCTGTCATAGGTGTATCAGAGAGCATTTTTGCAGCGATTTATATTATTAAAATTGTTCTCAGATTTCAATAAAATTTAATTTGATCAGCAAACTTTCCAATTACTTTAGTCAACCTGTCATTTATTTATGTTTTTTTCATGCTGAATGACTTATTTCTAATGAACTTAAGAGCACATCTCTGGTTAAAAAAAAAGAAGAAAAAAAAAGCAAATAAAGTTTTGCTAATAAACTCAGTTTTACAGATCTGTAGATAAATGTATTAATAATTTATTAATGAGTGTTTACTAGACTAAAAACTTCTTTAGTCAAGGACAACCCTGATAACTCAGCAAAATATAGAACATATGTCTATTGATTTAATGTTAAAATGCAAATATCATACCTTTTAATGTAGCTGTGTGTATTAATGTGCAGTGATGCGTGTGTTTAGTTTTTCTTACTATAATTAACACGAACAAAAACATTAGAGTTACCGTACAAGTTTATTTTGTTTTTTTTATCTACTTGAGCAGCACCCCAGGGAGCTGTGTCATGTTCAACCTGTCATAGATGCGTCAGAGAGCATTTTTGCAGCGATTTATAGTATTAAAATTGTTCTCAGATTTCAATAAAATGTAATTTGATCCCAACAAATCAGCAAAGTTTCT
This sequence comes from Centropristis striata, assembly GCF_030273125.1. Taxonomy (NCBI): domain Eukaryota; kingdom Metazoa; phylum Chordata; class Actinopteri; order Perciformes; family Serranidae; genus Centropristis; species Centropristis striata. The sequence goes on from NC_081523.1 coordinate 6,781,357, forward strand.
TATTACTTTTGTTAATTTGTCATTTATTTATTATTTTTCCTTGCTGAATTACTTAGTTCCAAGAAACTTATGAGCACATCTCCAGTAAACACCAGATTTAAAGTGTTTAAAATACAAAATACAGAACATTTTTCTATTGATTTCATGTTAAAATGCAAATATCATACCTTTAATGTAGCTATTTATTCTAATATGCAGTGATGCATGTGTTTAGTTTTTCTTCTTACTGTAATTAACACTGACAAATACATTACTTACAAGTTTATATTGCAAAACAGAGAAAAAGAGAGCAAGTTATTGTCGTAGAAGTTAAAGTCTCATGATGCACAATAAATAGTTTAATAATGATGCATGACAAGCTGGTTATAGGTCACTAAAAGAGGTCATTGTTTGCTCATAGTGAAGTGAATAGCAATAAATCTATGGAAGAACATACAAAATGTTGTAAAATTAATTTATTTGTTTCATGGGTCAAAACAGAAATTAATTCTACTTTACCTATATAATTATGTAATGCTTTAAGCAGATTAAAACACATAATGCATTTGTTTACAATGCATTATAGACACAGGCTTGCAAAAAAATTTATCAGTGAGTGACCAGCATTATGAAATATTATTATACTTGACCTTATAATTAATTAATAATGTGTTGCTATTGTTGTCTAAAGCAGGGGTCTCAAACTCAAATTACCTGGGGGCCACCGAGGCAGCATCAAAATGACCTAAAAAAAGAAACAAAATTACAAAAAAAAAGACAAAATGACCAAAAAATACACCAAATTACCAAAAAATACACAAAATTGTTAAAAAAAGACACAAAATGACACAAAAAGGACACAGAGTTACCAAAAAAGACACAAAATTATTTTTTAAAAAGACAAAAAATTGCTAAATAAGACACAAAATGACCAAAAAAACACACAAAATTACTAAATAAGACACAAAATGATTTTAAAAAGACACAAAATTATTAAACAAAGACACAATTATTAAAAAAAGACCCAAAATTACCAAAAAAAAGGACACAAAATTACTAAACAAACACGGTAAACACGGTAAAGTGCCATTTATATAAAACTCACATTAAACTTTCATATCAAGGTGGGGGCCACAAAATATCGTTGTTTAAGTTTGAGACCCATGTTCTAAAGCATCATGGATACCAGTGCTTATAAGTATAATAATGCAGCTTTATAAGCAGATTATAACATATTATACATATGTTCATATTGCAAGATAAACGTGGGCATCATAGACAGTGTTACCTTTATATTTCTACAAATAATTTACCATGGAGAGGCTGAAATTGCTTAGTTAGGTGACATTTGATGCAATGCAGGACTTAAAATGAGTCATTTGTTCTCCTACTTTGTTGCTTAAAAACCACATTATTCACCATTTCCCCAATATAACTTGTGCAAAATCTTTGTTTTTCTACCCTTTTTGTTCCTACGAATTAATTCAAAGATGTTCACACAGTATTTGTTGTATTTTCTTTTGGTTTTTACAGCAGATTTGGACTCGTTGTGGCATCTGCTGTGCTGCCACTAGTGCATTTCTTTATTCCATAGTTGCACAGCAGATGGCGCTGCAGACTGCACTCTGTTTTCAGTCTGTTAGCTCAAAGCTTCTGCAATGATGCAAATGATCCAGAAGGGGGCAGTAGATGATCACTGAAACCGTGTTGTTGGGTTCAGAAACAACCTTTTGTAAACCCGTTTGATAACATATCTGTTTCTCCTCTACTCCCACACACACACACACACACACACACACACACACACACACACACACACACACACACACACACACACACACACACACACACACACACACACACACACACTCTGTTCTGTAACAGATGTCCTTTCAGACGGAAGGCTCTGCTGAATAATTAACCGAATTAACTTGATGAGTAGTTTTTCTTCAATGTGCCCTTAACAAAACAGCGCTGTTGTATCAGAGGAGGTTTGACTTGGCTGCTCGTCGACGCATTTATTTATTTATTTATTTGTTTTCAATGTAATGAATAAGGAGTCAGGCATTCAGACGAGCAGGTCATTTTACAGCACAGGCGTAAAAAAGCAGACTTTCTGTGTGATTCTGCAGGTTCTCCAAGACTTCCTTTCCGTCTCAGTGGCTTGTTTGGGGACGGAGGCGGAGACAGACAGACAGACAGACAGACAGACAGAAAGACAGACAGACAGACAGACAGACAGACAGACAGACAGTCCCCTGGCAGTCTGTCAGGGAGTCCCATGCCTCGGACCAGTCAGGCGTCTCTGTAGACCAGCTCTCTTTTGCTGTAACTGTCTGGGACTTTGGCGCTGTTCACACTGCATAGAACACATTTTTTACCAGCTTTTCCCCCACAATGCACCTGATGAAGATATACCAATCAATTTATCAATCAAACTTTATTTATATAGCGCTTTTCATACATATAAATGCAACACAAAGTGCTTTACAATAAGAATAAAAACAGACAATAAAAATGACAAAACCCACATACACAACTGTATGTACACATACACAAACATGCACACACGCACACAAACGCACACTCAGACTCACACACAGAACATATTGATTGACAGTGTAGAGACATGGCAATAATAATATGTATTTTGGTAACTCTTTATATTAAGGTCCTTGTAATGACCATTAATTAACAAGTAATAAGGCCCTTGTAAGTCCTTACAAGATGCTTATTAACATTATTGTGTGTTTATAAGCTTATATAAGTGTTAATAATGGCATTACAAACACCCATGACCCACCCATTATGTCTTTGCCATGCCTTTATTAATCTTATTTTGTTTGCTTATTGATATTAAAATATACTTTTTTGCTCATCTATTATAAGTTAACTATAAGTTAACGATGCTTTTTGCAACTACCGGCTCTAAAGCGAGAACAATGCCTTATTATTTGTTAATTAATGGTTATTAAGGACCTTATTATAAAGCGTTACCTATATTTTTCCCATCAGAATTAGTAAAATAATCTACTTAGAACAGGGAAATAATTCAATCTTATATAATTTATCCGACATATATTCTTGAGCTTTGTAGCCTGATGCTCTGTTGCAAGAGTTCCTCACATTTAGTAGCATAAAGTGGCTCTAACCAGCTGCTTACTGCAACCATATTACATACAAGCTTATGGACAGAATAAAAGTGAGCAGAAAGACATTTCCAGCTGTCTTCTTCCTAAAAGCCCCCAACTTGTTGTCCTGAAACAGAGAAACACAAACAGTTTAGTTACTAACAGCTGTTACCTGTTGCAGCTGTTGAATATGATGGGAAATAAGTTATTAATTTCCAGCTGTCTAACAGTAATGTCAGTTTTACGGAGCTGCATAAAATCTACATGTCATCCTTGATCTTGGAAGCAGCTGTAAAGAAAGTTCAGCTCGCTTTTTCTGGAGATTTCAACTGTATCTGACCTCCTTCAATGGATGGAGTCCATTATACCTTTGACCCCTTCAAAGATTGAGCTCTGATTAGTTTCCTTTTTTTGTTCCGGTGTTCACAGACAGCTTGTGTTGTCTGTTTCATGTGTTGGTTCAGTCTCTGTCCATGGTCCTGGACTTGGATTTGGTTCCTTGCAGACACAAAATGACTAAAAAAGACACAAAAGACACCAAATGACACAAAAAGACACAAAATGACTTCAAAAAGGCACAAAATGACCAAAAAAAGGACATAAAATGACTAAAAAAAGACACAAAATGACCAAAAAAAGACACAAAATGACTAAAAAAGACACAAAATGACTAAAAAAAAGACACAAAAGACACCAAATGACTAAAAAAAGACACAAAATGAGCAAAAAAAAACACAAAATGAGCAAAAAACCACAGAAGACACAAAATGACAAAAAAAAGACTCAAAATGAGCAAAAAAACCCACAAAATAACTAAAAAAGACACAAAATGACTAAAAAAGACACGAAATGACTAAAAAAAGACACAAAATGACTAAAAAAACTTATGTCAGTTTTTACGGAGCTGCATAAAATCTACATGTCATCCTTGATATTGGAAGCAGCTGAAAAGAAAGTTCAGCTCGCTTTTTCTGGAGATTTCAACTGTATCTGACCTCCTTCAATGGATGGAGTCGATTACCTTTGACCCCTTCTAAGTTTGAGCTCTGATTAGTTTCCTTTTTTTGCCCTGGTGTTCACAGACAGCTTGTGTTGTGTGTTTCATGTGTTGGTTCAGTCTCTGTCCATGGTCCTGGACTTGGATCTGTTTCCTTGCAGACACAAAATGACTAAAAAAAAGACACAAAATGACTAAAAAAGACACAAAAGACACCAAATGACACAAAAAGACACAAAATGACCAAAAAAAGACACAAAATGACTAAAAAAGACACAAAATGACTAAAAAAGACACAAAATGACTAAAAAAAGACACAAAAGACACCAAATGACTAAAAAAAGACACAAAATGAGCAAAAAAAACCCCACAAAATGAGCAAAAAACCACAGAAGACACAAAATGACAAAAAAAAAAGACTCAAAATGAGCAAAAAACCCCACAAAATAACTAAAAAAGACACAAAATGACTAAAAAAAGACACAAAATGACAAAAAAAAGTTATGTCAGTTTTTACGGAGCTGCATAAAATCTACATGTCATCCTTGATCTTGGAAGCAGCTGAAAAGAAAGTTCAGCTCGCTTTTTCTGGAGATTTCAACTGTATCTGACCTCCTTCAATGGATGGAGTCCATTATACCTTTGACCCCTTCTAAGTTTGAGCTCTGATTAGTTTCCTTTTTTTTGCTCCGGTTCACAGACAGCTTGTGTTGTGTGTTTCATGTGTTGGTTCAGTCTCTGTCCATGGTCCTGGACCTGTATTTGGTTCCTTGCAGCACTGACATGTCATACTCCAGTTCTCCTCACAGGGGAGTTGCTGTCTTTAGGGTGTAACACCAAAAAAGACACTCTAGTCTGATGTCAGGAGGCGGATTATCATATTATCATTCACTCTTTTTCTTTTTTTCTAAACCAGACTAGTTACCAGTTAAACAGGACAAAATACTTCCATTTCTCAAGACTTCTCAGAATTGTCCATTACCCATTCAGCACAATTATAGTTTTATGTCTTTTTTTGAACCTGGTTTCACAGGAATCCGTGAAATAGCCACGGATTCGCTTAGCTCAAAATCCATGGAATAGCCACGGAATCACTCTCACGGATTTCGCTACAATGCAAGTTAATAATAGTCATATCCCGTGGCTATTCCATGGATATTTTTTCCTATTGGTTTGTTCCAAGTCACGTGACTTTCAAGGTCCCGGCGGTCAGAACAAAAAACATGGTGGACAGTTCTCTCATTTTTAGTGAAAAAAATCAATATTTTGACTTAATTTCTGCATAAAAATTGGATTTTGATCACATTTCTAGCGAGAAATATATGTTTTATTTTCTAAATATTCACTCAGTGAATGAACATAATCACTTTGTATGTTGGAATAGCCACGGGATATGACTGTTGTTAACTTGCATTGTAGCGAAATCCGTGTCAGTTTCACAGAAATTTGAGTGATTCCGTGGCTATTCCACAGATTCCTGTGAGACCATGTATTTATATATCATGTATTTTAATTAATTATTAATTAATTTAGATCATGTATTTATATACACTACAGGCCAAAAGTTTGAAAGCAACTTAAGTTTTCTTAAAAACCAGTCTGGATTCTTTGGATTTTTGGATGTGTTTACTGCATGATCAGACTTTACCTTTATTCAATTTAACCATTTTCCTCAATTTACCTTCAGGTAAACATTGATGTTACCAGACCATTGCTGAACAAATGTTAACAAAAGAAAAGAAGGGCTTAGTTTCAGTGTCGTTTTTGGTCATTTTGTGTCTTTTTTGGTCATTTTGTGTCTTTTTTTTTGTCACAAAATGACCAAAAAAGACACAAAATGACTAAAAAAAGACACAAAATGACCAAAAAAGACACAAAATGACCAAAAACGACACTGAAACTAAGCCCTTCTTTTCTTTTGTTAACATTTGTTCAGCAATGGTCTGGTAACATCAATGTTTACCTGAAGGTAAATTGAGTAAAATGGTTCAATTCAATAAAGGTAAAGTATGATCATGCAGTAAACACATCCAAAAATCCAAAGAATCCAGACTGGTTTTTAAGAAAACCTAAGTTGCTTTCAAACTTTTGGCCTGTAGTGTTTATAAATACATGAAAAAACTGTGCTACTTCCCACTTAACCACTTCTAAGTACAAAACATAGTTAATAAATATCCATAAAATAAAACCGTAGGTAAAAAAAATCAACATGGTCTCACAGGAATCCGTGGAATAGCCACGGAATAACTCAAATTTCTGTGAAACTGACACGGATTTCGCTACAATACAAGTTAATGACAGTCATATCCCGTGGCTATTCCAACATGCAAAGTGATTATGTACATTCACTGAGTGAATATTTAGAAATTAAAACATATATTTCTCGCTAGAAATGTGATCAAAATCCATTTTTATGCAGAAACTAAGTCAAAATATTGATTTTTTTCACTAAAAATGAGAGAACTGTCCGCCATGTTTTTTGTTCTGACCGCTGGGACCTTGAAAGTCACGTGACTTGGAACAAACCAATAAGAAAAAATATCCATCATTAACTTGCATTGTAGCGAAATCCGTGTCAGTTTCACGGAAATTTGAGTGATTCCGTGGCTATTCCACGGATTTTGAGTTAAGTGAATCCGTGGCTATTTCACAGATTCCTGTGAGACAAGGTTAAAAATAAGGACATAAAACTATAATTGTGCTGACACGTTTATGACTGTGTCATGTCACAGTTATGACAGTATCATGTCACTATTATGACGATACCTTCAAGTAAAGTGTTACCCTTTTTTCTGGTCTTTTCTTAGACTCTCTACCTCTTATTTTCACCATACTTCCCTCAATCCCCTCTCCCTCTCCGTGGCTCTCCAAAGGCAGGGTCTGGCCACACACAGCCACTAATGGGCTCTCTAAAAGGGGGGCTGGCTGGAGATGTGTGAATGCACCACAGTAACACCACCACCACCACCACACAGAGTGCTGAGAGGCTCTTTCAGCTGGGAGAAATACATGCTGTGCAGCAGCGGCGTCCTTCATATTCTTAACCAGATGACGCTCAGAGAGGGAGATATGTCACAGCTTGGAAACATCGCCACATTTGCACATGTGTGTGTGTGTGCTGGGAGCGAGAAACCTGTGTGTCAGAATGTTTCTATGCAAGAGTGGAAGACGTGCACGGTCACACAGCCTCATGGAGCATTTATTTGCTCCGAAGCAAGACGCGGAGGATGTTCTAACATCTTGAGTCTTTTTTTAAAGACTCAAAAAATCTGGAGGTTGTTGCAAAAGTACAGATATATTGAACCGTCATGAATGAGAAATGCACAGAAAAAGGATTTACAGATTTATGCCATATGAAAATATGTTGCTCCAGTTTATGAGTCATCAGGAATTATGTTAAAATTGGCAGACAAGGACAATCATATACTTTACAATCCTGGCAGTTTATACATCACATAACTGGAGCAAAGGAGAAGATAATAAGCGAATGTATGTGGCTCTGTGGCTGTAATGGGGGAGGAAGGAAACTAATGCAAGTTAATAGAATTTTTCACTACAGGCTCTTGGGATTGCGGTCCATGAGTTGCAATGAGGATGAGTCATACGATTCGGAGGCAGCCGGTCGGTCCTTTGTGCCGCAATATACACACATTATCCAGCCCGCCCCTCCAGACAAGCCCCCCCACACACACACACGCACACACACACGCACACGCACACAAATGACTAAAAAAAGACACAAAATGACTTAAAAAAGACATAAAATGACTTAAGAAAGACACAAAATGACCAAAAAAAGACACAAAATGACCAAAAAAGACACAAAATGACCAAAAAAAGACACAAAATGACTAAAATAGACACGGATGACTAAAAACAGACACAAAATGACCAAAAAAAGACACAAAATGACTAAAAAAAGGCACAAAATGATTAAAAAAGACACAAAATGACTAAAAAAAGGCACAAAATGATTAAAAAAGACACAAATGACTAAAAAAAGACACAAAAAGACACAAAATGACTTAAAAAAAGGCACAAAATGACTTTAAAAAGACACAAAATGACAAAAAAAACACAAAATCACTTAAAAAGACACCAAATTACCAAAAAAAAGACATAAAATGACTAAAAAAAGACACAAAATGACAAAAAAAGGCACAAAATGACTAAAAAAAGACACAAAATGACTAAAAAAAGGCACAAAATGATTAAAAAAGGCACGAATGACAAAAAAAGACACAAAATGACTTAAAAAAGGCACAAAATGACCTAAAAAATACATAAAATGACTAAAAAAAGACACAAAATGACCAAAAAAAGACACAAAATGACTAAAAAAGACACGAAATGACTAAAAAAAAGACACAAAAGACACAAAATGACTAAAAAAAGACACAAAATGACCAAAAAAAGACACAAAATGAGCAAAACCCCCCACAAAATAACTAAAAAAGACATGAAATGACTAAAAAAGACACAACAGACACAAAATGAGCAAAAAAGACACAGATAATGCCGCAATATACACACATTATCCAGCCCCCCCCCCACACACACGCTAACAGTTTTCACATGGACAATTTCTTGAATATGAGTTCTTATGTTGATCAGGCTAATAGTGTTGATCTTTGCTCAGTGCGACAGGTCTCCTCGGTGGCTTTCCTCTGTAATTTTTGATAGCTAAAAGAAAAGTCCCCGCGCCCAGGCCTTGAGACAGCTTCACATGCATTCAGACACCTAATTGGCTTCAAATGCCATCAGCAAAGAAAAAGAAATGAGGAAAGACGGAGAGGAGAGGAGAGGAGAGGAGAGGAGAGGAGAGGAGAGGAGAGGAGAGGAGAGGAGAGGAGAGGAGAGGGAGAAAGTGGTGTTTCACAGGTCTCTTGGTAGGGTTGATACCACTTGTTACACAGATTTAGTGCTAAATGTAGCCCTTTTTTTTACTCAAGAGTCGATAAAAATGGTGAAAAATCCTTTTCTGAATATCACATCAAGACACCGAGACCTTGAGGAACACCACTTTTATTTTACATTTGGAGGTTTTTCTGCAGGAATTGCATTTTTTGGCGAGCACTTCTGTTCTGGAAACTGCTGAGAAACCCCCTTATTGTCAACACACACAGGAAAGCCATCCATCTAGTGAATGCTCTAGGTCTCTAGTTTGTGGTTGTAAAGGTTCACAAGGTCACCGCAGCTCATTTTACACAGTGAGGTCAAGAAACACGCTCACTATAATGAAATGGCTAATATGAGCACAAACATCCTCACACTTGAATAAAACTAGGCTGCATGATTTTTGCCTTAAACTGCATTATATTATCATAAATTGGGTACCTATAGAACCTATTTTCATTCAGATATCTTAAGGTCAGAGGTCAAGGGACTCCTTTGAAAATGGCCATGTGCATTTTTACCACTCGTTATTTCCTATGATGCCAATATCTTAGTGGAGACCATTCAAGACACTAAGGGGTTAACCCTCTGGAGTCTCCAAAAGCTCCAAATCCAGACTTCTTCATCACATCCAGACTAGAAAACAAAGCAGCGTGGAGCCCTACTGTAAATTTACCTCTAAAGTTCTGGCTGTAAACTCCATGAGGCCAGTTTCAGTTTGATGATGATATACCAAGTAAAACTGGAGACAAGCTCAAATATATTTAGTATAAAATGATAGAACTGGATGTAACCCTCTTATATGTTAGATTTGACACCTTTGTTCACATTTGCAACATTTAAAATTCTTTATTGAGCATGATAGTGTTTTAAAAGTATAAAAAAAGATTCAAAATCACTTTTTATGTTGGACTAAAGGACTAAAAAAGACACAAAATGACCAAAAACAGACACAAAATTACTAAAAATGGACACAAAATGACCAAAAAAAGACACAAAATGACCAAAAAAAGACACAAAATGACAAAAAAAGACACAAAATGACTAAAAAAAGACACAGAAAGACTAAAAAAAGATACGAAATGACTAAAAAAAGATAAATATGACTAAAAAAAGACACAAAATGACTTAAAAAAGACACAAAATGACCAAAAAAAGACACAAAATGACAAAAAAAGACAGAAAAAGACACAAAATGACTAAAAACACACAAAATAACTAAAAAAAGACTCAAAATGACTAAAAAAGATAGAAAAAGACACGAAATAACTAAAAAAAGACACAACAAAAGACACAAAATGACCAAAAAAGACACAAAATTACCAAAAAATACACAAAATGACCCAAATTGTTAAGCTAAACACACAAGACACTTGTCTTTTTGGTTAAAAAATGTTGACCCAGTAAGTCAGAATAAAAAATCAATTATTATCAGGTCATATAGGTGAGGTTGTGCTGAAGAAAAAAAAAACAACAACATGGCATTTAAACATTTTTTAAGTGGTGTATACAGGCAGGATGAAAAGGATTCAAAAAGACTCCATAGAGTTAAATAATATTTAAACTGCATCATGGTAAGAAATGATCGAAATGTGATACATTAGAAAGGAATTTTCAATTTAACAAAAAAAAGATTCCTTGAGAGAAATCAATGTCAGTGTCCTCACAGACCAGATTCTGTTTCATGCATTAGTGAATGCTGCTCTTTATGCATAACTTCAGATGTAATTTTGCAGCCACGTCATCATCAATCTTCCATTATTCTCTCCCCTCACCTGAATAAACCTGCATCTCCACATCAACTGTCGCACCAAACAATGCACCCGAAGCACCCGGCTTCTCCTCTGCAGGTGATTAATGCAAACGGGGCACCACAACACCATTAATGTGGCAAAGTTAACATGCGGTGAGGCTTTGAGAAAGGCAGATAATAGCCTCATAATTGGACTAATTACCTCTAGATGTGTTGCTTCTCTGGGCTAAATGGCAGTGAAATGCCAGCGGGACAGTAGCTGGTTTATCTCACTGCCACTGTAAACAGGATTTGGTGAAAAGGGCGAAATGGCTGCGTTCAATAGATGCACTGTAAACTTTTTTCTTTTTTAATCCTGACTCTTTCAAGTTGAGGGTTTGTCCAATAAAGGACCCAAAATGACCAAAAAAGACACAAAATGACCAAAAAAAGACACAAAATGACAAAAAAAAAAAGATACAAAATGACCAAAAAAAGACACAAAATGACCAAAAAATACCAAAAATGACCCAAAATGACCAAAAAAAGCCCCAAAATGACAAAAAAAGACCCAAAATGACTAAAAAAAATACACAAAAAGACTAAAAAAAGACACGAAATGACTAAAGATAGACCCAAAATGACAAAAAAAGACACAAAATGACAAAAAATACCAAAAATGACCCAAAATGACCAAAAAAGACACAAAATGACTAAAAAAATACACAAAAAGACTAAAAAAGACACAAAATGATAAAAAAAAAGACACAAAATGACTAAAAAAAGACATAGAAAGACACAAAATGACTTATGATAGTGATGTTTTTAATCCTGACTCTTTCAAGTTGAGGGTTTATCGACGTAATCAGTGGGACTCAAAGTTCTGCTAATTAGTTAACAGCCACTGAAGGACCACCCAGGGGTGTTCAGGAGGATGAGTCCTGGTTCCTTTCCTTCCCCCCTGGTGCATCTGCTCTTTTCTTCTCAACATGACAACGTTTCTTCTTCACCTCCTGTCGTCATCACCCTAATTCATGTTATTCCTCCTCCTCCTTTACTTCTCTTTCCTCTCCTTCAATCTCGTCTCCTCTTGCATATTCTGTCCTCCCTCTGCCAAAACATTCCTACTCAGTGACATTAACCCTCTGGAGTCAAAAGTCAAAACAGTCCAAATCCAGACTTCTTGATGACATCCAGACTAGAAAACAAAGCAGCGTGGAGCCCTACTGTAAATTTACCTCTAAAGTTCTGGCTGTAAACTCCATGAGGCCAGTTTCAGTTTGATGATGATATACCAAGTAAAACTGGAGACAAGCTCAAATATATTTAGTATAAAATGATAGAACTGGATCTAACCCTCTTATATGTTATATTTGACACCTTTTAACATTTAAAATTCTTTATTGAGCATGATAGTGTTTTTAAAGTTAAAAAAAAGATTCAAAATCACATTTTATGTTGGACTAAAGGACTAAAAAAGACACAAAATGACAAAAAAAAAGACTAAAAAAGAAAAAAAAAAGACACAGAATGACCAAAAAAGACACAAAATGACTAAAAAAGACACGAAATGACTAAAAAAAGACACAAAATGACAAAAAAAGACACAAAAGACACAAAATAACTTAAAAAAGACCCAAAATGACAAAAAAAGACCCAAAATGACCAACAAAAGACCCAAAATGACTAAAAAAAGACCCAAAATGACCAAAAAAAGACATAAAATGACCATATAAAGACACAAAATGACCAAAAAAAGACACAAAATGACAAAAAAAGACACAAAAAGAGAAGACACAATGACCAAAAGAAACCCCAGAAGACACAAAATGAAAAAAAATGACACAAAATAACTAAAAAAGACACAACAGACACAAAATGACAAAAAAAAAAAGACACAACAAAGACACAAAAGAGACAAAATTACCAAAAAATACACAAAATGACTTACAAGGACATGAAAATACATGAAAAGGATCCAAAAATGGACAAAATAGCCCAAGACTCCATAGAGTTAAAACACTGCTTTTCTTTTGCTATATTTCTTCTTTTAGTTGAGATGCATTTACCCCTTTTATAGAGAACTGGGGATGGGGGACAGGGGACTTTTAGGGGGGGATAGCAGGTCAACAGTAGATGCCAGATAAAAGCGTTTACATGATCTGAAAGTGGGGAATCTGAAGTCATAATGATGTCATAAATCTGTAATATAATTAATTAATCAACCAATCAAATTGTTTCACTGCATCTACTGTGGAGTCTTGGCTATTTTGTCCATTTTTGGATCCTTTCCATGTATTTTCATGTCATTGTAAGTCATTTTGTGTATTTTTTTGGTCATTTGTGTCTTTTTTGTGTCTTTGTTGTGTCTTTTTTTGTCATTGTGTGTCTGTTGTGTCTTTTTTTGGTCATTTTGTGTTTTTTTGGGTCATTTTTGGTCTTTTTTGGTCATTTTGTGTCTTCTGTTTGTTTGTTTTTTGGTCATTGTGTCTTCTCTTTTTGTGACTTTTTTGGTCATTTTGTGTCTTTTTGGTCATTTTGTGTCTTTTTTGGTAATTTTGTGTCTTTTTTTGTCATTTTGTGTCTCTTTTTAGTCATTTTGTGTCTCTTTTTGGTCATTTTGTGTCTTTTTTGGTCATTTTGTGTCTTTTTTGTCATTTAGTCCAACATAAAATGTCCCCTGTATCCCCACCCCCAATTCTCTATAAAAGGGGTAAATGCATCTCAACTAAAAGAAGAAATATAGCAAAAGAAAAGCAGTGTTTTAATGTCACTGAGTAGGAATGCTTTGGCAGAAATTGATTGAGTAGTCGAGCCTTGATATCAGCAGGTGAAAACTCCGTTAAAACGTCTTCTACAAGTTGTGATAAACTACAAAACTCCTTTCTTTTATCTATCAGAGCTCTGCACGAAAAGTAACTTCTAAAACTTACTCTCTAACGAGCACGAGCCACACAAATTAACTTAAATGACATTTCTCAAAGGGGTTATGCTCAGTCTGTGTTCTTCGTCTCATTTATCAGCGAGGTTTTTTTTTTTTTTTTCGGTTTGCCTAGGTGAGATCATGTGAAACAAGAAATTCACAAGTCAAGTCTTGTTACTATTTTGCTGAAGCAGTTGCTAAGATACTAGTGCGCTTGATGAATTGACTCATTACTTGAAGCAACAGTTTCATGAGTGTGATTCAAGTTCATTGCTTCTCTTGCAGAGAAATTTCACTCGGGTATCGGCTTGATAAGCACCGTCAAAAGCATTTTTAAAGTGATGCAAGAATATAATTACCAAAGGGAAGCTCATCGTTTAGATCAAAGGTGACTGGTTGACATTTCCAAATCTTGTTAGATTTCACAAGGTGTTAATTTCCGAATGGACAGTACAAATTGGCATCCCGTGTGTCAGGTATACAGCACCTCCTGACCAAAAGCAATCAGCTCTCTGTTGCCTCTCATCTGTATTCCCAGCCCCGGTGGTGTGAACTCTCCAGTGGCCGTTGATTAGTTACAGTCATTCATGCGGGGTCAAGCTGAACTTTTACATTTCTGAGTGGCCTGTTGTGGTTTTTACTCCTGCTAATAAAGGAGGCTTGATTGAGCATCCCCCTCACACGTGTGGATGAGCAATCTTTTGGGCCCACTCTTTCGTGCTTTTTCTGCATCTTAATGTCTTTCTGAAGGGGCTTTTCAAGGTTGAGATGTGGGCCTCTTTATGTGGGTTCAGACACAAGTGTGAGCTAGTTGTCAGGCAGCCACACTGAGGTCAGAGCGGCAGCAGCGACAGCTTCACTCGAGAGACCCTATTCACTAATAAACATCCATCCATCCATTATCTGTAACTGCTTCTTCAGGGTCGCTGGGAGGGCTGGTGGAGCCGATCACAGCTGACATCGGGTGAAGGCGTTCAGGGCCGAACGGGGCTGACGCAGAGAGGCAGACAGCCACTCACACTCACACTCACACTCATGTTTTGGCAATTTCAAGTCAATATTTAAGCTAACCTGCATGACTTTGGATTGCTGGAGGAAGCGGGAGAACATGGAGAAAATCCTCACTTATACGGGGATGACATGTAAATTCCACACAAACAAATGATCAACACGTTTATTTGGACATTTCACAGTTGTGGGACTAACAAAGGAATATCTTATCTTATCTTATCTTATCTTATCTTATCTTATCTTAACTTAACTTAACTTAACTTAACTTAACTTAACTTAACTTAACTTAACTTAACTTATCTTACCTTACCTTAACTTGCCTTATGTTATCTTACCTTACTTAACTTGCCTTACCTTACCTTACCTTACTTTAACTTAACTTATCTTACTTTAACTTACCTTAACTTGTCTTATCTTACCTTACCTTACCTTACTTTAGCTTATCTCACCTTACCTTACCTTAACTTGTCTTATCTCACCTTACCTTACCTTACTTTAGCTTATCTCACCTTACCTTACCTTAACTTGTCTTATCTCACCTTACCTTACCTTTCTTTAGCTTATCTTACCTTACCTTAACTTGCCTTACCTTACCTTATCTTACCTTACCTTAACTTGCCTTACCTTACCTTATCTTACCTTACCTTACTTTAACTTACCTTACCTTAACTTGCCTTATCTTACCTTACCTTAACTTGCCTTATCTTACCTTACTTTTACTTAACTTACCTTAACTTAACTTGCCTTATCTTACCTTAACTCCTCCAAATCATACGTTTCATTTGTTCCTCCCCTCAAATACGATCACCAGGAGTGATTCCAAAAGTAATGGTCCTACCGGTTGCAGTATATCAACCCGTAATTACACATAAACTCAATGTTGTGAGAAGGTCTACATTTTATTGCATTTAGGTTACTTCTCTAAGGTTAGAGCAAAAAAAGTTCCTGATTAGGCGTTATAAAAGATGGTTTTAAGAGTAAAATAAATGCATGTAAATGCTGGAAGTGATGCAGTTACGAAGACCTTGTGTCTTCTGGAAGGGACATAGTTCAGTGCATCACGTTATTATGTAAGATGTTACTTCAAATAACAATGTTACTTTTGTTTTCACATGTTAGTTTCAAGCCACTTCAATACAGCATGATGCTCATTTTGTTAATTATAGTCCCATTTGGGTTAAATTAGGCAACACGCTTTAGGGTGTGGCTACGTTGTGATTGATTCAGATCCACTCTCTCCAAAAAAACAAGATGGCAAAGGCCACAATGTCTTCAAACTGGCTGTCAACAGACCAATGGGCTTTTATACAGTCCATGCTCCCACTTTGTTGCTCTATAAGGAGAAAACTTAATGAAGATGTGACACGTTTCTTTTATTCTTTTAACAGAATAATGTTCCAAACAGCCATTCCAACCTTTGCGTTTAAGGTTATCTGTGAATTACTCAAATAACTACATTAATTTGCTGCAGTTTTAACAATTATCACACCCTCCATGTTTCTGCACCACTGTTTCTGTTAAAACTAAATGTTTTGTTATGTTTCTGTAGCGCTAAATATAACCTTTGGTGATTGAGAACTTGCAGTCTTAACAAGAAATTTAAGACTAAATAAAATATATTAAAAAAAGGAAATGAGCTCCTTAAACATTCCTGTATATTATGTCCCTTGTGTCTTTGCAGCCGTTCTTCCTCGCGGCCTCTTCTTCATAACATTACACGAATAGGAAAGGCTGCAGGGTTTTTTTTCTCCCCACCATCAAGTTTAGCAACTCCACCGGGACCTTTTATGGGAGATATATTTTGTGCTTCATTTGATGTTGCTGGTGTTGATATTGTGTTTGAAGTTTGTGTTTTTGATGCTTATAGTTCCTTAGAGACAATGTCACAGGGAAGAAAAATAATGACACAAACAAACATAAAGTGTGTTGCTTGTTGACAGAAATTTGCATTAAGTGTAGCTCGGCGGTCAATCGCAGTTTTTGAAGACTGCGAGGTAGATTTTGCCCAGAGTCATGTATGAGATGCTGCATCTGCTGAGATGCACCCAGGATCAATTGTACCTACATTATGTTTTGTTTTGCTGAACAGCCTTTTGGCTATGCATAGCTGCAGATGGAAAGACAAAGTAGGATGTTGCAGACTATTTCAGCTGTGTCTCTGCAAGATCAATAAACATTCTTTTTTTTTTTGCTTCTTTCTGAAGAACAACTTGAGGAGGATAAATTGCACAGTAATGGAGGTAAAGTATTGTCATCCGAGCTCAAAAAAACACTCATTTTGGCTGCTCACCTTCAATTATTTTGCCTCTATTGCCTCTCTGTTTCTCATTCAGCAGAAAGTTTTTCGGTAGAAGTCGGCTTGTGTTATGACTCATGCAGCTTTGACCCGTTCTGTTTTGGTGCACTCCTCCATTTTTCTCACTCTCTTGCTCCATCCATTCATGCTTAATCTGCTCCACATCAGCATATTTGAACACCACTGCACTACTAATACGTTCGCATCAGATAACAGCGGAGTTAATTCTTCATTACCCAAATTGAGCACATTTTCTGGTCGTAAATGTCTGCCTGCTGCCAGGATTACTCTTACTGCTGCAATCAAGAAGTAGAGCTAATGGATGTTTTAGTATTAAGTGCATGACAAGAACCACTTTAGTTTAACGTGATACACTATATTACACAAAAATGTTCGCCCAAATTATGTGAAAAAAACATTTTCTCACTCATCACAAGTAGTATTTAGCCATGCAGATAGGTTTTTTCTTTTATGCCCTGATTTTGAGACATCATCCCCTGAGATTTTAGTGCTGAAAATGTATGTTAAATTAAACATTTTTAGCATAACAACATGGTTACAACAGCTTCTATAGGGACTAACTCTTCAGAAAGTAGTTCCAATGAAAGTTATGGGGTCTGAGGATTATACAGAGTTAATGGGAAGTCTATCATCAATCTATTAATGAGGCAGAAAGTTTACAGACAGATTTCCCAAAACTTTTGCAGATTAAACAGCCACAATTAGCATGGCTATATACGACACTACAGATAAGTAATAAAAAACTGGCACTCTATCACTCTATCAAACGAGCGTATGACAGAAAGTGAGCGTAAAGTGAGCGTACGATCATTTCTATGCAAAGCTCGGCATTTATCAATTTGGACTGGTACGATCAGATCTCATGTCTGCTCTGAGTCTGAGTCGGAGAATCGATCTTGGACTATTGTATCGATGCTAGGGATGCACGATATTGGATTTTTTTGCCGATATCCGATATGTTGTTTTTTTACAACTCATTTAGCCGATTACCGATACCGATATTTTTTTCCCCCGTACAACTAATACCCACAATCAGGGCAAATTTGGCCAATTTCCCAACTGACATAATAAGTAAACATAACCTGTGTTCACTGGGAACATGTGAAAAGTGCAACTGTACAGCAATTACACCCAAATTGAATAAAACTACATGTACCTTACAGACTGCTGCTTAAATTAAAATTTAACTTAAAACAGGAGCCCAATATGTGACGACTCAATCTGCACTGTGCAAACAAAATCACAAAAAGTACAAAAAAAATAAGCAGCTTCAGTCCCTAATCAGAACATAAATAAATAGGTGGGCTCAGACTACACTGCACAGTTCTATGAGCTACAAACAAGGTGCAGCAGAGAGGTGATGTGAACCCCATTATTTAATCACTTTATTTTATCGGCGTGTTGGCCGATGTCCAATAGTTCATTTTCAAGCCAATATCGGCCGATACCGATAACGTGCCGATAATATCGTGCATCCCTAATCGATGCCTGGAGCAGATAAAACTCTGCCGTGTTTTGTTTTTTAATGGTGACAAACCAAAGCATGTTTCGGCTACATCATTGATCATTAAAACATGATTTAAAATAAATACACCCTGCAATCGTGAATTCCTTGTTGCATAGCAACACAACCATGCTCTTATCGACGCTTCCATCCGTTGGTTTTTAGTAACTAAATGTCCCATCATCCACGGGGCCAACCAAAGGTCTCATCAGCTTCTTCCTTCATGTTCACTGTGGTTTGTTGTTGTCTGAACTCATCAACACTAGTTGGTGCTCCAGTATAATCGGTCCGCCTGAAACTCATCCAGTGAGAAACGTTCCGCAGTGCAAAAATAAGTGTGATTAAAATATGTAAAAAAAATGTAACGCGTTAATTTTTGTGTAATTAATTAATCTTAATTAACGCGTTAAAGTCCCAGCCCTAATAAATATTATATCATAAATATATAAATATTAATTACTATATTATCACCAACATGGTCTCACAGGAATCCGTGAAATAGCCACGGATTCACTTAACTCAAAATCCGTGGAATAGCCACGGATTTCGCTACAATGCAAGTTAATGACAGTCATACAAAGTGATTATGTACATTCACTGAGTGAATATTTAGAAAATAAAACATATATTTCTCGCTAGAAATGTGATCAAAATCCATTTTTATGCAGAAACTAAGTCAAAATATTGATTTTTTCACTAAAAATGAGAGAACTGTCCGCCATGTTTTTTGTTCTGACTGCCGGAACCTTGAAAGTCACGTGACTTGGAACAAACCAATAGGAAATATAAATATCCATGGAATAGCCACGGGATATGACTGTCATTAACTTGCATTGTAGGGAAATCCGTGTCAGTTTCATGGAAATTTGAGTGATTCCATGGCTATTCCACGGATTCCTGTGAGACCAGGTTCATTATAACTTTAATCAAAACGTGTATTTTCAATAACTAGATGGACTCCAGAGGGTTAAATCAGTCTCTGTGTCTGTGTTCTTCCCACAGGGAGCCAGGCGAAGCAGGACTGGTCCATCCAGTGGCCCACCTCTGAATCGGGCAAAGAAAACACTCCGGTGTGCCAGCCAGAGGTCAGCCAGTGGATCCGGTACCAGCTCTCCCAAAGCCCCAAAGTCCAGTCCAAGTACAACCAGCACATGTGCCACAGCCCCCAGGCCCTGGCCCCCCCTTTATATGCCGATCGACTGACCGTCGACAGCCCGGCCACAGGGCTCTTCCCTCCTTTGGACTTTGGTCACCGCTCGCTGCCCCCGTCACCCCGCCAGAGGCATTTTGGCCACACACCTCCTCGGACTCCCTTGGTGGTCAACACCATGACCCCGCCTGGCACCCCCCCCATGAGGCGAAGGAACAAAGTGAAGGCCCCGGGCACGCCACCCCCGCCAAGCCGCAAGCTCATCCATCTGCTGCCGGGCTTCACCGCGCTGCACCGCAGCAAATCCCACGAGTTCCAGCTGGGGAACCGCTTGGAGGACACACAGACACCAAAGTAAGTGTTATATTCTCCTCTGGATTTTTAATGGAAAACAGTTGGTGCTTGGTGTTTACTTAATAGTCCAAACCACAGTAGAATTAGCAACACAAAGGTCAAATCACAAAGCACAAGATGTGAATCACTCTCAGGTTGATTGAGAAGTCTTTTAATGCAGGAATGAAAACTAAACTATAACTAATTCTGAGTTATTGATGTAATCTGACGTCAAGGATTTTTCCCACGACTGTAATGACAATTATAATCAGTTTAAAAACACAAAAGATAATTCATTTTACTCTACTTTAGTTCTGTAGCTTAGTTTACAAAAGATAAATATATAAATAGTATAACACCTGATCAATATCAGATAAACAGCTGATCAATACCAGATCAACACCTAATCAATACCTGATCAACACCTGATCAATACCTGATCAATACCTGATCAATACATGATCAACGCCTGATCAACACCTGATCAATACCTGATCAACAACTGATCGATACCTGATCAATACCTGATCAACACCTGATCAATATCTGATCAATATCTGATCAACACCTGATCAACACCTGATCAACACCTGATCAATATCTGATCAATATCTGATCAACACCTGATCAATATCTGATCAACACCTGATATAGAAGCTTACCCTTCTGAAACTCCATATAAAGAGGAAGTGAAATTGACAGCATATTGATTGCCTGCACATGATATTGATATTGATATTGATATTGATATTGATATTGATATTGCTGAGCCGGTGTTCTGATGATTTATGCTGCCTTGTTGAAATATGCTTCCATCTGTGTTTCCATTTCTAGTTGGGTATTTCCGTCAGTATTATGACATCTTTGTTTATGTTTTTGATTAGAAACAGGGATAAGTGTACCATAGAAATATGAGCAGCACATTTTGAAGCTTAAAAAGAAAATATGGATTATTTATTGACTATTTTTTGCATTCAAACTTTCTCACCAAGTCTGAATAATCACGTTCCTTGTGTTTCATACCGTTGCACAAACACACAGCTCATGCTTGTGTTGACTATAATCACCCCACTCTCTATTGTGGTGGTGATAGGTCCATAGTAAGGCAATGCTCTGTAGAAAAGTTAGAGTGTGGTTGCATTTACAGATACATCTAAAAAAAAATTGAATATTGTGAAAAAGTAAAATATTATTTGTCAATTATTTCAAAAAGTGAAACTCGTATATTATATAGATTTATTACACGTAGAGTGAAATATTTCAAGCCTGTATTTCTTGTAATTTTGATGATTATGGCTTAGAGATAACGAAAACCCAAAACTCAGTGTCTCAGAAAATTAGAATATAAAATAAGATCAATAAAATGCTCTTTGCATGGTGTGTTCACTTGTGTGTAAAAAAAAGGATGGGTTAAATGCAGAGGTTGAATTTCCACATTGTGGGATTAATAAAGTTGATAATAATAAAGTTAATCTTAAATCTTAATCTTGAAAAATGGATATATAGACACAAATGTCAGGCTTCTGAAAAGTCTGTTCATTTCTATCCATCAATACTTGGTTTGGCTCCTTTTGAATCATGAATTAGTGCATTAATACTTGGTGTCATGGAGGAGATCAGCCTACAGCACCATGTTGCTTTTATAGCAGCCTTCAGCTCATCTGGTGTCTCTCACCTTCCTCTTGACAACAGCCCATAGACTCCTATGGGGAGTTTGCTGGCCAGTCCAGCCCAGTAACACCATGGTCATTGAAGCAGCTTTTGGTACCTTTGCCAGTGTGGGCAGGTGCCAAGTCCTGCTGGAAAATGAAAGCAGCATCTCCAAAGAGCTTGTGGAAGCATGAAGACTCTAAAATGTCCTGCTAGATGGACCTCCTCCTCCTCCTCCTCCTGCTAGATGGCTGCTATGTTGACTGTGGACTTCAGAAAACACAGTGGACCAGCAGCAGCAGAGGACATGGACCCAAACCACCACTGACCCAGGACCAGCAGATTGAACTCTTTCACAATATTCAAATTTTTTGAGACGTACCTGCACTTTGAGTGGTACTAAATAGGCTTATTATTGTAAATGCTGAGCTTTATCTGCATCCTAAATACAAATAAATCGAAAAAACCTGCACCGCAAAAACCCCAAAGTCTCAGATTCCAGGCTCATAGAGATAAATGGACTTGAGTTTTTAAAGAGTTGTGCAATTTATTCGCATGAATTATTCGCATTTGGCCCGAAAAGGCCTTTAGGCATCATGGTTCTTATTGCACACATTCGTTTGACTGTCAATTACCGTGTTTATAAAGTTTCTCAGAGACAATATTGTAAGTTGTTACTGCTCGGTCGGTCAGTTTGAGCAGATGTCCCGCCCGGAGCGAGCATTCAGAGATTCAGTGCTCGCTCTTCCTGATCTGTACAAGGTCTCGCAACATAATTCCATCTGATCCGTGGAGCAGAGAAAGGAAGTTAGGGCCCCACCTTTCCTTTCAGCACTTTTACTCCAACATAATCTTCCACCAGAGCCCAATCAGATTAATTCCAGGGAGGACATCCTTGCCCATCAAGAAGCTACAGCCTGTCGGTAGAGATAAGGGGCCTCGGGGCTGAGTTCCTGACCGGCCATGCCTGTGTCTGGTGCTATGCTGATCAGATTTGGCCACAAACAGGGTCCACCACTGCTAGGTAATCAGGAACCAGAGCCCCCCCTCAGGAGAGCTGCACTCTCTGCTAATGCCATTAGATGACAGTGCACTATCACCGCTACACTTGGTAAGTTAATATTTGGGAGTTGTCCGCTGCTTTTACGATGGCCATCTGGGTTATTTTGGTGTGTGTTGGGTCGTGCACACACACAAACACACATACACACACACACATGTCCGTGCATGTGTATCTGCACGGCGAGGAGTGGATCATAGCTGCAGTGAATAGGCTCAAACGGCATTAGAGAATTGATTACCGGTCCCTGAGCGCTGATAGACTGCAGGCTGTGAGTTGAGCCCCACTAATCAATGGCCTGTGTGTGCCTGGAAATGTTGCAACTCATCGAGACGGGGCAGATCTGCTGGCTTCTCTGATGGCCAAGTACCTCTCATAATACATCATAATTGGTTGGAGGACGGTGCTGGCAAGCATCAAGTTGGTGGCTCAGTTCTGGCATGAGCCACTCGGCCTTGTTTGTTTCGTATCTGTGTGCGCGAGGGAATTGGCTTCATTGCAAAGTTGGCGTCTGTTTTTTTTTTTCCTCCATGAAAGAGTAAATACCTGAAGTTAGAAGCCTGGAAGTTCATAGCGTACTATAATTCTATTTAATGCTACATTGATTTTTTTTTTTGAGTGATATTTTTATTGGATTTTCCAACATAGACAAAAACAACAAACAACAACACACTGTGGCCACAAAAAAACCTACTTATTATGTAATACAGACAATACAATGAAAATGCTCTGTCCCAAAATATCAAAAAAATCTTGGCACAATCTCAATATGGGCTGCATTCCCATTGAATTCATCTCTTGTATGCTGCACTCTTCTGTGGATGCTTTCTATAAAGTATGGGGCCCTTATCTGGAACATATTGGACCCTCCATACTACGAGGGTTCCTCTTAAGGACCTAGATCAGACCTGGGCATTGGGCGGCCCACGGGCCACATCCGGCCCGTTGGCTGCCCTCGTCCGGCCCGCATGAGGTTACCCAGAAATTAGTTCAATACAACCGCAGTGCTTTTATTTTGAAGGTGGTTTACGTACCTACCTGCAAAGACTCGACTCTTTACTGATAGTTCACAAGATTTATTTAAAATCGTAGCTCCATGAACATAAAAATAAGACATTCCTTGGTCACCTTGTGAATCCACCGTAAGAGCTAACAAACATTAGCATTAGCACTTGAGCTAACAAGCACTTTTACTATAGTTAAGACAACAAATATAGCCACTAATATATATGACAGAAGAAAATAAACTTTAACAAACCTTGTGTCCTGTCAGCCGCCACTATAGAAGCCTTTTTCATACTTTATATCAACTTTATATGAATTACGACGCACTCGTTATTATTTTACGTTCGTTTTAAATTTTTACCATTCTACCTGTTATATCCTGTCACTACCTTTCAAAATAAAAGCACCCGTTTCCCACTGGACGGCGCCTTTTCAAAATAAAAGCATCACAAGATTGTATTCTTATCAGTAGCAGCTCAAAACCAGATAATTTACTGTATTTTATAAAGCGATTAAATTAATATTAAGCAGAATTTAGTTCCGAGTTTTGGTCCGGCCCCCACAATCTTCGTGGTATTGGTCATGTGGCACCTTGGGAAAATGAATTGCCCACCTCTGACCTAGATGTTATCTTCCTTCCAGACCGGTTTCTCTATAACCCTGTTTTGCCTTTTTATCTATTGGTGCCTCTCTGCTATTGGGGTCTGAGGTATTGTGACTGCTTTAATGTACTGACCACTCATTATTTACCTTTTATTGTTATTTTATTTTCATTTTTATTTTCCATACATCGACTCGTACATTGCAATTCCTTACCTGAGCTGTGTTATTGTCTGTTCTGTATATAAAATCTAAATTAAAAATATTAATAAAAAAGGAAAAAAGAAAATGCTCCGTCCCATTACAATTGACAGTGATGGAGAAAATACACATCTGGAAAGAAAGAAGAGTAATAAAAAAAACAATTTTTACAATAATCTAAATTTCCATTTCGGGAGAAAATGCTTTTTTTTTTTTTTGAAAAGGAAAATAAAACAATATTAATAATTAGAAGTAAATGAATGTCCTGCCTTATAACTCAAAAACAATCATCGGCAGTAAAACAGAGGATTAATGATCCCTTAGTAAGAATAATTTACATTGCAGCACATAGAGAGTCCGGTGTTTGTGTGGTATGGCAAATGGTGCGTTCAAGGTCTGCACGAATGTCAGAATTTTCTATGTTGTTCCGAACTACAACTTCCGACTTTCAAGTTCCGATTTTCAGTGTAAATTAAACACACCATACGGCGTTACTGTAGAAACGTGTTAGACCCGCCTTCAAAATAAAAGCAAACACATGTAAGCTTTCAAAATAAAATGTTAAAATAAACACATTTTGGTTCAGGCATGGAGTGGAAAAATAACTAATTGAGTAGAAATCATTTGCTGACAGCTTCATCCCCCCAGTTCAAAAGTTGTTGGAGGTGGATTATCAATCAATCTGAGCAATATATTCTTTTGAGCAGCAAATGTGAAAATACTGAGCAGCCTTCTTTGATGAGTCCCTTTTAATATGAGTACTGGGTAAACCAAGAAGCAGAACCTGTGGATCAGCACCAAGCTGGACATTTAAAATAAATTCTTTCAAATTGTTTGCTAACAATTTTCCCCCAGTACTCCCCAATATGCTACATTGATTTTAGATTCCTCAGCCTTCTTGGATAAAAAACAACAACATGCCAACATTTCATCGCAGCAAACCAAACCCTAAATCTAACATATAAGGCTATATAATAATGGCTGCTTTTCTGTGATACCCGGCTCCATTTCTTGGACCCACATTTCCCCCTATTACCAACCTCATAATTTTAATAAGCTCCGAGTGCTCCTTAGGTCCTCATTTTCTCTTTCTTAATTGCCTGGCACTGTGGCCGGGACACAATAACCGGGGATTACTCTCTGACCCCAAGAGACATTTTTCTCCCTTTATCTTAATGAGATATGGCCTAATATCTCATTATCACCGCATAATACAGCACAAAGACCATGTTGCTGAATGTGTAAGAATGCCCGGCACACTGCGTTGAAGGGAGATTTGGCTTTCCCGCTGATGGATAAGTGACATTTCTTTATATGAAATATAATAATTGCCCATTGTCCTAGAGTAATTTGATTAATTTAAAGCTGCTGTACCATGCATTATACATGGACATATGAAGGCTTTTTAATTGTATTCTGCTTTGCTTGAGTATTTTCTGGGAAACTGGAGAAATTACTGATAAAATGGATTGCGGAATATGGATGTTATTGGCTTTATACAGGCTAAAAAAACATACATATTAAAGTGACTTCATTGTGTTTTGTCTCTAAAGTTGTCATTAAGTGTTTTAAAGGCATCTTAATGGTCTTCCTAATGAGAAAAAGCCTCTTTTTTTAACGTTTATTCGCCTTCAGATGCACAAGATGTGTTTTTCAGATACTGTACCCGAGTGTTTCTGCAATCATGGTCCGCAAATTGTTTCCTGTCGCTTTTATAGTAAAAACTCAGCAAATACTGTGATCTGCCTTCGTGGACCCTCATAGTCTTCTTTATAGCTTTGTGCTTCTTGGTCTAATGCGTTTGTCTGTGAGATAATGTGTTTTCCTTTCATCCTGCATTGAACCACAGGCTGGTTTCTATCCCTCCATAGAAATAATGAGCAAATTGCCTCCTTAGCGATGTGTTCAGTAATATCTATAATTCCAAGAAAATCTCACCCTGAGATGGAACAGCTGCCAATTTCACAAGTCGTAATGCATAAGGAAGGAAAGTTTCACCTGTGTGGGGAAATTAAGTTTTCTTTCTCACCACCTGTCAAGTGCAATTCTGAATAAATTCAGTTGTGTTTTACCTCTTTTGGTCCTCCGACTGCTGTCAGTGATATTTGGATTTGACTTTTTACATTAGATGCTCATCTAAGGTTCACTTTTTGCCATTTTGAACTGGGCGGCAATAGTCATTTTTACCTAGTAAAAAGTAGTTATATTGATTGGTAGACTGAGCTGTTGATTCTCAGTAGGATTAGCAGCATTATTTGCTGTAATTTTGAGGTTTTGGGCTATTTTTCTCCCATAACACTTTCAGAATAGTGGACAGAAAACATCCAAAACAAACATAAAGGTGTATATTTTACCATATTTTGGCAAATTCTCCTAAATTCACCAAAAGTTAGCTTCCTACTGTGAACATAGTCTAAACCTTCATTAGAAAGCTCTCACTCTCCTGCACAATATTATGTGTTTTACATCTATATTATTGTTGCAATGAATTAGAATCAATATTTTGTCTTTTAATAGTCATTTCCATTAAGAATGTATAAAAACCTCTAAAGTCCGTTTTCTCAAAATTATTTTTTCCTCATAAATCTCAACTTCAGCTCCACTTACAGACACCAAATGTACCAGTTTTATTCCCAACTATATTCTGAAAGTGTTCACAGAGAGGTTTGTCAATATATCATTCACACCCTGATTTAGAGAACATTTTGTTCCTAAAAACCTGACAAAATTGATTTTTTTTCCATGGCTTTTGACAGTATTTTCTGATTTATGAAAGGGCAAAAAGGATGTATCTCAATTTCCATCTGTCAAAAACTTTGAATCTAATTTATCAACAAAACTTTTGAAATTTGCTTTACTTAATGTTCAGGTTAATGGCCTAGAAATGTATGCAGATTAGCACATATTTACTGAGTTAACACATAATTTGCATTTGCAACATAAAGTTTCAGAAAACTTGTAATGCAATAAAATATTATATAATAATATCTTAATGTAAACAACAAACTTGCACAGAGTGACAGTGACAGTATTTTCTGATTTATGAAACGATAAAAGGAGATTTGCTTCTCCTTTGAAAAACTTTAATAATAACTTTGAAATTTGCTTTATCCAATGTTCAGATGTCTGTCTTAGAAATATATTCAAATTGCAAAATGCATATGACTCCATGCCACAATTGCATATCTAAACATACCATTTAAAAAAACTTGTAATGCAATAAAATATTGTCTTGGAAATAACAAACGGGGGAAGTTTCGTGGTGCTAGCTGTAAATAAAATAAAAAAATAATACATGTTTACCTCTATATAATGTATCACTTTTTCCTCTCTCTTTCTCTGTGGACATGACGTGTAAAACACAATACATTTTAAAAACACCTATTTCTGCTTAATAGTACTTTATTTGATAGCTTTGGAGATGCACAGATTCTTCTCGTTGCTATGGCAACGACTCAAGCTCTTCATTGGTAGCTGTTATCTAAAAATATAACTTGAGGCGTATCTAACAGGTAGCATAAAGTAGAAATTAGTAGCATGTGACTTCATTTGCAAGTGCCACACTGTCCTTTCCTTTACAGCAGAAGTCATTAAAGAGCTTTTCTTTTGTTCTTCTCACTTCAACCTGACATCAGTATCTACCTCAGACTGAATTACTGATTGGGATACAGTGGAACAGTGGTATAATTGCATGTTAAATCGTCTCCCAATTTTATTTTATTTTTGTCAGAATATTACAAGCAAGATTTTGTTCAAAGCCTGAAGCGAGAGTGCAGCAGAGGAAGAAGGATTAGTTTTACAGTCACCTCTCTTGTTTACATCTGTGCCATCTATATTCATTTGTGATGACTACAAAGCATCAAAACACATTCCCCGTCCTATAATTAATTAGTTGTTTCACAGCATGAAAAAAAAAAATGCTGAGTCCAGGGATGTCGCAGAGTTTAAGGGAATATAAGGAAAGTAATTAGTTTGAAATTGGTCTGAGTCATAAAGTGTACACTCACAATAAACATGCATATACAGTAGGGGACTATAGTTCAAATTTAAATACTGATTTACCTTTCTAAAGTGGTTTAATAATGATTAAGTCTATTATGAACCTTCTTTTTTGTCTTTGAAGTCTAATAAACATCTCAGACAGGAAATAAGCGCAACAAAGAAATGTGCTTGAAGAGTGCAGATTACTAATTAATAAGCAAAGGAAAATTAAATCAACAGTTTCAAAAAGATTTTGACAAGTTTCAAGGTGTGGTCAGGTGTGTTTAGGTTTATTTTTATTTGCACAGTTAGAATTACATAAAATGACAAAGATAATATTATAGTGTAAAGTGCAGGGAGAGGCAGAGAACCCAGATGGGCTTATTTAAAGCCTCCACCTAAAATTTCATAGTTATTAGACAGTAATAAACTGATAATAAAAAAACATATGTATAACATCAACAAGTTATAATGACAATAACAAAAACAATATAAAACAAAAATTAACATGTTAATGTTGTTGGTGAATTGCTCTCATAAGAAAGCAGAAAGTGAATACACCATTGATGAACAAAAAGCCGGTCTAAAGTCAGTGGCGCAGTACTTTAGTGTAGTTTAAAGGGCACATTGGTACGAAAAAGCGACATCAGTCAGACTCAGACACACGTTCTCTCCAATGTGCAAACTTTTTGATACACACATATTTATGTACAGTATGAACCCATAGTGTGTGTGTGTGTGTGTGTGTGTGAGTTTTGTAGAACACAGAACATTTAGTTAACGCTGCCATTCTTGCCATTTCTAATTGATTCAGCATGTTGGGGCCTGACAGGCTTGCAGGTCTAGCTGAACACAAATGAAGCTGTAAACTTGCAAAAGGAAGACTAGCTCTTGGATCTATAGGACTTAAAGGGGACATATTCTGTAAATCTCATTGTTTCAGTGCTTATGAACATACGTACATTTGTATATCTGAAGTGTTTATCAACCCAAAAACTGTAAAATAGGACAACCCAGTTATGTTTTTGCGATTAGACAATTCAACGGGCACGCCAATCAGAGCAGAAAGGGCTTTTTCAGAATGTGAATTTAAAGAGACAGGCGCTATTTAAAGAGACAGGCGCTAAAACCGAGTGTTTCAGATGAAGGGTGAATCCAGGTATACTCAGACAGACGGTATGAGAAAACAATGTGGGTTTTTTTGTGTTAGCACATGTTATAGAAGAACCCAAACATATGAAAATAAATCTGAAAATGAACATATAATGTCCCCTTTAAAAACCTGAGATATTACTTTCAAATGAGCCGAAACAAACAGGTTATTCATTTAGTCTTCAATCTTCTGTTCATCAGTCAAAAAACACACGTACTTTGTTCTCTCAACACATCCATCTTGGCAACCTATTTTCCCCAGAAGGGATTTGCCACAAACACAGTTAAAGAGCACACCTGTATGCGATCAATACAGCGCCAATATTGTTGTTTGTTTTGGTTGTTGTTGACTTTAGCATCTGCTGGCGCGCTACGAAAAATGTCATCGAATCATTGTTATCCCAACCTGACATGATTGATCATGTCCAGGATGAAATCCATTTAGAAATCTTGAGAATTACTCTTCACTTTGGCTGACTGGATGACACTGAATTTGTTTGTTTTTTTGAAAAACCTGCTTGTTGTGTTCATATTTCCTGGAGAGGAAGAACATTTTCTATGTCAATACATTTCCATGATCATCTTTCAGTTAGGTGAGAATGGCTCGATGACGCCATCCTTTCCCGGCATTTGCTAATTTGGCTTTGAGATGCAAGAAAAATGTCTGCAATCAATCAATTTCCACCCAATCCACTTGGCACCTGAAACACCTAATTGCATGCACAATGTACAGACTCAAACACGCACAATCAGTTAATCAATCAAACCTGTAGTGCCCTTTATGATACATTCGAGAGATTAAAGTATGATTAGCAAATCTCCTCTGATAAAAAATTATCCTGTAGCACCGAAAAATACATATTCAAATCTTGAATAAGAATAATGATATAATGATGATTAAAATGGTATATCTGATAAATGTCAATGCTAAGTAACAGTGAACACTATAACAGTAAATATATAAGTCCCCTTTTTTCCATAACAACATATATACATTGTTTAAAGATTTTTACTGATAATAAATGTTGACATTGTATATTTCTGCAAACCACAATCATTGAATCTCAACATTTCTGAACTTATGTAGACACCTTCAAAACCATATCTTGCTTAAGTCACAAAGGCATGTTCAAAAAATTGCCTAAGTCACATTTTATTTTGACTTAGGCATAATAAATCCGCTTAAGTCACACACTTGACATAGGCCATTATCTTAAAGCGGTAAAATCACATGATCTGATCAACTGAGGATGTAGATGATTTTACCATAGGTGGCTATGAGGAGATGATTTAGGCAAAAAAAAAACCCAACAATTTTGACAAAAAATGACTTAGGCGATTATTTTAACAGTGTGACGATATTGACCCCCCTTCTAATGCAAAACATGGTCAAAAATGACCCACATTCATTTCCCATGTTATTTCATGCTGGCTGTGTGTTTCTTTGCTCTATCTTTTGAAATCAATTTATTCCATGATTCAATATTCAAAGTATTCTTTCAATGGCTTGTTTTTGATTACAACAGATCATTATTTCCATGTTCCCCTTCATACTTTTTGAAGAAAATGATGTGTTATTGTCTATTTCGGGTTGCTGTGGGAAAGAGACTATAATAAATATAATAATAATAATGGCTCAATTGACCTCGATTTGCAATTTAAAAATGAAACATTTTGCAAAAAGTCTTGTAATATCCTCCAATAACACTTCAGGGTTGACATTTTCAATTTCCAGGAGTGCCTTATAAAGGGTTAAAGTAATCACATAATTGTCATACAAATTTGTTCAAGTAAATACATTTCAAGACTTTCCTTTTCACTGTAGCTGTTTTCAGACCGCTGAGGGCTTCTGTTGAAGTTGTGAAGAAATATGAGAAGAAATCTAAGAATTTTGTTTTCAAGAATCTCATTTGTTCCCACGTTCTATCTTGGGGGAAAAATGAAGAAGAAAGTTAAGAAAACAACTAAAGAAAAGATAAGAATTTCTTCAGGAACACCAAGTCTTCTTAAATTTTGTTTTAAGAGCAAAGTTAGGAAAAAAGTGGCACTTAAGAGGCATTTTTTCTTAAGAATGCTTTGTGAATCCGGCCCCATAAAGACAATAACGGGTACAAAATGCATTTCATATTAATAAATCTGTGGTTTGCAAAAACATACAATTCCAGCATTTCCAGCTCTTCTTCTTTTGATTTCAGCATTAAAACAAAAGCACCAGAAACAAAGCACGAAACACAAAAAGATTAGATTTTAGTGTAGGTGGAACTTACTCTCATTAGCCAATTCAACACAGCTCTTGTGTTAGAAAAAACAGTTCTTACAAACAAATATTACTGTGGTGCCAAAATAATCACATTGATTCTGTAATGAGTGCCATCTAATAACAAACAAGTAAAATCAGGCTAGAGTGCTTCAGAATAAACCCAATTATCCCATGAAACTCTCCAGAAAAGTGCACAAAACAAAACAAACAAGAGTTGCCCCAAAGGTTTCTGGCCTCCTGAATATGAAGATAATGAAAAGCAGCAACAACAATACTTGATTTTTTTTGTCTGATGTTGCATCTTTTATTATGTGGGAACCAGTAGATATAAAGTTACAATGCCAGTTGAGAGAAAATGCACCAAAATATACAAGAGATTGTTATTATATGGTGTCTTGGGGCGCTTTCACAACCCCAGTCTGTTTGGTTTGTCCATATCTGAGTGAAATTTATACTTTTGGATCATTTTGTAATTAGTCTGGTTTGCTTTCACAGTTTTTATTCATCTAATTTGCGGAGGGCTGGAAATATACTCACAGTCTTATTTCTTATTGGTTGGAAAGTTGGCAGTGGAAAATGTAAACACAGAAATAAACGGAGCAACATGGAGCCGAATGTACCATAAAATGATCTATTGTGTGCGCGAATACTTTCTCCTCCAGTTGATCTTAATGATTTTATAAACGTATAAACTGTTTTTGTGGACTTTATTCAGCATCTCCTGTATGTGTTCTTCAGCCCAGATGTCAACCAAACAACAGTCCTCTCCGAGGTTATTATAGTTGACGAAAATTAACAAAATAACGAAGACTAGAATTTTTTATTTTTAACATTCTTTTTATTTTTTAAATGATAACTAACTGAAACTGTGTTGTGTGGTTGCAAAACTAACTAAAACTAACTGAAATTATAATGAAAATGTCCTTCGTTTTTTGTCTTTGTCAACTATTTCCATACATCATCCAGTGTTTCTATTTCTCCACCGCTGAGTGTGTGTATTCCTGCTTTGTGGGCTTCCGGGAAAAGCGCGAATGAAATTACCGTAATGACTCCAAGTTGGCTGTAAAGAGCAACTTCTCAGCTTTCAGACAATATTGGAATTTTCCCGATAGTGCAAACCGTTTAGTTATTATGGTAAAAGTGTCGCTGGTGCAACTCTGTAAACTTTGGATGTTGTGTTTTCATTGTGTGCAAGTGAAAGTCTTCAATTCAACCATGATACTACAAATCACATTTTTTTTTGCGGCGGCGCTCAAAATCCAGCAGCGGCTGCAGAATACATGTAGGTGAAACATTGCATAATAATTTTTGGTTGATATGAAATGTATTTATTTCGCTCCAACTAAACAGCTGCTGGTTAGTGAACATGCAGGAACACATGGTGAATATGTTTACTGAGACTGGGATGTCTACACTCCTACCAAAATTTAAAACATCCAGAACTGTAAGAGTTAATAACCTTATTGGGGCTAAGATGGATAAACCAAAGGAAATAATTTAATTTACTTTTTTTATTTTACTTTACTACTTTATTTTTGGATAGGGACAGTGCACATCAATGAACATCGAAAAACATCTTTGTAAATATGCCGGATTATAGCAAAGCTGTTTTTAAACTAAATTTGAAAACAAAAATTCACAAAGAAATTAAAACTAAAACTAATGAAAAATCCAAAACTATTATAACCTTGGTCCTCTCCCAGTCATGTTGCATCTGTCGCTTTGTGTGAATCTCACAAAATGCTCCTGCAGGAAAATGGGTGGATGGAGGTAGCCCACAATCCGCTGTGTTTCGGTTCATTTCCTGTAATTGGGTTGGATTACGTTTACAGTGCAGTACGATTGTAGCGTTTGCAAGCGACCAAACGAACCATAACAAGGATTTAAGTGCAGCAGAGTTCGATTGAAACGCACTAAACTTTGGGTTGTGAAAGCCCCTTAACTCTATGGAGTCTGGGGCTATTTTGTCCATTTTTTAATCCTTTTCATCCTGCCTGTATACACCACTTAAAAAATGTTTGAATGCCATGTTGGTATATTTTTTTCAGCACAACTTCACCTATATGACCTGATAAGTATTTTTTCATCCTGACTTACTGGATCAACAGTTTAAATCCAAAAGACACAAAGAAAAAAAATGTCTTTTTCATATCTTTGCATGTCATTTTGTGTCTTTTTTTTTGTCCTTTTGTGTCTTCTGTGGGGTTTTTTTGGGGTCATTCTGTCTTCTCATTCTGTGTCTTTTTTGGTAATTTTGTAACTTTTTGGTAATTTTGTGTCATTTTTTATTCATTTTATATCTTTTTTTAGTCCTTTAGTCCAACATAAAATCTGATTTTGAATCTTTTTTTTAAACTTTCAAAACACTATCATGCTCAATGAAGGATTTGAAATGTTGCAAATGTGATCAAAGGTGTCAAATCTAACATATAAGAGGGTTAGATCCAGTTCTATCATTTTCTACTAAATATATTTGAGCTTGTCTCCAGTTTTACTTGGTATATCATCATCAAACTGAAACTGGCCTCATGGAGTTTACAGCCAGAACTTTAGAGGTAAATTTACAGTAGGGCTCCACGCTGCTTTGTTTTCTAGTCTGGATGTCATGAAGAAGTAATACTTTGGCTCTTTTGGAGACTCTGTGGGTGGAATACTTCTTAACTTACCTGTTGCAGCATGTTCATACTTAGAAAACACAAGTGTGCTGGATACCCAGCACCACTTAAACTTTAATTTCTATCCAGGAGTGCAGCAGTAATTTGGTTCAGTTTATGTTTCAGGCTTTCTATCTCTCTCCTTCTCCTGTCCTTCTGTCTCAACGTCTCTCTCCCTCTCTCTCTCTCTCTCTCTCTCTCTCTCTCTCTCGGTGCCCTTTTCAAAGCGGAGAGGCTCTTTGGGCTGGAGTGTCAATTAATGAACCTCGTTGTCTATGTTAATGAGTAGTAACATACATGCGTGGAAAAGGCCAAGTGAGTTTTCAGTCTGTCACAGTCCCACTTGGCCGTCACACCAAGATCCTTCTGGAAGGAGGGCGTGTTTGTGGAAAATCATATAGTTAATGCCACCTTATGAGACTTTTGCAGCTTTTCTGAATGTTAAGCACTTTCTTATTGAATTGGATGTTTGCTAATAAATCACACGGCGCCGGGGGTTGGCATGATTCACCCTCAGCTTCTCTCAGGGTAATTCTACCATGCAACGCTCAGGGGAAGCAAATTTGCATCCATTCCATGACTAATTTAGCTGTTTGCTTTCACTGAGCTGGTGTACAAATCATATATTTCTCTCCCCCCCCTACTTTCCTTTCCCCCTTTCTCTCTCTGTTTCCTTTTCTTTTTGTCCTCAACCCCTCTCGTTATGCACGTCTTTTGAGAACCTGTCAATGTGTTATTTCACCCTCATCTGTAACATCTAGCGATTCAGACAGAAAATACATTTTTTATTGGATTTAGTTTCAGTGTGAAGGAAGCTGTGATAAGGTTGTGACGGTGTTGACTGAGATCAAGCCATGAATTTCCCTGAGAGAGAATTCACCAATGGGCGGCTTTTTAAAGATACAATCTGCTATCTAAATGTAAACACATATTAACCCTGCAGAGCACCGTGACGTGCTATTAGTCCCAAATTGATTTTCAGATGTTTTTTTTTCTTCTTTTAACTTTTTCTTTTAGCATTTGAATCATTTTGCAAACATAAACATTTAAACATTTCCTCACATATGGCTTGTAATAAGTGACATCATAATAAATATCAACACACATAACATGAGGGGAGAATAGATAGATAGATAGATAGATAAATAAATAAATAAAAAAACAAAAAAAGGAAAATAATTAAAAAATTATAAATATATATTATGACACATACATACATATAAATAATAATAATAATAATAATAATAATGATAATAATTAAAATAAAAAAATCAAATAAATAAATAAAAAAAGGAGTGAACATTACTAGATAAAATAGGATATTAAGAAAAAAGTATATAGATTTAATACATACAAAAGTACAAGAAATATATATATATATATAAACATACATACATATAAATAATAATATAATTAAATAAATAAATAAAAAAGGAGTGAAAATAACTATATAAAATAGGATATTAAAAAAAGATATACACACACAATGATACTAAATTCAGGTATTAATATTGGTTGGTTTACTTTAGAATTCTTTGAAAACACTGCCGTAAAATCGATCTATTTTTCCAATTATGTTGCAACCTGAACTACACTAAAGCTGAACTTTCTTATTTAAATGTCAAACTCTATAATTATGCATGTGCATATGCCAGTAATTTATGTAGTAAGAAAAATTGTGTTAGAGATGACAATGAAGCATTCAAGCAAACATCACAGGGTGAAACCTCAGACTGACTTATTGTATTATTATAATTATTATTGTAATTATTTCATGGCTATGACTAAAGAAAAAAGAGACCTTCTTAAAGTTGTTTTATATTTCTCTATACTAACATGGTATTGAGAACAAACAGGAGACTATATTCCCCAAAAAGCAACCCAAAAGGTCGTTGTACATGCATCTTATTACGACCCATGGGAGCAAAAGAGCAAGTTTAATGATGCAGTATAAAGACAGACAAAGGAAAAGGAAGGAAAAAAACACATATAATACAGTAACAGCATCAATTAACCAGGCGGCAACCTCCGGGTCTGAGCAGGGAGGCAAACCAGGAAGTGTGTTAAGCTGCATTCTACCAAAAATCCCAGCAGGGGGCGCTAACGGTGGCTGCAGAAACATTTCTATCCATTAATTTCAATGCAAAACGTGAAAACTTCTCACTTGATTTATTACCTCCGAATTTTTTTTTTAGGACAACATTATGGTCTCAATCACTAGCAAAAAATCTTCTTCAAGACAATTTGATGTTAATAGTTCTAATAATGGCCCCATTTAGAAGAAAATAGAAGATAAAGAATCGTATGATTTGGGGCATGGCTACCTTTGATTGACAGGTCACTAACAAGGCGAGCCGTCATCAGGAGAGAAGCAGAACAATGCGTATTCATGGCAACATGTGAATAAAGTTATAAATAAAGTTATATAGATGTAGCAAAGGACGTTTACCGGTTTGGTCTCATAACTTTGACCCTTTCACAGTATTTTCACGTAATGTTAAAAATGTCTTGTTCAGCGTTTGGTTGGAGTAACTGTCAAAATCATGTCAGAGAAGAGATGAGAAGTTTTGTTTTGAAACAAAATATTTTGAATTGAGCCATGTTGGTTTTGAAAAAAGCTGCCTCTTCAGAATGAAACAGTTAATTTTTCTGAGGTAAGTAACGTACTTTTTAGTTTTTGTTTTTTGCTAGCCAAAATGAACATCCCAGTTAATGTTTCAGTTAATGCTAACATGAATTAGCAGCTGCTTCTCCACAGTCCAAATATGGTCTGCTCCCAGTATCGGAAACAAGATGGCGACCAGTGTAACGCTGAACTCCAAACCAATGGGTGACGTCCATTATTTATACAGTCTATGAAATGAACACTTAAATTACCACTCCATTCACTGGTAAAGCCTTGTGATATGGTCATGAGCTCTGGACAAAGTGGGAAAAAAGCTGTTACATAAATATTGGTAAGGTCAAGGTCTGACTAAGGTTGAGGTCACAAATACATTTTGATGCTAATTTTTTTTACGCCTACATGGACAAGAAGTGCTGTAGAGTAATGAAGTGAGAGAAGCTTGGAGTCCCATTAGTTTCCTCCAACTGAAAAGGTGCAAACCTGTGTACATAAAAAAATGTAGTGTAGTGAAAAGAGTTAACCCTTTTAACATGGGTCTAAAGTGACCCGATATGTTTGAGTATTTATGTTCTATATCTTTGCAATAAATTATTTTCATCATTCAGTATTCCAGGTTTTCCTTAATTAGTTTGTTTTTGACTTGGCTAACTGTACTTTTGGTTTAGCCTGGGTATACCCAGACTGCCTTGCGCGCTCAAATTTAATTTCGAACCTCCAGACGGTCTGGCAACCAAGCCAGTTTCTTAGCCCTGTTTTAGGGATCCAATCACAGAGCGGGGAGGGACGGCAAGACGATGACGCGTACTACTCGGCACTTGGAAGCTTGTAGTTTTCCGAATCCAACATGGCTGCTGCAGACGCGAAACTCTCTTTAACTGTAGATGGTGTTTTAAATAGTTTAGAGCGAAAGTTGAAAAGCGAAAGGTCTCTCAGCGGCTCCGCTGTCCCCCGGCTCGTAGCCAGATCACCGGTAGCGCCGGCTCAGCGTTACGAGCCGGCGGTCTCGTCGGCTCGTAACTTACTACTTTTGGTTATTAAAAGTGCAAAACCATCGCTGTTGGTATGGTTGAGTGAAATGACCCCTTTTAGCATGAAAGTACTCATCTAAAACATGCAACTGACAACCGTTGTAAGGTCCTGGAAAAGCGTGAAAAAGTGCTTTTGAAAAAAAAGTGAATTTGACCACTCAAAAAGTGTATGAACCTTGCTTATAGTTGTCCATATAAAACACCAAAAGGCTCCACAGCCTGGGCAGCTCCAGACTAAAAATCTCCCAATGAAATGCAAAAGGGACTCCATGAGTCAACCGAGTTGACAAAAGCGACTCCTTATCGGAGCAGAGCTCTGTTTCATGGAGCGATCTGTAATCTAAAGACACGTTTATTGCCTTTCATCGTGAGGGGGAGAAAACTCGATGTCGCCGCTCCCCAGACGAACCTCCCAGATACAGATCCGGCCCTGCCCGGGACACACATGTCGTCACATTAGCCGGCGACCTTTGACCCCGGAGGATTATTGGTCCCACATGCTCTGCTGCGTGGGACATTGGCTGCGTAGTTAAGTGTGCTGCACAAAGCCACATATGTCAGAGCAGTGAGATAATGTATGTGTGAGAGAGAGAGGGAGCAGCCTTAACCCTTTGATGCACAACATGGGTCTGAAGTGACCCGACCGAGTT
This sequence comes from Centropristis striata, assembly GCF_030273125.1. Classification (NCBI taxonomy): domain Eukaryota; kingdom Metazoa; phylum Chordata; class Actinopteri; order Perciformes; family Serranidae; genus Centropristis; species Centropristis striata. The sequence goes on from NC_081523.1 coordinate 6,820,197, forward strand.
TTTATTTTATATATCTTTGCAATAAATTAATTTCATCATTCAGTATTCCAGGTTTTCCTCAATCAACTTGTTTTTGATCATCATACTTCCTCTTTTTTGTTTTAATTTCTGAATTTTTTAATAAAATCCCTTTTTGTATCACTACGCTTCTAATGCACAGCATGGGTCAAACATTTCATTATGGGGTATTGTGTGTATAATTTTAAGAAATAATTAATTTAATCAATTTTAGAATAAGGGTGTAACATAACAAAATGTGGAAAAAGTGAATACCTTCCAGATACACTGTATGTGTGACAGAATGAGACATAAACCTGTTAAATATATATAAAATATATGAGTGTTTGGCCCCTCTTACTGCTAAAGTAATTATTTGAAACAAATTACTATTATTATAGTATTAGGTCATTTCATTTTAAATCAAATTTGGATGAATGAGTCATTCATGACCCATGTGTGTAAAATTGATGTAATAATACGAAAAATATTTTTCTTCATAAAGTATGAAAGGAAAAATGGAAATAATGATCTGTTGTAATAAAAAACAAGCTATTTAACCCTTCTAATGCACAACATGGGTCAAAATGACCCACATTCATTCCCCATGTTATTTAATGCTGCTGTGTGTTTCTGTGCTCTATCTTTTGATATCAACTTATTTTATGGTTGAATATTCCAAGTATTCTTTAAATATCTTGCTTTTGATAACAACAGATCATTATTTCCATTTTGCCTTTCATACTTTATGAAGAAAAATAGTTTTTGTATTATTACATAGCTAACTTGGCTAAGTAGCTTGCTTATCTACCTACTTAGCCAAGGAGTTAGCTAAGTAGTTAGCTTAGCAAGCTACTTAGCTAAATACTTAGCCAAGGAGTTAGCTAAGTAGTTAGCTTAGCAAGCTACTTAGCTAAATACTTAGCCAAGGAGTTAGCTAAGTAGGTAGCTTAGCAAGCTACTTAGCTAAATACTTAGCCAAGAAGTTAGCTACGTAGTTAGCTTAGCAAGCTACTTAGCTAAAAATGGATATGGGTAATTTTTGACCCATGTTGTGTATTAGAAGAGTAGTGACTCAAAAAGCGATTTTATTAAAAATAATAATAAAGGAAAACATAAAAAGTAGGATGTATGATGATAAAAAAACATGGAAAACCTGGAATACTGAATGATGAAAATAATTTATTGCAAAGATATAGAACAAATACTCATACATATCGGGTCACTTCAGACTGATGTTGTGCATCAAAGAGTTAAACAATACTTGAAAATAATTGAAATATTCAATCATAAAATAAGTTGATATCAAAAGATAGAGCACAGAAACACACAGCAGCATTAAATAACATGGGGAATGAATGCAGGTCATTTTTCGACCCATATTGTGCATCAAAGGGTTAAGTGGGAAGGTGATTGTGTATCTTCTTTTCTCTGCGGACAAAAGCTCATCCATGTTAATCAAGGCTCTGGCCCCTTTGCCATTAATGGCAAGTCAGGTGAAAGGGGATGTCAACACCGGGCCCTTAACCGCCAGATGCTGCCGAGCCCTCCCCGCCACCCATCTATCGGCCGTAATGGGTGCTCCGTCTACGGCCCAGAAATTGGAGTCATGATTATGAATTTATATGAGTGTTTAGGAGTGGCGGTTAGCCCAAATGCCACTGTTGCTGGTGGAGAATGGATTTATTAGGCTGATGGTTTTTCTGTGGTAATTTGTGAACAAGTGGGAGCCGGGTGGGGCGGATAACAGGATTTGAGTGGGTGATTAGAAGTTAGCCTTAAAAAGTTTTGTAATTCTTATCTTATCTGAGAAAAAAACAAAAAAACAATCTGAGAAATAACTGAGCCATGCACAGGAAAGATTTATAGCAGTTACACTATTATTATTATTATTATTATTATTTATATTATTACTCCTAGACTATTAATATTTATATTATTACTAGGACCTAATTATTATTATTATTATTATTATTATTATTATTGTTATTATTATTACTACTCTACACTATCATTATTACTATCATTACTAGGACACTATTATTATTAATACAAATATCACTACAATATTATTATTTATATTTTACATATATATATTATTACATACATTACATTACATGTCATTTAGCAGATATTTATATATATATATATATATATATATATATATATATATATATATATATATATATATATATATTTTTATATATAGGCTGATGGTTTTTCTGTGGTAATTTGTGAACAAGTGGGAGCCGGGTGGGGCGGATAACAGGATTTGAGTGGGTGATTAGAAGTTAGCCTTAAAAAGTTTTGTAATTCTTATCTTATCTGAGAAAAAAAAAAAAGAAAAAACAATCTGAGCAATAACCGAGCCATGCACAGGAAAGATTTATAGCAGTTACACTACGCTCAAAGCATTTAGTTAAATTTATGGAAATCTTGTTTTGCTTTTGATTTAATTATATGAATGTTAAGTTTCCCAGCATGATCATTATTAAAGTTTCATTTCAATCTGTCGTACAGGAAGATAGGAAGAGTGTGGGAATGATGTCAAACACTGCTCCGACAGAGAGCGAGCAAACTAAAACAGACCACACTGACAGCTGCCGTCTGATTTATTAAGCAGAGGAGTATGACTGTTTCACTGTCTAACAACCATAAATGGATTTATTACCATCGTTCATCATTCAGGCCATCAAACCCAGGCTTTCATCTCTGTGTTTCTCTCTGATGTTAAAGTCAAGATGGATAATATCTGCTCCAGGTTCCATATTGTCCCTGACCCCCTCCTTCTTTTTAGCCTGTCATTTACTGCTCCGCCTGTGCTCCAAAACTACCACTTAACCCGCACGGCTGTGGGCCAGATAGCTGTTCTCGCTTCCACCGCTGTTGCTTTAATACTTGGATTAGAGAGTTTAAGGTTTGAGCTATGGTTTCATTTTGACTGAATTGAGAAAATAAATTCTTATTCAATTCGATGCTCGGGCAAAGTACACGCACAGAGCTGCTGCTGCTGCTGCTGGGACAGATAAGAGAAGGAGCCTGGAACATGATAAAACCTCAACATTTAACTGACTGCTGATTGCTCACATAAAAAGACGGTCATTGTAATTTTTGTGCGAAAAGATTTAATTCGGTTTTATAAAACTGATGAGGCTAACTTTCAGAGAACTTTAGAGGAATATTAGAAGTAAGTCTTGTCTGTATTTCACCTTCTGCATTTCAATAAGTGCAGTGCATTCAGTGAGTCTTTTCCACCCTATAACAATAATAATAATAACAATAATAATAATAATTATGTTATTATTATCATTATTATTATTATTATTATTAATAATAATAATAGAAATAATAATAACAACAATAATAGTCTAGTAGTTATAATATAAATAATAACAGTGTCGCAGTAATAATATGAATATTAATATTCCGGTAGTGTTCTTATAAATAATAATGATAATAATAATAATTCTGTCATTATTATTATTATGAACAACAACAATAATAGTTAGTAGTAATGATATAAATAATAATAGTGTCCTAGTAATGATAGTAATAATGATAGTGTAGAAGTAATAATAGAAATTATAATATTCTAGTAATATTTTTATTTTTAATAATAGTCTAGTAGTAATAATAATAATAATATTTATTAGGTCATAGTAATAATATAAATATTAATAGTCTAGTAGTAATAATATAAACAATCATAACAATATTATTATTATTATTATTATTATTATTATTATTATTAATAATAATAATAATAATAATAATAATAATTATTATTATTATTATTATTTCTATTATTACTTATGTTAGTGTAATAGTAATAATAGAAGTAATATTAGTGCCTTAGTAATAATAATAATAATAATAATAGTCTAGTAGTTTATACAGTAGTAATAATAATAATAATAATAATAATAATAATAATGATAATAAAACTAAAAATGTACATATTGTGAAAAAAACAAGCAGATAGAAAATAAAAATAAATACTAACTTAATAACTTGAATGTTAATTCATTTTAATAACTTGAAATGAAAAGATAAGAATAAATGTATTAATTGATGTAACAAACAATGCCTTTATGATGCATGTAATGTCTATTTATGGCTGAACCTTTTTTCAACAATAACCATTGATGTTTGATGCACTACGCTGCCTTTCATTCACTTAGTCACTGATTTCCCTGCATTGGAGTCATACTGACTGACTGAGTGACTGACTGAGGATTTACAGGAAATGATGTGTGCATGCATGCATAGGATGTGATGCAGAAGACATTTATATATAGATAGACAGATAGACAGATAGATAGATATTTGCCACATCTCCCCAGATGAAACAAGCAGTGAGTCAACTTGCACTGAAGAAGAAACTGATCGTGTGGTTAAACAATCTGACATGACTGTACTTTATCTGACAACCTTACATGAACTGCCTGATGCAGATGGCTGTGCTGCCTCGGGCTCCGCTGTTACAAAAACACTTAAAAGAGCAAAACAGTTGCAATTAGAATTCAACTTCAATTCACACGCCGGCCATAACTCACTGGGCAGCTCGCTGCGTTTCTGCAAATTGAGAAGGAAATGTGCCAACGCTATCAACATTTTTTTTTTGTTCTGCATGTAGTGATGTAGTAACAAAGGATCTTGGAACACCTGTTTGTGTTTTAAAGCCTCAGAGATGAATGGTTCTTTATTCCCATTCATCCCAGACAATTCAGCAGCAAATGAGGCACACTTAGACAGCGCGGTGCGTTTGGATGCTCAAAAGGTGGTTTTTGAATCCTGTCCATCAGTGGCAGACATCCAAAAGTTAGCTGCCAGGAATGTTTCATCACTAATCTGCACAACTTTCCCTCATTGTGGGCTTCCAGGGCTTTTTAACACTGAAGAATTGCTGTGTTGCAGTTAAATACAGAGTATTTTATGAAGCCACAGAATGTCTCCCTAAACAACAAATTATCAGCAGGTGCTGGAGATGGCTGATGTACTTTTCTTTTTGTCTTTTTTTGGATCACACTCAAGACTGAACACAAAATGTCATGTGTTTCAGAAAGTTCTTGTTCATTTTAATACCTGGTACAACTACAGGACATGGACAACATGGTTTTCTTGATAAAAACCAAAATCATTAATCAAGAAAACCATGGAAAATGTCTAGAAATCAGCTCTTAAATTAAACTCTTATGAGCTATTTTTGTTGTTATCATTATATTTGTTCAAACAAAATGTACCTTTAGTTGTACCAGGCATTAAAATGAACAAGAAATTGAAGAAAACAAGAGTGGTCTAATATTTTTTTCCATGACTGTACATACAGTACTATGCAAAAGCCTGTTTTGATAATGTATGCTTTTATTTTGAAAGACAAAAAGAGACTTCCTGTCGATCATAAAACTAACTCACATGGTGATGTAAAGATAACGTCATGGAGTGTTTTTATGTTTCAGCCCCTGAAGAGGTAGTAGGTTAGTTTTCACAGTAATCTTACATATTTAAATGTGTTTTGTGTTTAAATAAGTTTTGGATAAAATTAAACCTAGTAATTCATGCTAGCAAGGTTTGACACAGTAAGCTAGTTTTGCTCAAATTAATAATTTTTTCCATGACTGTATATTAATATAAGTCACACTGCTTAGGAACTTGGAAATGACATAAACACATGGACAAAATGAACACATCTATTTGATCAAAAAGTCATCTAGTGATGTTCTTAATAACTTTAAATGATTCTTTGACCCAGAAAATGTATATTTTGACACCAAGATTGACCTTCTAAGTGGTTTGGATGTTCAAAAGGTGGTTTTTGAATCCTCTCCATCAGTGGCAAACATCCAAAAGTTAGTTGTTTCATCACTAATCTGCACAACTTCCCCTCATTGTGGGCTTTCAGGGCTTTTTAACACTGAAGAATTGCTGTGTTGTCCTCCTGAGCCAAGTTATCAGTTAAATACAGACTCTTTCATGAAGCCACAGAATGTCTCCCTAAACAACAAATTATCAGCAGGTGCTGCAGATGGCTGATGTACAGGAAACAATGGTGCCAGAAGAAAATGGTACTCTTGTTTTTTTTTTCTTATTTTGCATCACACTCACAACTGAACACAAAATGTCATGTGTTTCAGAAAGTTCTTGTTCATTTTAATACCTGGTACAACTAAAGGTACAGGGTTTTCTTGATAAAAACCAAAATCATTATCAAGAAAACCATGGAAAATGTCTAGATATCAGCTCTTTAATTAAACCCTTATGAGCTATTTTTGTTGTTATCATTATATCTGTCCAAACAAATGTACCTTTAGTTGTACCAGGCATTAAAATGAACAAGAAATTGAAGAAAACAATGGTGGTCTAATCATTTTTTCCATGACTGTATATTAATATAAGTCAGACTGCTTAGGAACTTGGAAATTACATAAATAAATGGACAAAATGAACATATCTATTTGATCAAAAAGTCATCTAGTGATGTTCTTAATAACTTTAAATGATTCCCTGACCCAGAAAATGTATATTTGGCACCAAGATTGACCTTCTAAGTGGTTTAAAGGTAGTCTAAAAGGTAGTTTTTGAATCATGTCCATCAGAAAAACCAAAATCCTTATCAAGAAAACCATGGAAAATGTCTAGATATCAGCTCTTAAATTAAACCCTTATGAGCTATTTTTGTTGTTACCATTATATCTGTCCAAACAAATGTACCTTTAGTTGTACCAGGCATTAAAATGAACAAGAAATTGAAGAAAACAAGGGTGGCCAGGAATGTTTCATCACTAATCTGCACAACTTCCCCTCATCGTGGGCTTTCAGGGCTTTTTAACACTGAAGAATTGCTGTGTTGTCCTCCTGAGCCAAGTTATCAGTTAAATACAGACTCTTTCATGAAGCCACAGAATGTCTCCCTAAACAACAAATTATCAGCAGGTGCTGCAGATGGCTGATGTACAACACCAGCGGTGACAGGAAACAATGGTGCCTGAAGAAAACGCTACTCTTGTTTTTTTCTTTTTTTGGATCACACTCACGACTGAACACAAAATGTCATGTGTTTCAGAAAGTTGTGAATATGTTCCCAGAAGAAAAAAAGCCCTCTCATCACGTAGATTTTCGTTTTGAAATGTCAGTTTTAATCATTCTCGTTGCGAATCTTCCACTGACCAAATCCCACCTGACTGACAAGCAGAGATGCTTCTTCTCTCCCTCGTCTCCACGTTCCGCTTTCTATACGTTCCCACTGGGGGTTCACTCCCATTTTACAGTTTAAAACAGGAGAGTTTAATAATGTACATCCTTCAAATGGCAAAATGGGTGTTGCACACCCTGAGCCGTAAGATCTCATGTGTATATTAGATCATATGACACGTTATCGTCTTCTGAAATCTGTCTTTCGTCAGAAGTTAATTCTGTTTCACATATAGGAGAAAAAAGCATCCAAGTAGTGTTTCTAATATTACAACCACACAGCTGCATTGTGTTGTAATTCATTGCCTAATATGCTGCGTATGACATACAGGTACGTGGTGCTAACCTGACGCGCCAGATGGTTTGTTACACGGAGCCGTCATTGGAAACGGATTAAAAAAAATGGCATAAAATACTTGGCCGGTGATTGGATGAATCAAATATCTATCACTGTCTATCATGAGCTACACGGGAGGAGAGTGAAACAAATATTTTACATGGAGAAAAGCCGTCAGTGCTCACTTTTTTCAATGAGAAATACTCAACTCTTTTGGACATATCTGATGCTATTAAAGCATCTACACCATGGGAGTCAAACTTGCGGCCCGCGGGCCAATTATGGCCCTCGTGACGATATTCTGTGGCCCCGAACCTTGATATGAAAGTTTAATGTGAGTTTTATATGAATGTCACTTTACTGTGTTGCGTGTGGAAGGTCCCTTGAATTACTTTTAAAAATAATTTTGTGTCTTTTTTAAAATAATGTTTAGTCTTTTTTGGTAATTCTGTGTCTTTTTTGTTAATTTTGTGTCTTTTTTTGTAATTTTGTGTATTTTTGGGTCATTTTGTGTCTTTTTTAAATAATTTTGTGTCTTTTTTGGTAATTCTGTGTCTTTTTTTGGTCATTTTGTTTCTTTTTTAAGTAATTAATTTTTTTCTGTAATTTTGTGTCTTTTTTAAGTAATTTTTTTTTTGTCATTTTGTGTCTTTTTTTGTAATTCTAATTTCTGTGTATTTTTTGATCATTTTGTGTCTTTTTTTTAGTAATTTTGTATCTTTTTTTGGTCAGTTTGTGTCTTTTTTAAATAATTTTGTGTCTTTTTTTGGTCATTTTGTGTCTTTTTTAGTCCTTTAGTCCAACATAAAATACTATTTTGAATCTTTTTTTAAACTATCAAAACACTATCATGCTCAATTAAGAATTTTAAATGTTGCAAATGTGAACAAAGGTTGCAAATATAACATATAAGAGGGTTACATCCAGTTCTATCATTTTATACTAAATATATTTGAGCTTGTCTCCAGTTTTACTTGGTATATCATCATCAAACTGAAACTGGCCTCATGGAGTTTACAGCCAGAACTTTAGAGGTAAATTTACAGTAGGGCTCCACGCTGCTTTGTGTTCTAGTCTGGATGTCATGAAGAAGTCTGGATTTGGAGCTTTTGGAGACTCCAGAGGGTTAACACTTTGACAGATCGAGGAATAATTGAGCGCTGCAACCTGTGAAACTCTTAACGTTCCCCAAACAAAACATGAGAGAAATCTAATGGAACGTGCTACAACCTGGTTCTTTTTCTTTTGGTATACGCAGTTTGAAACTCCAGTCAAGTGTCTGACCCGCGGTCTCCCGGCGTAGCGCCCGTCAACAAAGATCCTGGTTCAAATGCTTGACTCAAGTTTATAAACTAAATATACCTAAAGAATGTGGCCTCTAGCAAGTAGCTTGCAAATTAAGTTCAAATCTGTATCACCTAAATTAATGCAGGGACGGAGGGCGAATTATCTTTTCTTAGTATCTCATGCTTATTCACTGTGCAGCATGTTATGTACTGACAGTCTACAGAGTACTCACTTTGACCCCGGTGGATTTTTACTTTCTATTCTCAACTCATAATTTAGAAAAACCCTGTAACTTGTATCCTCATAAAAGGTTTCTGTTTCTATTAAGCCTTTAAAATCCTTGTATGTTGACCAAAATCATTGATTATAGTTATTATCTGCAAAATTGCTTCACAGTAAAAGCTGCTGTATAATATAAAATACTTGGTCAATGGCAGAATAAAAAGCTGCTTAAACTATCAGAAGCATTTGAAAATAGGGCTGCAGCTAACAACTATCTTTATATAACTATTATTATCAACAAAAAAAAAGGTCAGAAAATAGTGTTTAATAAGTGTTTGAGTCTGTACTTTGATCTGAACTAAGTGTTAACATTGACATGCCAACATGCTGATTTTAAGCAGCATATTAAATACCCTGTCCCCATCTTCATTGTGCATGTTAGCATTGCAACAGGTATTTGGTTATAAAGCAAATATTGGAAAAAATCTCCATTCTTTTGTCCAAGAACCCAAAGATTTTCAATTAAGAGTTATTAAAAACCAAAAACAAAGGAAGATAAGCAGCAAATTTCACATTCAAGAAGCTGGAAGCAGGGAGTGTTTGACATTTTTGCTACTTAAAGTATTTACCAGTCACCCCAAAATGTCACAACTGACTCATCAATTAATTGACTTGTCATCTGTGCATTGATCTGAGATGTAAGTAGTTTCAAGTGCTCCTGCAATTAGCTGGCCACCGTTTCCATCTTCAGCCTAACATTACCTCCACTCTCAGCCATCCCTGTGGGGGAGGAGGGGGATTTGATTTTCTCTAACCTATCTAACCCAGTCTTTCATCGGTTGAGCAGGCTAACTTCCAGTTTAACCCATGAAAGCATGAATGGATATAAAATAAATCAAATTCTGATCGTGGAAGGAGTCATTTTAGAGGGGTTGTGATACTGTCGTTGTTGTAGCGACAAAGCAGGCTAGGGTGGAGTTATAAAGAGACCGACAGGGCTGGATATTTGCTAAAACTTTCTGGATTTATTGCAGAACAGATGACCTACAGTCATGGAAAAAAATATTAGACAACCTGTTTTCTTCAATTTCTTGTTCATTTTAATACCTGGTACAACTAAAGGTACATTTGTTTGGACTAATATAGCTGATATCTAGCCATTTTCTTATGAGCTATTTTTTGTTGTTGTATTTCATTATATTTGTCCAAACAAATGTACCTTTAGTTGTACCAGGCATTAAAATGAACAAGAAATTGAAGAAAACAAGGGTGGTCTAATATTTTTTTTCCATGACTGTATATTAATATAAGTCAGACTGCTTAGGAACTTGAAATTACATAAATACATGGCGAAAATGAACATATCTATTTGATCAAATAATCATCTAGTGATGTTCTTAATAGCTTTAAATGATCCCTTGACCCAGAAAATGTATATTTTGACATCAAGATTGACCTTCTAAGTGGCTTGGTAGATATATTGGTTCTCATAGACTTCATATGCCCATCAGAAATTGAAACCTATGGTGATAGAGAGCATGTGGAAAGAAATTTGTGCTTTTGTCCGACATATCCCCATTCTTCTCAAATCTGGTCCTAAGTGGCCTGACTAAGATGCTGGACAGCCAGGACGCCACTGGAGCAAAGTAAAACTAAACAACAATGTTGATATTGAGAAGACATGCCGTCTATGCAAAATGCTAAGCCTGTCAACAGCTTGACAACAACGCTAGCCCCGCCCATGGCGCTGATTAGCTAATCGTTAGCCCCCTCTGCAGCGCTCACCGGATCGAATCCTGTTCTAACCGAGAAACCGATGTTTAATGTCACGGCGCCAGACAAATCAGTCAACTCTGTCAACTCAAAGGTCTGGACCCAGACAAGTAATTACAAGAAGTTACACCTGAAAGAACCATTCTTTTGAGAATGTAATAATGAAGTTTTTTTCTCGTAAAAAATAACCGTTATTTGACGAGTGTGCACAGCCCAGATGTATGAAAACACATTTTATAGCCACAACAACAACAACAACACCAACACCATGGCTTCACATGGCGACAGCATTTAGGAATAAAACTATTTTAACCAGACAGGCTGTGCAGTGCTGTGCAGTGCAGCGTGCACGGACACACATCCCCGAGAAGAAGCTACTGAAAAGATAACATGTCACAGTCCGCCTTCCTGTCAACTTGTCACTCCTCCTGGCCGTGCTCTCCGGTCCCAAACCACTGGTCTCGCTTCTCATCTGGTCATCGCCTCCCCCTCCCCCTCCCCCTCCCCCTCTTCCTCCCTCTCATCTTCTGTCTCTCACACAGGCTTGCTTGCTTGCTTTTTCAATCCCTTGTTCTTTTTTTTCTTTTTTCTTTCCCCGCCTTGGGTGTCTCACTGTCTCCTCCAGCATCATGCTCAGCTTTCAATCCACACACACACACAGACACACACACACACACACACACGATTCCCACTGAGAGTGCCGCCGTGCCTCCCCTGGCCTCTGACAGCACTGACACCCACCCGTATCGCAGTGGGAGACGCTGACAGTTAAAGAGGAGCTAACAGCAGAAAAAAAAGTGTTTTTTAAATTTATTTTTTACTCCTTACTCATCCAGCTCTCTCGACAGGTGATCAGCAGATGTCGTCATGATGAGACATCAAACGATGACCTGAACGAAACCAGTGGGCATGCACACTTGACAGACACACCCCTTTCTGGGTTGAGGAAAAAAAGACGTGGGTTAAGAAACATGCTGTTAAATTTAGTCGTGACGTCGGCAATGACAGTGCAACAGAGTCTCCTGCCTTTTTGGATGATCTGTTGGTTCAGTGGTTGTGCCCTCTTCTTCCTAACATTTGGATAAGGCAAGAAAGAGAGAGAGAAAGAAAGAAAGAAAGAAAGAGAGAAAGAGAAAGACTCAGTAAAAGTTCAACAGTAATGGTACTGTAAACTAATGATAATTATTTCTTTTGCACACAACTAAGTGGTAAAGTTTGTGGATTTCTTTAAGTTAAGAGTTTGGAGTTTTGCAATTAATGAAGTGGAAAGTTTGCATTGTTGCACTTACTGTGCAATAAAAATAAATTCCTTTTAGATTAGGTTTGGCATTGGCTTTACTACACCGCCTCAGGAAAGAAAAAATAAAAAAGTCTACAGAGGGAAGCAGGCTGCCAGCTTTTATTCCACTCAGGTTTGACACGGCAGACTTCTGAAAGCAAGACAACCTGCTTTGGATGAAATTGCTCAAAGGGCTCACAGTAATACTCTGTTGGAATCATTATTCTAGCCACCTTTATTTCATTTTCCCCACAACTTTATTAAAGCAGCAAAGACCAGTGGCTGCCAGAGATATTATTCCGCGGGTCTATTTGCATAAAACGCAACAGGGTGCTTTTTTTTTCACCATATGGGTCTCGGCAGAGCTCTGCATATTTCTGAGGTAAAAAATGGAGTTATGCAGATTGAAGTAATTTACTCTGCTAGATGGACACGAGTGTTAATTAGACAGAGCTTGAATGCTTTGCAGTATCACAGCGTCACTGTTGAGATATGTCATTTGGATAGGGAGTAACCTGATAGCTTGTTAGCTTGGCAGAGAGCTGTGCAATATGCATGACCCCCGCTTTTTAAAAATCTTCTTGATATGTCAGAGCATAAAGGAAATATGTCACTTGAAGGATTGCTGCTCTCCTGTGCTCTCCGCTGTTCTTGATCAAATGGAACTTTTACTTGAAGGTGTCACTGTAATTAGCATCTCTGCAAGTGCGGGGGAAATGGATGTGGAAGGAGTGGGTGGATGAATGCATGTACGAGTGTGGGATGAATGTCACGCTTTTTCTTCGTTGCTTGTATATTGTGAAGTGAAAATCTCATCTTTTAATAATATAAATCATCCAGGAAAGTTGAAACAAAACTTTGATCCCACTTCATAGGTTTGGTAAAACTTCTCTGCCCACACAATGATGATTGACTGTTTCTCACAAAGCTGATAACAAAGTCTACCTTTCACAGATCTGCAAGAAAGAATGAGCTATCGTCTACAAACAGCATGATCCTGGATTAAAGCAAATTCAATCAATGCACATTTTAGAAGACTCTTTCATTCAGTTTTTTTTAATTTTGTCAACTCCTTTTGATACTCCTGAGCTGATACTTGTATTTTCCTAGGTAATACAGCTGCAGTGCACACTTCAAACACATTAAAGTGTATTTGGAATACAATTAAATAGCTTAACATTGAATTAAAAAATCCTGCTTCCAAGCTGATCCTTAATGGGGTTTTTTAAGTATAAAATATGAAACCCTCTCTGTAATGATGATGCCATTTTCGCCGCCTTGAAAATAATTCCTACTCTTTAAAAAAAAAAGTCCTCCAGCTTCAGTGGAGCCTTTGCCAGAGTTACCTAAATTAATATATATTCTGGGTTTATTTTCACTGTCTTTTGCATAGATTAAATGTTTCTTTTTCAATCTTTCTGGTGCTAGTGGGGCTTTTGTTGCACTTGCAGTAGCAGTCTGTCTCTCCTATGAGCTTGTAAAATGCAGTGAAACATCACCCACCATAGATGACATCAAAATAAAAGAGAATCACATGTTGAGCTGAATGAAATGAGTGCTGCACATGACTGCTACACAAGTTAAAACAACAAAGAAGAAGATCTTATCTATACATATATCAGCCTGAAGTAAGTATGTTGTTTACGTAAGTTACGTGAATCATGTTTTTTAAGGAACTTGCGGTAGTCATGTGACCCTTGTAACTACTTCACTTCCGGCATTTACGTACATTTTTACATACCTAGTTTAAACTGTCTTTTATAACACCTTAACAGGAAGTTTTTGGGAAAACCTAGGTCAGGTAGGTTTCACTCTATGCCTAATGAATCTATATAATGTATGAGTTCCAAAAATGACCAAAAATATTGAACTTTTTCATGATATTCAAATTTTTTTAGATGCACTTGTATAGCTAAAAAGCCCAAACACTCACTCCCAGCTGGTCAGATAGCGATGCTCTGTCACCTCACCTCACCATTACATACAGATGCACCAGGCACCCTTTAGTATGAGATACAGTGGGCCTTCCATTAACCCTTAACCCATTAACGCCTAAAGCGCCTGGAAAAAAATGCCTGGAAAGCCTATGGACGATTTTCAAATGACCCCCTAACACCTGAAGTTTTTCTGGAAATTCAACACCTACTAAATAATAGATTTTTCAGCCTCTGTAGCAGATAAAAATGAAATTCAAAAAGTATTTGAGAGCTTATACCCGTGGCTTTCATACGAAGTTGAGTTTATTTGTCCAAACCTTCAATACATTTTTTTTTTAAATCAACAAACTCAGCAAATGTTACATTTGACTGAATACAAAATCCTATGCATAATACTAATACATGCCCATTAGCAAGATGCAAACATGATATGACCACTGGAAGAACAAGACATAGTTCTCATTAGCCTACTCTAATAAAAAAATAAAAAATAAATAACAATAATAATAATAATAATAATAATAATAATAATAATAAATAATAATAATACATTTTATATATTGCATTTTTCAGGGTACTCAAAGACGCATAAAGGTTGATTGGTTCCGAGGGTTCAAAGTCCGGATCAGCAATTAAATGATCGGCGCTGTTTCAATCAGATCTCTTCCGTTACTTACTGCTGAGCTCCTCCGCTATAGTCGTCTTCCTCCATGATTTATAAGTTCTGGAAAAGTCCGATGTTGCATTGCGACACTCCCGCATGTATTCTGATCATGTTCTGATGCATTTCATTGGCCAAGAGACCGAAAATAGGTGGAAAAAAATACAAATACTACAAAATGACATATCCGCTGTCCCGGCCTTAATGGTAGAGTGACGCAACAGCGCTCCTGGCTTTAATGGTAGAAATGCGATAATGCTTTCCCGGCGTCAATGGGTTAATAGGGCACTAATTGAAATACCAAATTTCAACCCTAGAGAATATTGGAGGATATTACATACAGCCAGAATGTGTAATAATTTGAGAAAAAAGTTTAGGAGATTGAGGTGGTGAATCTGCAAGAAAAAAGTTAGTTTTTTGCGACTTTTTTCATGCAGATTTGCCACTTTAATCTAGTAAATTTGCAACTTTTTTCTTGAAATATTATTTTATTTATTACTCATTTATTGCTAATTTTAGATATCCGCTGAAGTTACCAAATATAGTTCTTTGCCTGATAAAGGGTTAACACCATTGACATTAGACGTTTAGAGCAATGGACATGATATAAAATGCGTAAAGGTCTTCATAGAGTGGGTGGCGGGGCGACGAATGGGTTAAACAAACCCCAGACTTTGACCCAGGAGACTGAAACCAAAAGTCAATATCGTTATTTGGGGTCAACCCAAGTGCAATTGCGTCCAGTAGAAATAAAGTGCAGAAATAGTTGTTTTTAAGCCGATAACTGTTCTTTTACCCTTAGACAAGTGGTTTAATTGCCTACAGTCAAACATTTCCTATGCTGAGGGATCAGCTCCAGTGCAATCTGCAGAGATCACATTGGGACATCCCTAAATAGAACTTTAACGATTTCAGAGAAAACTGACTGAGACATCAGCAACTCAGCTGGTTATTAGGATGACAAAATGGGTAATTTAATCACTACAGTATGTCAAGAGGAAATGCCTGAATCATACCATTAAAAAAAAAACCTTTGGTGTTCCTGTTTACTCAGTAAGGAAGACCCGGGGGTATTAAAGACTCAAACGCTACCTGAAATACGACACACAAGCATGCAGTGATTTCTGTGAGAAGAGCAGCGTGATGTAAATCCTCGACTAGATCAAAAGACAGCTCTACTATTCACACTTTGGCTGATTTCTCGTAACACTTGAAAAGTCACCCACCGCCTTCTTCTTCTTCTGTCTTTCTGTAATGTGCATTCTTTAACTTTCTCTTCCCTTTAACTTTTCATATGCAGAGTGGGAAAAGGTATCTGAATAGACGCTTTAACAACTGTGGAGTTGACAGTCCCCCACCTCCGCCAGCCGTTTTCAAAACCAAAAATTGGGATTCCTCTCCCTTTCTCTCTACATTCATTTTCACTTTTCCCTCACTGAACATCTACAAATCATTCGGGGAAAGGATAAAGGCATGCATACAAGGAGATGAATGGTTTAATTTAGATTGAAATTGCATAAAGTGGGCTAATCGGAATAGCTGACAAAAGCTCTATGACGGAGAAGTGATAACCTGCAGGCTGCTTCCTTATTGCAGGAGATGGGACTGGGAGTAAAGTGCTGGGCTGGTTTACAGGTCTAATTGCATGACTCAGTGTGGGGGGTGAGAGACTGACATGGGAGGAAACATTCCTGTGGGATTTAACACTTAATGAGTGTTACTTTGGATGAAAAGTTAGGACTCGCAGCTTTACATTCTTCACTTTCAAAAGTCTGTTTTCCATAGATAACTCTATTTTTCTTTGCTTTTCATACTTTTTTTTCATCACCTGTCGCTGTCTGGTTTGTCTCTTTCTGGACTTTGAGCGATGTCTTCTTCTGTTTGTGTATCAGTCTGTGTTTGCTGGTTTGTTTTTTCGTTTATTTGCCATTCATACTTCTGGCTTTTCTCCACAGCTTCTCCTTTAGTACACTCAAAAAAATGTTTTGTTGAATGAACATAATTTTATTATGACAAGTGGTTGCACGAAATATTTTTTATCTGAATCTAGATATTTTTATTATGTTGACTGGACTTATACATTTTAAGTACATTTACAAAAATTATGTTGTGTAATTCTTTCTCAATTATTTTGAGTTCATTTTACTCAAATTTTCTTAGTAAATCCAATCAAACCCACTTTAAATTAACTTAAATAAATTGTGTATGTTTTTAAAATATATTGTACTCTTTCAAAGCAATTAAAATGTTTAAATTATACCTTTTTTAATTAAGTTTATTCTAATGGACTGGATGGAATGAACGGTCTAAACTGACAAAAAAAATTGAAATTTGGATGAAATAAAATAAGATTGTTATAATTCTGACAATATATGTTGAAATTACATGTATTTTATAAGTGGAGTTAAATAACACATACTTTCTATTAAAATATGCTTAAATAATATATGTAACATTTACTGAGGGTCAAAATCACTTTTTTCAGTGTAGTCTCTGTTTCCTGTCTTTCTGGCTCACTCTCTACATTGACTTGTCCTTCACGGTCTATCTATGTGTCCATGCATCACTCAAACATCCATTTGTAACTAAGTCTGTTTACATGTGATGTTGCTGCCCAACTTGAGAACTCAGTCAGGGTTTTTGGCACTTTTCTACGTGTCATTCGTCTTCAGCTAAGCCTGAGGACACAATGTTGTTACCTCGGGTGAAAAGGAAGTTTATATCTGCGTCTCTGCATGCATTTCTTTATGCATGCCTGAGGTTAGTAGCATGAATTTTGATGTGTATTCGCCTCCTGGGGCCTATATCAAGAAGCAAGTTCAACTTTAGCCCCATTCGGACAAGATTAACATGGGGACCCTGCGTGAGGTGAATCAGAGTTGAAATTTGTATTACTTCTCTGAGTCGTAACTCAGCCAAGACTTAACTCACAGACAGAAAACACATATATCATTCAGTATGTCTCACACTTCCTAGGAATACCAATATCCAGGATGTCCATGGCGCATAAAGGTCCCTAAATCTGCTTAAAGGGACGTTTTAGAAGTATCAACAAAGCCTGAGGCTGCATAAGGTTTCTTCAAAACACATCAAATGAAGAGCTGTCAACCTGAAAACCTGTCCTTCATTCATTCATTCTCCATAACTGCTCATTCTAACTCAGGGGTGGGCCACATGACCAATACTACGAAGGTTGCAGGGGCCGGACCAAAACTCTGAACTAAATTCTGCTCAATATTAACTTAATCGCTTTATGAAATACATTTAATTATCTGGTTTTGAGCTGCTACTGATAAGAATACATGTTATAATAAGACTGTTAATGTGGAGTAAATCAAATATAGCAGTAAAAAGTAGTAAATACTCCAATCACTATATCACTTTTCCATTTATTTCAAACACAACTGTAAATTACCTTTAGCAAGGTTCCCATTGGTGTTTTTGTATTATATCGCTTGTTTTTCATGTTTGTATATTTTCTAGGTGTTTTACAATGTTGTGATGCTTTTATTTTGAAAAGGTGCCGTCCAGCGTGAAACGGGTGCTTTTATTTTGAAAGGTAGTGACAGGAAATAGCAGGTGTAACGGTAAAATTTATAACTAACGGTAAATAATAACGAGTGCTTCGTAATTCATATAAAGTTGATATAAAGTATCAAAAGGCTTCTATAGTGGCTGGCTGACAGGACACAAGGTTTGTTAAAGTTTATTTTATTCTGTCATATATATTAGTGGCTATATGTGTCGTCTTAACTCTAGTAAAAGTGCTTGTTAGCTCAAGTGCTAATGCTAATGTTTGCTACTCTTTTCCACCTCGTAGCTCTCACGGTGGATTCACAAGGTGACCAAGGAATGTCTTATTTTTATTTTCATGGAGATACGATTTTAAATAAATCTTGTCAACTATCAGTTAAAAAGTCGACCGTCATTCAGCCAGGAATGCTACTAAACATACATTCAAACCACGAAAACTATGTAGAGCATGTATGTTAAAACAGTAGTTCTCAACCCAATTTAACATGCAAAAAAACTAAAATACTTAAAAAAGAAACAAAATGACCAAAAAAGACACAAAATTATTAAAAAAAGACACAAAATTACCAAAAAAATTACACTAAATTACTAAAAAGACAAAATTATTTAAAAAAGACACAAAATTACAAAAAAAAAAGACACAGAATTACCAAAAAAGACACAAAAAGGCCCAAAAAAGGAAACAAAATGTCCAAAAAAAGACACAAATTGACCACAAAATTATCAAAAAAAGACACAAAATGACTAAAAAAACCCCACAAAATGACCAAAAAAAGACATTAAATGACCAAAGAAGACAGAGTTGACTTCCAAAATGATTTGGCGACCCCCAGATATCATCTGGCGACCCCAATTGGGGTCCCGACCCCAAGGTTGAGAATGGCTGTGTTAAAAAACTAGGTCACATGGAGCGCTGCTATCAACTTCACTCCAAAGTACAGACTTGAAACTTTCTCCCAATTTTTGTTTGACATTCCTAGGTCATGTAAAACCAAAGATATGATAGTTTTAATTTGATAGTACAGGAATATTTGAGCCTTGCTGTAGCTCTCTGTGTAATTTCGCACATAGTTTGTTTTGAAGAGTTGCAGCTAACAAGGGAAAAAAAGCCTATAAATATACATTTATGGGACTTTTTTGTAGATAGTTTTATTATATTTAAAATTTTACCTTTTTATATATCCATATTTGTATCCTATGTTTACATTTTCAAGTTCCAAAACAGTTCATTGAGCATATTTGTGGTTTTTATTGTAGTAAATAGTATAATTTTTCAACTCGGATTTCATGATTTTTGGGCTCAATATGTTGATAAAGTATTCACAAAAAAAAAAAAGTATTCAAGTACGGCCAAAAACAGCCAACATAGGCTCAGACCCCAGAGGGTTAACCTTATGCAAAAAGCAATACGTGTTACCTAGGTAACTCAGTGTTTTTTGTGGAACGCGTTTCTTTCCGCCTTCAAAATAAAAACACAGCAGTTGTATTGATTTTTGTAATTTCTGGGTAACCTCACCAGGGTGCCCAATGTCGGTTCTAACTGGTGACGAGAGGTGCTGGAGCCAATCCCAGCCGCCACTGGATAGGTCACCAGACTATCACAGGGCTGACACATGGAGACAGACAACCATTCGTGTTCTAATTCACTCCTACGGGCAATTTAGAGTCCCAAATTAAACCTAAGCTGCATGTCTCTTTGGAAGAAGCCCGGAGAATGAAATTCATGAAAACTGGGCTTCTTTTTCCTGAAAGTCATCCAGTGAAGCCTCTCAATGGCCAGACAGAGAACACATCTTTAATTTAAACCTGGCAGATTTAATTTAAACCCGTCTATGTCATGACAGTGATGGTGGTAGTGATAAGATGACGAGAATGCTGATGATCTGAAAGTGATGAAGTTTGACTTGTGAGGACCTTGACCTGGGCACCGGGGGAGTGGACTTCTGATGATGGCTGGAGGTCAATGGGGTGGTGGAGGGCCACATCGATCACGCCTATAGATGAATCCGTCATCTGAGTCTGGCTTTGTGTGTTCAGCCGTTCAGCAGTGCCGCCATTACTGCGGTGGCATGTCGTGTCTGCAGCAAGGTTATAATAGTTTTGGATTTTTCATTAGTTTTAGTTTTAATTTCGTTGTGATTTTTTGTTTTCAAATTCAGTTACTTTTAATTTGTTTTTTTAGAGTGAGTTTGCTAGTTTTTGTTGAGTTTTTATTAGTTTTAGTGTTTTTGTTTAGAGTTTTTTTGTAATGGGCTATGTGTTGGGTGCGAGATTCAAAGAGGTCATAATAAATTTTGACTTTATTTCCTTTGGCTTATCCATTTTAGCCCCAATAAGGTTATTAACTTTTACAGTTCTGGATGTTTTGAATTTTGGTTCTAGTGTAGACATCCCAGTCTCAGTAAACATATTTACCATGCGTTCCTGCATGTTCACTAACCAGCAGCTATTTTTTTTTTTTTTTTAACAATGTTTTTATTAATTTTCAATAAGAACATACACAACACATCAACACTCACCACACTAGCCACACAATGAAAAGCAGGCAGACCCCGCTGAACACACATACACAAAAAATAAATTAAATAAAATGAGTAAAAATTAAAATAAAATAAAAAAGTGTGTGAATATAAAACAACAATTACAACAAATAATAATATATTTAAAAAAAAAAAAAAAAAAAAATTGTTACACTCATTATGCTTACAGATAAATATAATCTACTGTTGCTTGAGAAAGTCCATTAAGGGTGTCCACACCTCTTCAAATTCTTGCACTTTACCCCTAATTACATAGGTTAGCTTTTCTAATGTAACACACATTACCAGCAGCTATTTAGTTGGAGCTAAATAAATACATTTCATATCAACCAAAAATGATTATGCAGTGTTGCCCCTGAAAAGCACAACACCCAAAGTTTACAGAGTTTTGCGCCAGCAACACTTTTAACATAATAACTAAACGGTTTGCTCCATCGGGAAAATTCCAACATTTTCTGAAAGCTGAGAAGTTGCTCTTTACAGCCAATATGGTGTCATTACAGTAATTTCACTTGCGCTTCTCCCGGAAGCCCACAAAGCAGGGATACACACACTCAGCAGTGGAGAAATGGAAACACTGGATTATGTATGAAAAAAGTTGACAAAGACGAAAACAAAAGACATTTTCACTATAATTTTAGTTAGTTTTAGTTAGTTTTGTAACCACACAATACAGTTTCAGTTAGTTATCGTTTTAAAAAAAAACTCGTTTTCATTTTTATTTCAGTTAACGAAATGATTTTTTCAGTTCTAGTTTTCGTTATTTCATTAGTTTTCGTTAACTATCATAACCTTGGTCTGCAGCATGGATAGTTGGATTGACAACAACTTTTCTCAGCTAATTGAAGACGAATGTTGGCCTAAAATGTAGACATTGATTGCCAAATATAATTTAGGTTTTCTAAAAATAACTCCTACTAAACAGGACGGCCTGCGTTTCTGTTTTACTTTCAGCTGAATGCGTTCATAGTTGCTTTTAGAACTTGGTTGGTGTAGATAATAAACAGAGATGATAATTATTTTGCATTCAAAGTCGATTACAGAAAAAAAGTTTTCAACAGCTGCTGTAACTAGTTAACATGTTAAGTCACAGAAACACCAGACAACATTGTGTCCTGTTTGCAATTCTGACTGAAAATGTTAACTTTGTGGTCATTAGATTGACATAGTCAGAACAACTAATGTTATATTTCACAATAACGCTTTATTAACGGTTGATTGGGTTATTCTGTGGGACCATGGCAGCACAGTTACCACTAAAGTTAGCACTGTTAACTTAACTGTTTCACCATTTAGCCCACTAACGACTATAGCTACTATGTAAAAAGTGTTTGTTCAGAGTTCATATTTAAAGTTTAGCTGTCTGAACATTAACCTCTAAAAACACACCTGCCCAGGTAGGTTCAGGGGTTAGGATTACACCAAAAAAGAAAATATAGCTTGAAGGCGTGCAGGTGTGTTTTAAGAGGTTAAATGTACTGTAATGTAAATGTAGGGTAAATGATGTGTTTTATTTGCAAATTGGACAACGGCAAAACTTTTTGGGAATTGGGCGTGTGATTCAAAGCTGGAATGGCTACCTAGTATTACTGGCAGGCCACAAGCAGGATCGCTATATTAAAATGACCCATCATTAACTCAATGACACAATCTTCCTGTAACAAAACAATGTGTCAGATGATAATTGGGCTTTTTCTTGGAATTACCTGCCCTGCCCTTTTCATTGTATTGTCTTCAGTAATCTTACATATTTTTTTTATCCTGTCAGTAGTCACGTTATTTTCATTGGCACTACACCCAGCGTACTCCCTGTATTGTGATCATTTAATCCCATAGCTATTATTGTCCAGTAGGTACTTACTGCGGCTTAGGGAGCTGTCACCCTGATACTAATACTGTACTGATTGATTTATGGTTGTGCCAAAAACTTTGTTTTGTAAGTTAGAAGTCCAGAGTGCGAAATTACAACTTAATAGAGCTTTTGCATATGTCCAAGTCTGCTTATTGGGAAGTATGTTTGAGTTAGATTTTATATTCGATTTTTCTGCAGTGGGGGTTGCCAAACATAGCCTTCCTCTAATGTTTTCATACATAATAAAATAAATCCACCATATGATAAAAACATCTTTCTTTTCTTTCTCTCTCGCCATGTTTTGTCCACCAGAGTGACTTTCATACTGTTCCAAGAGCTGCTGTGAACTTGTTGCATAAACAGTAAATTATGTGAGGTGGAGAGAATAATATGAGCAGAGAGTTTCTATATAAAGCCAGAGTCATATCACTTACTCAAAATGCAACATATCTTGCAGCTGCATTGTATTATAGTGTGTGTATATATATATATATATATATATATATATATATATATATACATATATATGATTATTATTGTAGGTGGAGAAAATGCTTTTCCGCCTGAGTTATTGTGACCAAAGCCGTTTTACTTTTATTGAAACAGAAACTAAAGAAAAGCCATATTGTTAACGCAGATGTTTGTTGAAATAGTAGAAATACTCTCTATTGTTTTGGTGACATTTCTGGATATTGACCAAAGCTGAAGAGAACTCACAAATCCCCAGAAATTCCTCGCCACATTTCCAAGGATTTAAATCGTGAATTTAGATATAATGGTGCTTTGAGCTAAATGCAATGACAAACAGTGACAAAGCTAACATACTAATGGTAAGCAGCTGTAATGTAACTCTGTATATTATCTTAGTTTGTTTACAGTTATTCATAATTTGCTAATTCCGGCATGCAAACTACAGCAGTTTTGCAGAATTTGCAAGAAAAAAGTGCAATTCACCCTATATAAAATTGCAATATATATATATATATATATATATATATATATATATATATATATACGGTGAATTGCACTTTTTTCTTTTGTTTTATCTTGCAAATTCTGCAATACTGCTGTATATCCATATCCGTATATATATATATATATATATATATATATATATATATATATATATATATATATATATATATACGGATATGGATATACAGCAGTATATATATATATATATATATATATATATATATATAAAATATATAGTATGTCAGTATTAATCTACAATGTTGCAAATAAATTAAATACATTTCTTTACTCCCTCTGCAATAATAAAAATGTAATTTGACCTGCCTGTCAGTCCGTTACGAGGGCATATTGCGCTGTGTGAGAAGATAGTAGACAGCAGTGCAGCTTTCTTGCATAATAAACAAAACAGCGGAGGTAAAAACGTTGCATGAGCTAACAGACGGCATATGCAGAACATGTATTAGGGCTGCACGATAAATCGGTAAAAAATCGCGATCTCGATTCGCACATACACGTGATCTAATTTCTACACACGTCGATTCTGAAGCAATTTATATCTGGAGCTGCAGAAGCAAATGCTCCTATTATCTCCCGGATTTTTTCAAGCGCCCCCAAACGCAGCACTGCCTGCCTCCTCCCTCAACCAATGGTAAAGCATTTTTACGTTAACATGTGATTCAGTGGAGGACGCCCGCCTGCAGTTGAGTGTTTTGGAAAGAGTGAGCTAAAGCGGAGGAAAGTCGCCAGTAAGGAGGGTTGAATGGATGGCAAAGAAAACCCAAGCTGTAGTGGCGAGAGTCACCCACCGTCCCGAACCGACCTCGTGCCCAAAAAGGGTTCACATTTAGCGGTGTGGAAGTATTTCGGATTTCAGCCAGACGATGACAAACAGTGTGAGGTGTGTTTTGCCCTCGTTGCGGCGCCGCAAGGCAACACTACAAATCTCTACAATCACCTTAAACGTCACCACAAAGTACAGCATGATGAAGCCGTACAAGGCAAGAAACGAACACAGACGTCAATAACCGCAACCTTGTACAATGCGACGGCATACCCACTAAACTCCAGTAGACATAAGGAGATCACAGCAGCTATCACATATCACCTAGCCAAAGATATGGCCCCAATAAACACTGTACAACATACACTCTACGTTCTAAGGAAATCAGACTGTTTGATGTGCATATGATGATAGGGGGAAGTTGTTATCACCTGCATGTCTTAATTTTTATTTTTTATTTTTGTTAAAGTAATTTATCTTCCAATGATTTAACTACTCCTATGCCCTTGTCAAAGTTCATCAGTGCAATAAACATTTTGTGAAAAAAAATCGTGCCAGAGAATCGTGATCTCAATTCTAATCAGAAAAATCGTGATTCACATTTTTTCCAGAATCGTGCAGCCCTAACATGTATACATTTTAGTCTCAATTATTTTAGTTAAATACGTGCAAATATATTTTATGTTGCCTTTTAGTACACCGTTTACTCTTGAATGAGAAGGTGTGTCCAAACCTTTGACTGGTAGTGTATATGTCAGTACAATTACACAATTGACGTCAGCAACACACGTCACTGTTTATGTGACACATGTTTATTACTGTCGTTACTGGAAGTTGTTTTTGTCATCATGTGTGTACACCCTTATTACTGTGCCCACAAACATAGTGTTGCTGCCTGTCAGCCCTGTCTGTCTACATTGACTTTGCCTTTGATAATAGCCATCAATTGTCATTGCATTTCATTGTAAATGTCATTCCTATTTATGTTTTAGATAGGAGAAGGTTAAAAAGCATGCTCTGTTCAACTCAATTTTCCTGTTTGTGACATAAATATACATTGAAGCAGTATTGGATGGTGCAATGTTGCCGGTATGATGTCAATATGACTATCAACAGATTATTTTCACTGTCTATTTTTTCTGAGAAATCGGTGTGTGCTCTGTGCGGCGCCTCTAACGTGTTTTCGTGGCTGCCGAAATGAAGCAAGAGGTCTCAAACAGGTTGTGTGGCCCGGGTCCTATCTGTCGATTTCATTGTTTTTCTCTATTCTTGTCTCGTTTCCCTCAGAGCCAAGAAGAAGACCAAGCCCTTGAACCTTAAGATCCACAGCAGCGTGGGCAGCTGTGAGAATCTGCCCACGCAGCGCTCGCCCCTCCACACCGAACGATCTCTGCGATCCTTCTTCTTCCCCTCCTTCATCCCTTCCACACCTCCCGTCCATGCTGAAACACCCTCTGCAAGTAAGTGAGCTCTTCTTTTTTTAATCAGCTCGCACTCTAGCTTATATGAAATGAGATTTTTAATATATCTCGTTAATATTCCAGTCCCTTTCCATATCTGCTTATTTAGTTCTAGGGGCAATGTTTTTGCTATATTTATTCAAAAAGTTTAGTGCACTGGGGTTGAAAACTCATCTAGGGTTCAGTCTGAATCCCACACTCAAGTCTTTTGTTTGTGTTTTTATTGATTTTTCATTTAATCACAGTCACAACATGAACGATACAAACATAATGAACAGAAAAGGATTGAAATCAAGCGCAACAGAAAACACACCAACAACTTGACAGCAAATAAATAGAGATATACAATAAAAAAAATTAAAAAATAACAACAGATAAAAATAAAGAGACAGACAGAGACACAGACAGGACACATACACCAGTTCAGAGTACTATACATACAAAGTAATATTTTTTCATGTGTTAAGTGGCCAATTAAGGTTTTTGATTGATTGATTGAGAATTTATTTGAACACAAAATAAAAGATGAACAATTAAAAACAAACGAACAATAATAAATACAAGACAACAACACAAAATGAAACAACAAGACTCCCACCCCTTCTCCCTATGTTAATTTACTATATTCAGTTATATAACAACAATATTTATATATAAATGTATGTATAACACATAGTAATGTAGTATATAAACTTATTATTACCATTATTAACATACATAACTTGTTATTAACTTACACACACATAAGTACACATACACCCATGTCGTCACAATGAGACAACAATGAACAAACAAACAAAACAACAACACACAAAAAAAGAAAAATAGTAATAATACATTTAAAAAGTAAAACGTCCACAATAAGTAAGGTCTTCCACATAAGAAATAAAAGGCTGCATCGAATTTCCATTTTGAACCCTGTATTGCCAAACAGTAGTCTTTATTATGTTACTTATATTATTACCTTTGCCCTAAAATCAGCTTTGCACCAGTTGTTTCACACATTTCAGTCTCAATCTTAAACCTGCACAAAAAAAAGAAAAGAGAACCAGAGCACCCGCATGCATGATTGTTCTTCCCACCATGATCCTTTTAGTTAAGAATATACTTAAGTAGAGCTCTGTTGGAAAATGCAACAAATGAACAATCAGGCCGTGCCATAATGACCGGAGGTGATGTGCTGTTGCACATTGGCAGCCTTATTGGCTGATGCATTATGGGCATACTGCGGAAGCCATTAGACTGAGGAGGAGATGGGGAGCAATGGAGGTCATGTCAAGGAAAGGAGTGATGAATGGTCGTCACTTAGTGTTGGGAATAGCTGCAGACCTTGACTAACAGGTATGTGGGGCCCGGCGGTGAATATTTGTTGGTAGAGGCATGACATGGAATAATCATGCACTATATGCATGAGAGGACAGACAAATAAAGATGTACTTGAATTAGAAAAACAGCCGTTGAGGTGACAAATAAGACGCTTTTGCTATAATCTCATTTGCTGATGTGTGCATGGGAGTTAAGAATAGCAATATAATTATTTAATTTGGATTCTACTTAGTAACCTACACTGGGCTCGACTCCAGGGCCCACATTTCCATGTAAGTCATTCAGTTGTATTGATTGTGAGGAACATCAGTGTTCTGTCCAAACAAAACAAACTCATGTTATCAACAAAGGAAGGTGCCGCCCTCCCACTTTTATGAGAATCGTGTGTTGCATGTCTTGTGGTAGGCGTAGTTTCTCTTTTGGCCGTGAATCAAATGTCATGTCATGCTGTTGACTGGTGCCACAACTCTCACGATCATATAATGTTCTTGCATGTATGAACAAAACAGCGGAGGTAAAAATGTTGCATGAGCTAACAGACAACGTATGCAGAACAGGTGTACATTTTAGTATCTATTATTTTAGTTAAAACGTGCAAATATATTCTAAGTTGCCTTTTAGTACACGGTTTACTCTGTATAATGTCTTTCCATGGTTTGCATGAACAGATATTAGTACCACTACCTGGAATTTGGTACCAATACCTTTGTGTACCTTTTTTTGGTACTTTACTCTCTCTGTTATAACAAAAATTGTCATTTTGACCTGCCTGTCAGTCCGTTACCAGGGAATATTGTGCTGAATGAGAAGGCAGTAGACAGCAGTGCAGCTTTACTACCTATATAAACAAAACCGCGGAGATAAAAACGTTGCATGAGCTAACAGATATCGTGTGCAGAACAGGTGTACATTTTAGTATCTATTATTTTAGTTAAATACATGCAAATATATTTTAAGTTGACTTTCAGTACACGGTTTACTCTGTATAATGTGTTTCCATGGTTTGCACGAAACGATATTGGTACTTGTACCTGGAATTCGTTACCAATACCTTTCTGTACTTTACTCTCTCCGTAATAACAAAAATGTAATTTTGACCTGCCTGTCAGTCCGTTACGAGGGCGTATTGTGCTGAATGAGAAGGATGCCATGTTTCTCAGAGAAGGTGTACATGCGAATGCTTTTGTCTCACAATCGTTTTATATTACTGAATTTTGCAGCGAGCATTGTCTGTGTGGAGTTTGTGACCAAACTATAGGCACACTGCCCTGACTCACTGTGACTTAAACATGCTGCAGGAGGGCCGTAGCTTGCTCTGGGACATAGGAAATGGGACCCTTTCTACTGTAGACTCTGCATGCACACATGCATGTGTGTGTGTATGTGGAGGATGAGAGGACAGAGACATAAATGACTACCAGTGTGGGGGAGAACTTTCAACATAGTTTCTCTTTCTAGTCCTTCAGCCAACGTGCTGTAAAAACACAATTACACTGCAAAAAAGGGGTATCTTAAAAACAAGATAAAAACACTAAATCTGAGGGAAATTATCTTGCAGCATGGGCAGATAATTTCACTTGACAAGATCTCTTGAATTCAGATTGTTAAATCTAGAAATAAGCATGTTGAACGCTTAAAATAAGAAATTAACTCTTAAAACTGGCCCGAGCAGAGTGCACTGCAAATTATTTGTTTCTTACCAAGATAAAAAAAAAACCTTTGGATTTAGAAGTGTTACATAATTTATCTTGTTTTAAGAGTTAATTTCTTATTTTAAGTGTTGAACATGCTTATTTCTAGATTTAACAATTTTAATTTAAGAAATCTTGTCAAGTGAAATTATCTGTCCATGCAGCAAGATCATTTCCCTCAGATTTAGTGTTTTTATTTTGTTTTTAGACGACCCTTTTTTGCAGTGTAGTCTCTCAACCAGATCCTCTCAGTTAGTGAAATTAGGTACAGATTGATTTAACTCGAATCCGAACATAGTAGTACAGACGTCATTTGGCCGGTACCCTTAAAAGCACCAAGGTCAGTACCCAACTCTAGTGCCATTGTTGTGTGATGTCAGATGACACAAGACTTTGAGTTCCAACATTGTGATTTTTCTAGTAAGTGGTCTGAAATTCTTTAGTTTTTCTGGACATTATTAAGACGAAAATGTAGATTATAAGTAGCTGGTAGTCGACTTGATGGTAGATAAAGTCAGTTCACTGCTTCGGCAACATGATGCATGGACAGACTTAAAATAGCACTATTTCATAAAACATTTATCATTGAGAGAAAGACCGAAACAGAGTCAAGTATCAGAATGAGACACAAAAAAAGACGTTATTTGATCTAAGTGCTGTAAATAATGATCACAGGCCTGCAGTCATTCACAATGAAGCCGTCTCCCATGTCTCCACCTGAACACGTGTGTGGGCGTGCACGCTGACAGAGCCACTGAGCCGGAGCGTTTCGAAGTAACAGTGTCTGCTCCAGGCTACAGCAGAGATAGTACTTCTGACGTAGACACTGAGTTTTTAGGAGTTGGAGGAAGTACATATTGCTTTTTTTATCCCGCTGTACTAGAAAGCATTATTAGACACGGTGGGTATCGCAGCTTGGTTTGGAAACCTGCCTGTATACCTAAAATCCAAGATAAGCCGTCCGCTGTGGACGGTTCTGAAGGTTGAAGGAGTCCTGCCGCTCCATGCACTCCTTCAGGCTGTCTGGGAGGAGTCTCTGGGCGAGCTCGCTCCAAAATATCACCTGTGACTGAATTCTCCCCCAGGCGTGCTTTTCAGTTTCCCCAAATACAGGTTGGACTGCTACCGTCAAACTTTGTGCACGTGTCCATTACAGTTGTAAACACTGCAGGCGGCATGTCAGCTTATCTGCATGATCAGGATTTATGTGTTCAAACATTCTGCAGTGTAAATGATCCGTCTGTCTGTCAGACTGTAGTTCCTGTTAACAGCTGCAGCACTGAGTTTAAGAGGAGAATATCCTGAGCAGATAATAAGGTTTCTTTGTCAAATCAGATACAAGTTTTTGTTCACATTTTAGATTGTCAAACAACAACAAGCCAAACAAATAAAAGCAGACTTTCACCCAGGAGAACGGGGTTTGTGTGTGTGAAAACAAAAAAAAACACTTTTTATATACCTTATGTTTTTATGTAACTTCCGTGGCTAGAGTGCCCCTGATAACTACTTCATTGCCGGCATTTACGTGCATTTATTAACATTTTAAACTGTCTTTTATAATGCCTTACCAGGAAGTTTTTTGCCTTATACCTAGGTCAGTGCACTTACAGCCTAAATTCATTGAAACTGCAGCCTTGTTTTACAACCACGAAAATGTAACAAAAACCTTATATAACACAGAATGACAACTCTTATTTTGTTAAAAAAATTTGACACAATTCCAGCCTTTACTGTAAAAATGTCATTATTTAGGTTAAACTCTATAATTTAAAATCCTTTAGTATTTTATATGTAGATTTCCAAATGTTAAAATGTTATTGTGTAATGTGTATATGTTATTGTTCGCTAAAATGAAAATATAACGCTTTTTAGTCTATATAAGGTGTATTTATTTGTGAATCACTGAGTAAAGAAAAATAGAAATGTTTCATTTTTCTGTAAAGCTCCTCAGCTGACCCCTGGGGTCTACAGTTGTTATTTTAGGAATGGCATACGTGTGTGTGTGTGTGTGTGTGTGTGTGTGTTTCTTAACGCTTGTGTGAACATGCGCCCGCTAAGCCAGGCTAAACATCCGTCCCGGGTCTATGTTTGGGATTATGGTATCACTGCCATCTCATACGTCAGGCCCCTCCAGCCAACAGCATTATCACTCATCTCTCTAGTCGTCTGAATCAAAACAGATGGAGGACCCACAAGACTGGCTGAGGTGACCAAACGCTGTCTGCTGGGGATGAGTCAGCGCCCAGGCAAAGCTGAAACATCAGCGTCTTCTTATGAGGTTGTTTCTTTCCACCTGATAGTAATAGTCTGGTATAGATGGATAACCTGCAAGATTCACATCAGTGTCTCTTTGCTAAGATGGTTTTTATTTTGGTGCATGGTTGAAGATGTGATGGAGGAAAAAGCTGATATTGTGTGCTGA
Source organism: Centropristis striata (assembly GCF_030273125.1). NCBI lineage: Eukaryota > Metazoa > Chordata > Actinopteri > Perciformes > Serranidae > Centropristis > Centropristis striata. Next base: position 6,851,462 of record NC_081523.1, read on the forward strand.
TGTTAAGTTTATTTAAATGTGTGAAGTAACATTGACAACTAGAAAATTTCCTCTAGGGAAATTCTGAAAGGGCCACGGGGGCTACTGCCGGTGTGTGTACACTATGATGAGATTCTTCAGAGATTTCAAACTATGCCCTTTAACCTTAAAGTGTGTGTGTGTGTGTGTGTGTGTGTGTGAGTGAGTGAGTGTGTGAAACGTGTATCTGGAGGAGTGTGAGCGCTTACGCGCGCATTTGTGTGTGTGTGTGTGTAGCGAAAATCGCATAAAGTTACCTGTGTGTGTGTGTGTGTGTGTGTGTGTGTTTATGTGTGTGTAATTAAAATCACATAAAGTTACCTGTGTGTGTGTGTGTGTGTGTGTGCGTGTGTGTTTCAAGCGTGTGTATGTATGTGTGAGGAGTGTGCGCGCTTACGTGCATGTGTGTGTGTGTATCTGTAACTGTAATCACATCAAAGATCAAAGGCAATCAGATCAAAGCAATCAACAGAATTAACTGACACCAGTGACAGCAGAGGTGGACAGACTGGAATTTCTGGCCTTGAACAGAAAGCATTTTTGGCAAATAAGTAATACTTTCCTCAACAGACAAACTCTTTCAGTGTCCCACAACATGCTTTCTTTCAACTAACATCTTCATTACCAATGGAGCCAGTGAATAGATCAGACTTTCACCAAATCGACTTGGTAGAACGGTGAAAACGTCTGGGCTTCCAAGAAACTCCATAAATGCATAACCCTGGTTGTTTTTTAATGTTGTTGTTTTTTGCGCCTATTTCAACAATAACTGCAGTTATGGCGGCTAGCATTAGTACTGGTTCCTTCAGCTGCCATTACTGTTTGGCAAGCAGCCTCTATTTGTGACAAAATGTTTAAAACTCTTCCGCGAAGCATTTACCTTGGCATCATTCCTAATGACATATCATGGGAACATCCACACAAATATATGCTTTTCAAGCCTAGTAACTTCTTTTTTACAGCCAGAGACTGTAGTTTTCTAGCAAATGCTCAATCAGCCTTACTTTAATAGTGCATTTCTTTTGCGCTGTCTTGTAGGCTGTGTAGTGTTCCTGGTAATAAAAGTAACATGCAGGTGCAGCCAAAACTCACATGGAAACCTCACACCCTAATTTGTCCTGGTATGTTGTTTTTAATGTCCTTCAGCTTCTGTGGTTTTGGTTTTTATAGTGATGAAAGGCTTACACAGAACACTATGCTCTTTCAAGCATTTACCTTGGCCTCATGCCTAATGACGAACCATGGGAACATCAAAATACAGTCCTGACATTTGTTTTGCCCTTACACCTGTTAGAAAAATGTAACTTGCGAAAAGTCGGATCCTTTGTAGATCGTGGCAAAGATAACACTGAAATATAAACAAGAAGTGTTTATGATCTGCTTGGTTTTTGCAACAGTCTGTTTCCAACACAAATGAACATGTTCTGACGAGACAAGAGTGCATTGGATCATAAGTACAATTAATGAATTAATAATTACATTAATTACAATTTAGTCTGAGCTGTTTTTGTACAGCTAGTTGCAGCGAACGTTTGTATGGAGCCTGTTTCATCAGGCGACCTCACCATGTGGATGAACTGACACACAAAAGTCTGCCTTTTTTCAAACAAAGAGCCCTGAAAGGACTTCACATCCCATGGTGCCTCTGCTCTGCACCTTGGTGACAGATTCAGATCCTGGCTTCCCATTGAATGAGACCCACTGGAACTCAGAAGTGTTCCTGTGACGTGTCAATAACAGTATTGGCCCCGAAATGGCTTGAAATACATGTTAATTTGTTGAAATGAGGTGGGATGGGGGAACAGCCAGATTATCACGTAGAGCCAACAGAAATGTCGCTCTCACAACAGATGGTGAGGATGGCTGAGAGGTTAATGCAAGGAGACATTTATCTACCTTTTCAAACCCAACGGGAAGACCAAAACCAAGAACGTGTTTGTCGATTTCTCTTAATACTTTCTGGCTTTCTGATAGTTGCTAACGAAGCTTTGACTCTTTCAAAGAGTCACAAAATTATGCTTTTAAAGTCTAGTAACTTCTTTTTTACAGCCAGAGACTGTAGTTTTCTAGCAAATGCTCAATCAGCCTTAATTTGATAGTGCATTTCTTTTGCGCAGTCTTGTAGGCTGCGTAGTGTTCCTGGTAATAAAAGCAATGTGAAGGTGCAGCCAAAACTCACATGGAAACCTCACACCCTAGTTTGTCCTGGTATGTTGTTTTGAATGTCCCTCATCTTCTATGGTTTTGGTTTTTATAGTGATGAAAGACTTACACAGAACACTACGCTCTTTCAAGCATTTACCTTGGCCTCATGACCATGGGAACAACAAAATACAGTCCTGACATTTGTTTTGCCCTTACACCTGTTAGAAAAATGTAACTTGCGAAAAGTCGGATCCTTTGTAGATCGTGGCAAAGATAACACTGAAATGTAAACAAGTGTTTATGATTTGCTTGGTTTTTGCAACAGTCTTTCCAACACAAATTAACATGTTCTGACGAGACAAGGGTGCATTGGATCATAAGTACAATTAATGAATTAATAATTACATTAATTACAATTTAGTCTGAGCTGTTTTTGTACGGCTAGTTTCACCGAACGTTTGTACGGAGCCTGTTTCATCAGGCGACCTCACCATGTGGATGAACTGACACACAAAAGTCTGCCTTTTTTCAAACAAAGAGCCCTGAAAGGACTTCACATCCCATGGTGCCTCTGCCCTGCACCTTGGTGACAGATTCAGATCCTGGCTTCCCATTGAATGAGACCCACTGGAACTCAGAAGTGTTCCTGTGACGTGTCAATAACAGTATTGGCCCCGAAATGGCTTGAAATACATGTTAATTTGTTGAAATGAGGTGGGATGGGGGAACAGCCAGATTATCACGTAGAGCCAACAGAAATGTCGCTCTCACTACAGATGGTGAGGATGGCTGAGAGGTTAATGCAAGGAGACATTTTTCTACCTTTTCTAACCCAACGGGAAGACCAAAACCAAGAACGTGTTTGTCGATTTCTCTTAATACTTTCTGGTTTTCTGATAGTTGCTAACGAAGCTTTGACTCTTTCAAAGGGTCACAAATTTATGCTTTTAAAGCCTAGTAACTTCTTTTTTACAGCCAGAGACTGTAGTTTTCTAGCAAATGCTCAATCAGCCTTAATTTGATAGTGCATTTCTTTTGTGCAGTCTTGTAGGCTGCGTAGTGTTCCTGGTAATAAAAGTAACGTGCGGGTGCAGCCAAAACTCACATGTAAACCTCACACCCTAGTTTGTCCTGGTATGTTGTTTTGAATGTCCCTCATCTTCTATGGTTTTGGTTTTTATACTGATGAAAGACTTACACAGAACACTACGCTCTTTCAAGCATTTACCTTGGTCTCATGCCTGATGACGAACCATGGGAACATCAAAATACAGTCCTGACATTTGTTTTGCCCTTACACCTGTTAGAAAAATGTAACTTGCGAAAAGTCGGATCCTTTGTAGATTGTGGCAAAGATAACACTGAAATATAAACAAGAAGTGTTTATGATCTGCTTGGTTTTTGCAACAGTCTGTTTCCAACACAAATTAACATGTTCTGACGAGACAAGGGTTCATTGGATCATAAGTACAATTAATGAATTAATAATTACATTAATTACAATTTAGTCTGAGCTGTTTTTGTATGGCTAGTTTCACCAAACGTTTGTATGGAGGCTGTTTCATCAGGTGACCTCACCATGTGGATGAACTGACACACAAAAGTCTGCCTTTTTTCAAACAAAGAGCCCTGAAAGGACTTCACATCCCATGGTGCCTCTGCCCTGCACCTTGGTGACAGATTCAGATCCTGGCTTCCCATTGAATGAGACCCACTGGAACTCAGAAGTGTTCCTGTGACGTGTCAATAACAGTATTGGCCCCGAAATGGCTTGAAATACATGTTAATTTGTTGAAATGAGGTGGGATGGGGGAACAGCCAGATTATCACGTAGAGCCAACAGAAATGTCGCGCTCACTACAGATGGTGAGGATGGCTGAGAGGTTAATGCAAGGAGACATTTTTCTACCTTTTCTGTGTTGTAAACAAACCCAACGGGAAGACCAAAACCAGGAATGTGTTTGTCCATCTCTCTTAATACTTTCTGGCTTTCTGATAGTTGCTAACGAAGCTTTGACTCTTTCAAAGGGTCACAAATTTATGCTTTTAAAGCCTAGTAACTTCTTTTTTACAGCCAGAGACTGTAGTTTTCTAGCAAATGCTCAATCAGCCTTAATTTGATAGTGCATTTCTTTTGCGCAGTCTTGTAGGCTGTGTAGTGTTCCTGGTAATAAAAGTAACGTGCAGGTGCAGCCCATACTCACACCCTAGTTTGTCCTGGTATGTTGTTTTGAATGTCCTTCAGCTTCTGTTGTTTTGGTTTTTATAGTGATGAAAGACTTACACAGAACACTACGGTCTTTCAAGCATTTACCTTGGTCTCATGCCTGATGACGAACTATGGGAACATCAAAATACAGTCCTGACATTTGTTTTGCCCTTACACCTGATAAAAATGAAACATGTGACAAGTCGGATGCTTTTAGATAGTTTTAGGCGGAGAAATAGAAACACTTGATTATGTATGAAAAAAGTTGACAAAGAAGAAAACAAAGTGAGGCTAAAATCAATGAGATAAAGTTGCACTGGACTACATGCATGCATAATATAATCTAAAAAACAAAACAAAAGGAATAACCACATCAATACAGGTAAATACAACAAAAAACAATTAACAATTAATTTAATTTTAGCTTAAATAGAAATTTTATTCATCACCTTACTCGTACATTTTCTCTGACTCGACTTCAGAAGAATCTACACACCCTTGTTTGTTCTGGTAAATGATGATGCTATTTTTACACGAAGCCTGTGGTTTACTGGAATTTAACACAGTTTTTTTAAAAACGAGAACTAACTGAAGCTGTATTGTGTGGTTACAAAACTAACTAAAACTAACTAAAATTAAAGTAAAAATGTCCTTAGTTTTCGTCTTTGTCAACTTTTTTCATACGTAAACCTTTTTGGTTGATATGAAATCTATTTCATCTATCTGGTTTTATGACTTAATAAACTTATTGGGGCTGAGATGGATCAGACATTTATTGTGACCTTATTGAATCTTGCACCCAACAAATACCCCATAAAAAAAAAAACTAAGACTAAAACTAATAAAAACTAAACTAAAACTAAGCATTTTCCAGAAAATAAAAACTAATTAAAACCAGCAAACTCACTCTAAAAATTAATTAAAACTAACTGAATTTGAAAACAAAAATTGCCACCGAAATTAAAACTAAAATTAAAACTAATGAAAAATCCAAAACTATTATAACCTTGGTGTGTACTTATGTTTCAAACTCTTCCATTCAATGTTTATTCTTTCCTCATGTCTAGTTATATATTACAGGAACATCAAAACAACATTTTTACCCATTTATTTTGCAAAAGCAAACAGGAAAAGTATATCATATTGTAACCGAATGCCCTTAGGCGCGACTAGGATAATACACCCCTCGATCTGTTATCGCCAGAGTTTGGCATGTAAGCGAGCCATGACGTCACCAGGGATATAAGAATCACATCCTACATGTTGCACTTTCACTGTGACTGTGAAGTTGCTCAAGGAAGTGTTGTTATTTATCCGGCCTATGCATCAGTTACCAACTTGCTTTGCAAGGTACTGACTGTTTTATGATTATAGTTATAGTTGGAGAGAAGCTATTTATTGATTTGAGTATCGCTGATTATTGTTTGGTTTTGCTAGAGTTAAATTGTCTGTGATTATTTGTGGGTGTGCTGTGATTACAGCAGGTTGCTAACAATCAGTGCTCGGATTCAACTCTTCTGTGTTCTCTTTGAATGTGAAACAGTTTTTAACTATACCATTTTTGAGTGAACACCTCTTATTGAGACTGCATCTTCAGGTTCAGTTATAGGTCCCGTATCCAACAGTCGTGCCCCAGTATCACTGCTTTTAGCTGACTATTTTAAACATTTTTCCCTCACTTTTTCTTAATTAGTATAAATACTTAGTCAGAACTTAAGCTATCCAATACTTTTAGCTAATTATTTAAACTGTTATCCAATAATTATTATTTTAACAATGTCACCATTAATTTATACTAATTAATTTCACTTTAATTTAACAAATTGAATCTATTCGGTGACTTTAATTACATTTTTAATTTAAAGGTGACTACTTAAACTTTTTATACATTACTTTTAACTATTTTAATTTAGAAAGTATTTGAGTTGTTAGCGTTCCTTTTCTAACATTTATTCAACTTTTTCATCACTTTAAGATTATCATTTGATTGTTATTGGTCCCGGATCCAACAGTCGTGCCCCAGTATCATTATTATTAATAATGTTTTTTGTTTTTTTTCTTGCCTTTAGACTAATTATTTGTATACAGACATTGACAATGCATGCCGGTTGCAAGAAAACCAATGAGAACACTGTTATCGCGAAGAAAACTAGCCAGCAAAAAAGACTACTTTCTCAAAGGACTTTTTCTTCATTTAACTGTTGAAATGCTCTCTCGATATTATAACAGCTTGTCACTCAGGGATAGGCAAGTATATATAATGTACATGTAAATGAATAACATAATAATGTAATGTTAATGTATAAAAATTAAGACTTTTACTAGAACCTTTTTCGGTTTTGGCAGCCAATCGGACAACACGACATGTTATTCTTGTGATTAAAGTTTTCTCATGTATTTAAGTTTTTCTGAGTCCTTCTGCAAATGATGTGCGTGCACAATCGTGTGTGACACTAGAGTGACGTGAAGGGGTCTATTGATCCCCGGTGTTAAAGTTTTTGTTGTTTAACATTAGCAGTATGAGTGTGAATGTATCTGCAGTACTGAGACGGTGCAGAGAAACAGACATTTGTCACTTATTTTGGAGTTTTTCATGATTTTGAAAACAACATTTTGGGGCCTAATATCATTCCACCCCCCTCCCCTCTTGCCTGAATGGAATGATCAGTTATATAACCACATTTAAAATTTTAAATGTTCGATTGTTTAGGGTCACCCCTAAAAACACACTGGGTTTAGTCCTGACTGAGAACATTTCTTTGAAGTGCTCTGCACATGGTGAACCCACACAGGAGATCATTTGGGTTGATTAGACATTACGATATGGGTGTATATAGTGTGACCTTGTCTTTATTGTAAAAAACATGTGCACATGACATATGTCTTCGTCGCCTCACCTTAATGAATGGAATGTGTTTGTTAATTATATTGTGCCCTTTATTGCTATGACCTGCCAAGATTTCTGTCTTGTGACCTCAAACAACTTCAGCATAATCCTCATCAGCTAAAACAGGTTTATGTCTTATTAAATGCAGTGAAAGAAAGGTCTCTAACCTGGAAATAAACAAGAAGTGACAAAAAGACAATACACTTATTTGCAAAAAGTAAAATTATTAAGTAAGGCTTCCGGTGCACACATTTTTGCAGTCAAAAAGACTGGCAATGCCAATTCATACTGATGCTCATTTTCCTGTTCTGAGTCTCCTCATATTTATGTAGGTGCAATATAAAAAAAAAATCACCATTTTCAAGCAAGCAGCTTCCTATTGTTCCTGTTTTTGTTGTTTTTTCCCCTAATGGCCAACTTGAATAATACATAATAAGTCTGCATTGTTTTTACTCTTGCTCCAGGTGTTGTGATAAGTCATTGTTTGTGCAATGTGAAAAGTTATGGTGGCCACCAAGGGACATTTTTTTTTTTTTCACGGACAGCTCACCTTTAGCGCCTCAGGCTGTTTGAGCTCACACAGTTGGACCGGCCACATGCCCCAACTTGTTTTGATGCATTGCGTCCACTCGGAGGTCCAGTACCGGCCCTGGGACTGCAACCAACACACACACACCTGCTGCAAAACAGATGTGTGTGTGCATGAGTGTGTGCGTGAGATGCAGAGAGAAAGAGAGCAGAGTGTAGGAGTCTGTGAGTGTGTGCTTGTGGATATAAATGGCTTAAATGTTCTTTGCACACAACTCACTCTGCTTATTTCTACATGTTTTCTGATGACGTCACCCACTCACCCGAAAAACCTCGCTTAGACGCTCTGCAGGTTGCGTCACAGATCTCCTAGCAACCGAGTGTGGCACCACAATGGAGGTCCCTTTGAGAGTTGGCAAATAAATAATGGCTACAAATAACGGCTAAATTTAAAAACGGGGCGAGGAAAAAGAGCTACCTGAGAAGAATAGCTGAGGTTGGCGTCGCTTTAGTATTTTATATTTTCAGTAAAATATGTATGAGGAGATGGAAGTTGACATTTATGCTTGGAGAGACGAGCACATTCAGCCTCTTTTTTTTGTATTTTTGACTCGTAGGCAGAATAGGAAAGATCAGTCTCACCTTTGCATTCGTTTTGTTCACTTGTAAATACAAAGGGAACTTTTCAGCAAATCTTTCTTGTATTTTGTATTTTAGTTTTCTTGTGATAACCTCTTTTTTTCTTTTAACTCTGTAATCTTCTCTCGCATCAAGCCCCTGCTAAAGAAAACCTGTTTTCCAATCAGGAACTTATTTTTTCTCAGGTGGGATTTAACTCTGAGTCTTTGAGCCTTTGCATCAAGTTCTCGTCTCACTTCAACTAATGAAACCCTGCAGAGGAGGTCATAACCGCCGGTCAATAAAGAGGTGGACTGGTCAATAGTTACTATATCTGTTCCTAGAACAGAAGGGCAGGTGTTACAAACAGTGTCAGAGGAGTCTTTGTGAACACTCTGCTGCATCTATACTGAAATGTTGTTTTTGTGCAAAAGATCCCACTGAATTCACAGAGAATTTACTCTCTGAAGAACTCTGAGTTGTAACTTGACACCTCAGCTAATCTAAACAAACTGCTTTAATAGACTATCAGCCAGCAGGGTGAGTCCAACAACTGGCATTAATGACTCTAAACTTGCCAATAAAGCTGTCTGTTACAAGCTACGGAGTAAAAACCTGCTGTGTTCATTGTCTTATTTGTCTTATTTGACTGTGGTTCCCAACCTGTTTGGTCTTAATCCTGCAGCCACAGCCCTGTCTGAAGAACTTGTGTATCCTTTCATCACTTATCGAGAAAAGGTTAATTAAAGTGCACCAATTTGTGCCTTTTCTTCATCAATTTGCAGTGGAAATGTGTCTCGGGCGTTCTGTATTGCTTTTAAATGTGTATTTTCGAGGTGCACCTTAATGCACCATGAGGCTTTGTCAGTGCACAGCCCACCATACACTAGAACCACAGTTCGAAATCAGTGGACAGAAAAAAAATTTGCTCAAAACAGAAGAGAGTAACTGAGATAAAAAAATAAAAAAAAACAAGGTGCCTGGCAAAACCTGCTCATACTTTTTTTTCCCTTGCATTGCAACTGTGTCGTCTAACTGAAGTAAGAACAGAGCACGGCAAATAAACACTAATGTGGCTTTTGCAAGATGACAAAAATGCTACTTGCACTGTTATTTCTTTGCTTTTCATGACTTTGCAAGTGATTGACGTGCTGTCATTGTTCCAGTTGCTTATTATTTTACTGGACCATTTATTAGAAATTCAGTGGTGCAGACAGCTTTGCAGAGTTATGCAACTGCAACGTCGTGACATTACATAAAATTATGAAACAGCTGTGAAACACTTCAGTTTATTTGGGGCGACTGTAAATCGCCCAGAAGGCCTGATAGGGTGAGGGCAAAAAAGAGTACCAGCAGCTTATAAAAAGTGCTGGTACTCAGAAACCGGTGAGTACTGGCACTGCTTTTAGCTGACTATTTTAAACATTTTTCCCTCACTTTTTCCTAATTAGTATAAATACTTAGTCAGAACTTAAGCTATCCAATACTTTTAGCAAATTATTTAAACTGTTATCCAATAATTATTATTTTAACAATTTCTTCATTACTTAAAGCTAATTAATTTCACTTTAATTTAACAAATTAAATGTATTTATTCAGCATTTAAAGGCAACTACTTAAACTATTTTAATTAATATTTATTATAATTATAATTATTTGGGTTTATTTGAGGCTACTGTAAATCGCCCAGAAAGCCTGATATGGTGAGTACAGAAATGAGTACCAGCAGCTTATAAAAAGTGCTGGTACTCAGAAAAAAGTCATAGCATTTTAGGTAACTACATAAAACTATTTATACATTACTATACTTAACTGTTTTAATTTAGATAATATTTATGCTTTTTCATCATTCCATTTAGCTATTCATTTCTACCATTTAATCAATTATTTCTACCATTTATTCAATTATTTCTACCATTTTTAAGATAATCACTTGAACTGTTATATCATTGCCATTTAATTGTAAATGCATTACTTTTACCTGTGCAAACTTCTGTTATCACTTGCCATTTCGTTTTTTTAATGCAGTCTAATATAATTACAAAAAAAATGTAGTGTTCAGGTGTTACAGCTGTCTTCATATGCGGAAATATTCTTTTAATCAAATCATACTTTCTATTATAATTATTTCAGCTACGCTACCCCGGGAAATGTTTGTTCATGATGCTTCCCATCTGTAGGAACCACTGCAGACTCCTTCCAGCTCACTCATGAGATCTTTATCCAGCCAAATTTGATGAGCGAGAACAACACATGGAGGGTTTAGGAAGGAGCTAATGAGACAGCAAATTTGTATTTACAAAAACAATTAGCCGCTCTTCGTCAGTGTTGTCCAAGAGCGATGGATCTGGCTGGCAGAGGGTGCGTTACGTCACCTGAAAGCCCTCCGTAGCGTCAGATTGGCCTCGCCGCCGAAAACCTGCTGTCTGTTGGTATTTGTCTGCGCTCTCCGAGCCATTTGAGTTCTTCAACTGAGGAAGTCACTACCGAGCCATAAGGCCTCGAGGCATCATCTGTTCTCCCATCCCTCCTCCCTCTGTCTCACTGGCACACTTTAAAAGACTCTCCGCTATCTATAGGGCCGTGCCGAGATACTTGTTTCATCCGAGAAAATTGCTGTTTTTCCAGCGCTGTGATTGCTATTGTCAGTTTATCACAGGGACTTTGTGAGTCTGTGTGGGTTATTTGTAAACCTGTGTGTGTGTGTGTGTGTGTGTGTGTGTGTGTGTGTGTGTGTGTGTGTGTGTGTGTTGTCGTCAAAGATGACAGCACAATATTCTGCAAAAAAAAAAACCCGGCTGATCGGCGTGCAGCTGTTGTCATAGCAACTGAGCAACCTGGCTTTGTCTCTTGTTCATCTCTTGAGTTTTTTTTTCTCTCACATTCAGATAGAGAAAAAAAACAACAACACACAATAACAACAACAACTCACTATTAACCAACCCTCTCTTAGTTTGTTTCTTGAAGCTCCACTCCAAACAATTACTTGCTCAGACTTTCACCTTTTGGAAAGCCTCATTAAAACGCATGCATGTGGAACAATGAGAATATGGTGAGCAACAGCCTGTAACATATCGCTCATATAACACTCATGTGCTATAATGCAGCACATTGTGCAGCAAACACCCACACACTTTTTTTTTTTTTTTTTTTACAGTCCTGTTCACTTCTTCTGCTGCTCTGCACACTCTACTGTATATACAATAATGTCTACTTAAACAGGCTTCAGCTTCTCATTAAAAAGTGTTTGTTTTTGAAATTCTCCTCTTAAGTTTATGATTATGTCTTTATGAAACTATGCCGTTTATTGCATTTTACCCTTTGGAGTTTTGGGTTATTTTGGCTGTTTGTGAATACTTAAAAAATCTTCACCATGCCATGTTGGTAGCATTTTTTTCAGCACAACCTCACCTATATGACCCGATAATGATTTTTCCACTTTAACTCACTGGATCAGTGGTTCCAGCGTTTCCGTGGCGTTTAGAATTAGAGTTTACCCTTTACCCACCTTTACCTTTACCTTTACCCTTTACCCACAGCGTGGGTAAAGGGTTATTCGTCAACTGGATGGTGTATAAATATCAATCAGACATTTAGAAAGTATAAAAAATGACACTCGACTGCAAAACAAGCTTTAGAACCAGCGTTTCCCACAGGATTTTCTGGGCTGACTATTATAGGGGTACCCGAAGAAACTAGGGGGTCTGGGTGGGACATGGTCCTCCGGAGAAAATTTCGCCCTAAAAGCCTAAATTTGGTGGCCTCTTGCACTTTATGAATTGTTTATTGTTTATTGTTAAAAAGATCCCCATTAGCTGTCACCAAAAGTGGGACGAGCTAGTCTTCCTGGGGTCCACAAGACAAAACAAAAATCACTTAACAATTAAACATTGTAGACATTATTATATACGTCATCAGAAATCATTCCGCAAAAGTTATTACATTCATATCTATTACATTAATTCTCACTTTCATACAGTAAATATGTTAATTCACTACTCAGAAATTTAAATAGTGCATTCTCAAGTAATAATTAAAAGATACTTTACTATTCAGTTCACGTATATTCAATGGGCAATTATTCCAATAACTGATAGCACGATAAATAACTTCTCTTTAAGGCATTTGATTTTGGACATGGTAACATCATCTGACCACCATTAGCTGACCTTGTCACATAAGAATGAACCTGATCACATCTGACAATTTGGTTATATAAGAAAAGAATGAATGAATTTTTGTAAAGGAGAATAAGGGTTCTTCTATGTTTTATTTAAGGCGTCATATTTTGACAGTCTTCTTGTGAATTCTGTGGTGGACTCTGCTAACACATCCATGTGCTCTTATTTTGTAAGCTACATGTGCTTTTATTTTGTAGGCGGGTTTAACACGTTCTTAGCATAACACTTACAAGCACCAGGAAAACGAGTGGAGGCTGACTTGCCGCAGTGTGCCTTGTTCTCTTCCAGTAACATTAGCTAGCATTCACTCTAACAGGCAGTCTGACCTCACAGAGAAACTGGAGGGCCGCCGCTACTAAATGAATATAGAGGAAACCCTGAGTTCCTCACCTTTTTTCCTTGGAGGCTAATTATATATCAGCACCTGTATGGATGGATATGAAATGCTTTCCACTGTTTGCAACCAGTGTACAAAATACATATACAGAAATAATAAGGCCATTAATGGGAAAAAATATGAAAAATGTCTCTTATTAAGCAGTAAACATTAAACTCAAGTGTTGGCCTGTACACATATATCTGACCTTACAAAGATTAAGAGTCCACAGACACAATATTGACTTTGTTATTATGATTTTTTTTTTAAATTCAATATACCAAATATTATTTTGACAACCTCATGACCTCAAAGCAGACAACGTTTCCCCCTGACTCAAGGTTGAGAACACCTCTACTGGATCAACATTGTGAACCAAAATCTGATTTGGAAAATAATGTTTTTTCTACTTTCAAATCACAATCATGCTCAGTGAAGAAGTTTAAATGCTGGTTACAAATATAACATAAGAGGTAAAATGAGGATAACATCTATAATAACATTTTTTTTTTGTTTTTTCTTTATTATTATTCAATAATTATTATTATTTACACAAATTCTTTATTACTTTAAGCTAATTCATCTTACTTTATTTTTTCTAATTTAATTTATTTTTTATTCAGTACGTTACTAACTACTTAAACTATTTGTACATCACTTTTAACTACTTGAATTTAGATAATATTTGAGCTGTTTCGTCATTCCTTATAGCTATTTATTTCTACAATTTATTCATTACTTTTAGATAATAATTTGAACTGATTTGTCACCGTTGTAAACTTCTGTTATCACTTGCAAATATATCTGACTCTCTCTAGTTCTACTTGGCCTTTCATCATCAAACAATAACTGGCCATGGAGCTTCAAGCCAGCACTTTAGAGGGAAACTGACATCAGGGCTCATCTCGGCTTTGTTTTTACGTTGTGATGTCACAAAAGACCCTTTTGTGGACTCCAGAGGGCTACCCCTTTAAGAAAAGCTTCTACCCAAACCATGCTACCCATTGAACTAGAATTAGAGAATAATTAGAAGAATGATACTTTTTCTTTTACCCCGCAGGAGGAACTTCTCCTCCACGGGGAGTAGCAGTGTTAAGCGCTCAGTCAATCACTCGGAGAGGCATCTCAGTCTAACGTCAAATAAACTATATTTGGCTCTAAATAGGCTCCTAGACACAAGTAGTCTCTTTATCTCTGCACGTACACACACACACACACACACACACACACACACACCCACCCCCCTCTGTTTAACCCACACACAGACACAAACATATATTTCTTCATCTTTTAGTGTAGTTACATTCCCTCTCTTTAACCCACACAAGAAATACACACTCAGACACACACATACACAGCACACTCAACCCCACGGTCTGCTGTTTGTGTGTGTGTGTGTGTGTGTGTGTGTCATGTGACCGGCCAGTGGAGGAGGGGGGAAGGAAGGCCTCGGCTTAATTAGGCTGAGGCCAATCAGAGAAGATGGAGGAGGACACTGTTGTCTGGCGCCTTGGGGTTTCTCAGTTCCTGGAGGCTCATCTGTCACACACACACACACACACACACACACACACACACACGCCATGCATACGTGCATGGTAGCATGTTGCCATGATTTTTGCCTCGTTTATGTGTCAAGATGTTTATACAACACCTGTGTGTGTGTGTGTGTGTGTGTGTGTGAGAGAGAGCATGTGTACTTTATTAACCTTCATTTACACTTTGGTTGTGTTTTTCCTCCCTGGACTGTCAAGCTGTCATGGTGGTACCTCTGGAGACCTTCACACCTGCTCTCATAATTTAAGGCGCGACAAAGATAACACTAGAATATAAACCGGTGGAGCTCGACACTGTTTTTCATGAGTTGAACTTTTCTTAGCTGGATTTTATTTATTTATGGATCTACAAAATGCACTTAAAAGATGACCCTAAAATGTGAAAGTCTTTTAAATTTTAGTCCTGGTTGATTTTGCAACACCTGCAGTTACGCTGGTAGCATCGAGCGTGCTATAACGCTACAGCAAAACCTCCTTGAGCAGCTACTCTATCAGAAATCCAACAAAAGACTAACTAGTGCTTCTGTTTAAAGTGTAGCCAAGAAAACTTTTACTGACGTCAGTCAAAATAATTGCAACCACGATCTGATTTCCCGCTGTGAACGCTGTGAGTAGTTTTCTAAAAGTAGTTTACCTTGTTGAGAACTTGGCGGTGTCGCCTGCAGCCCTTCGTCTAACAGCTCACTTTAGCTGTTCTTTCTTGTTTCATTATTCACCTGCAAAAACTAAAAATGACAGCTATCAACGTTGCATTCCCTGTGAATGTCTTGCAATAAAATCCACACAGTGTTTGGTCATTTAAATGTGTTTACTGGGAAGCAGCGTGAGCTTGCATTAGCAGTAGCCAGAGGTGGAAGAAGTATTCAGATCTCTAACTTCACTAAAAGTACTATATACAGGGTTCGTACGGTCATGAAAAACCTGGAAAGTTGAAAATGCAATTTCTAGGTCCTTGAAAAGTTATTGAAAAATAAAATCCTCTGTAACGTTTTGGAAATGATAATGATGTAACACCTGCAGACTTTGCCACTGCCAATAAATACGACTGGACAGTCAACTTTAAAGCAGGTAAATAAAACATAAAGGTAACACTTTACAATATATAATAATAATAATTATAAATGGTAAACAGATAGTTTATTAATGTTTAATCATCATTTATAAACTGTATATAGACCATTTAGAATGTTAAATACATAATTTATTAATGTTTAACTAACTTCATAAATGACAAATAGATGGTTTATTAATGTAAGTTTATAGTTACTTTACAATTAAGAAACCAATTAAATTATAATTAATAGTTTATCAATAGTTTTAGTTACACTCATTTTAATATTTTTAATACCATATTAAGTATGTTAATGATTCATATACCTTTAAGAAATTGGTTGAAAACATTTAAAGATTAAATATGTATAGCACTTTGTAAATGGTTAATAATTGGTTTATAAACCATCTATAATTGTAAAGTGTTACCAACATAAAATTAACCAATAGAATCTTAAAACCGATCAAACAAATTCAGTGCAAACCAAACCAAAACATGAATATCCACATTAATACATTTTAATACAACAATAACAGATAAAACTCTCAGTTACAATTGTATTCAGACTACAAAAGCCGTCCTTCAGACTATGAAATTCAGAGATTCTGTGCATCCGTTCTCTGTCTGAGGATTTCTATCATTTCTCAAGCTTATGCTTTTTTCATTTGACTGGCGCGTGTGTGTGAGCATGTGAGTTTGTTCTCACACTGACATAAATCTCCACTCCCCCATTCTTCGAGGGACGTTCGGATCATCAAAGACTGCTGCAGAAGACAGACAGCGACGTCAACAGCACACGCACACAATGATAAACAGCCCTGACCACGCTGCTGACAAGTCCAATCATCTGCCAGTCGCCAACAAGGCCGACAAGAAGCAGATGATGTCAGTTTCCCCTCTGTATTGAGTTATCGGGTTGATTGAGTGTAATTGAGCGATGCATCGGAGTGCGGAGAGAAGACACCGAGCCTCTGGAGAGGCTGGAGAGGGAGGAGGGAGGAAGGGTGTTTCAGGAACCAGGATATGCTATATGGCACCGGTGTCATGAGATTAGCAGTGTGAGCCACTCGCAGCTTCATAATCAAATAATAAGAATGATTGAACTCCTCACCAGATGAAAGATTATACAAAAATGTATTTCAAACTAACGTCACTAATCTGCAGCAATTTAAAACAGGAAATCTAAACCAAACTATAATATCTACAGCAACAAAACTTCTAGGGCCGTGAATGTCATGATCATGAATTTATTTGGACTTTAGATTTGCACCTGTATCGAATGTGATCACACGATTAAACAGCTTTGACAGCAATTATCATTCTACTAAGTATGGAAAACTAGCGACCTGTGCCACCTTCTAGTACAACAAACACTTTTACTATAGTTAAGACGACAAATATAGCCACTAATATATATGTCAGAAGAAAATAAACTTTAACAAACCTTGTGTCCTGTCTGCCAGCCACTATAGAAGCCTTTTTCATACTTTGTATCAACTTTATATGAATTACGACGTACTCATTATTATTTACCGTTTGTTTTTCATTGGTTCAACCTGTTATTTCCTGTCACTATCTTTCAAAATTAAAGCACACTGGATGGCACTTTTTTCAAAATAAAAGCATCACAAAATTGTAAAACATCTAGAAAATATACAAACATGAAAAACAAGCGATATAATGCAAAAACACCTATAGGAACCTTACTAAAGGTAATTTACAGTTGTGTTTAAAATAAATGTAAAAGTTATATAGTGATTGGAGTATTTACTACTTTTTACTGCTATATTTGATTTACTCCACATTGAGAAAATGTATTGCTCACCCCTGTTCTAGCAGGTGCAGTAGGTTGTTATCAGCCCATGTAACGGCCGGTTGCTGAAAATTAAGTTGTTGCGTTTAGTTAAAAGGCTGAAATTTTGTTCTTTTTAGGCTACAAAACATTTCTAAGATTAGGGAAATAAAGTTCATGGTTAAGTGATGGTAAAATGGTTTAAAAAGGCAAATAAATTCATGTAAATGCCGGACGTGTACCTTAGGTGACACAAACATGTTGGCAGCGTAACAAGGTTACGTACGGAAGTTAAGAGACGTTACTTCAAATAACATTGTTGACTTTAGTTTTCAGATGTGACACAAATGCTGGTTTTCTGGGTGAAAGTTCTGGGTTTGTTTGATCATCTATCTCCCCTCCCGCCTGCCCTTAGAGCGTATTTTCATGCTTTATACTCTGTTTACTTTGCTTCCCACTTCACTTTCAGACTCTAACGTCACTTCTGCCTTCGCGTCCTTCATATTTACTGAACCTGGCCTCTTGAGGGCGCCACCTAGCCTGGGTATACCCAGACTGCCTTGCGCGCTCGAATTTAATTTCGAACCTCCAGGCAGTCTGGAAACCAGGCGAGTTTCTTAGCCCTGTTTTAGGGATCCAATCACAGAGCGGGGAGGGACGGCAAGACGATGAAGCGTACTACTCGGCACTTGGAAGCTTGTAGTTTTCCGGATCCAACATGTCTGCAGCAGACGCGAAACTCTCTATAGCTGTAGATGGTGTTTTAAAAAGTTTAGAGCGAAAGTTGAAAGGCGAAAGGTCTCTCGGTGGCTCCGCTGAGATCACCGGCGTTATGGTAGCGGGGCTATTAGCGTCGCTAGCGGCTATTAGCGTCGCTAGCGGCTATTAGCGTCGCTAGCGGCTATTAGCGCCGTTAGTGGCTAATAGCTAATAGCCGCTAACGGCTAATAGCCCCGCTACCGCGGACAGCGGAGCCGCCGAGAGGCCCGCAGCAGCTTGATTATTGCCCATAAAATCAGTGGATGTGTGTGGCTGAATGACATGAGGGGGAATAAAGCGTGAAAATAAATAATCTTGCAGAAAGCGAGAACTGGAGAAGCAAAGCAGCAAGCAACACTCTCTCACAGACACACACACAACAAACATCCATTTCTGTTGCTCTACTACGTCATCAGGTATAACTGATCTGATTGGCTAAGAGCTACCTACAGACGCTTTAATAGACATTCTAAGCGTCCAATAAACGGCTCTGGAGGATCGTAAACCACACCTCCTCTACGGAAAAATACACTGCTCGTTGCCAGACTAGCCCTCATTTGAGAATAGTCTGGTGTTAGCCAGGCTAGGCGCCACCAACAATACATGTTAATATAGAAGTACCCTGATAACAACCTACTCAACCTACTAGAGGGTTGAACAGGCGTCATTCTTGCCCATACTTATGAGATGGTGACTGCTGATAAATGCCGAATTGCGTGAGATGTTCCTGTTTGGATATTTGGTACTTTAGCTCCACTCAGTCAGATTGAATTCGACCACTGAGTGCATTTCTTTCTCCAGAGATCTGCCTCTTTAAACAGTTTCCAACTCAAGGGTCCAATCTGCAAGTTTCAAAGAGTGTCCTAGGAGGAACATTAGCATCTTAACAATGAATATCATCGTCTTTTCTGTTTCCTTTCAAATAAAAAGACGGAACGAAGAGCCCGTGACTATGAAAATTGACAAAGATGTCCTCAGATTCATTCTTTTTTGCAATACTGTGAGATTTCCATCTGAAACCAACTCGGATCTCTTTCTCCTCTCAGGCCTAATTGAAGTGAACCTCTTCTGTGCTCTCATATAGAGATCGATCTCCGTCTCCATCTCAAGGCATTAGGATTTTGATGCATTGAGAAAAGAACGTTTGCATTTCTCCCTTTCTCCTTAATGTATTGTTCATCTCTGAAGTCCCCTCCACTCGCCTCCTCCTGGCATTCATCACCAGCTTATAAGAAACATAATGCTCATGAATAATCTGCATAAAGGTAGCCAGAAAATGAGTCAATTATTAAACATTTTATTTTCAGCCAGGAATGGATGCAAAAGAGAGAGAGATTGGACATTTTTTTATTTCAGTGCACTCTAAATGTATACATTTCACAGAATATATGTGCATGGTTATTCTGTTTATGTAAGACCAGTCCGTTCTTCAAATATCAGCCTTGCACAAAGAGAAAGTGTGTTTTACACATCAAAGTACCACTGAGTACTGCTGCATATGTGGCTCCAGATGGAGCTGCACAAGGTCCGATGAATTACCTCATAAACTGTAATCGTAACATTTGTTACTTCAATTGATAAATTGTTGGATCTGAAGAATTTAAAATGAATAAAATCTGTTGGTGTTAAGTTGGAACAGACCTTTGTAGCCTGCCTCTCTGCTCGCTATGCTACGTTAGCTGTTACGCTCATAACCAAACCTGCACACAGATATTATTCGGCCCCTGAAAGGTCGAATGAATGGGCCCTCCAAAAATCTGCGATATATATTTAAATGCCTGCATGTGGCCTCTCTGTTCTACTCATTGTGAAAGAAGTTGCATTTTACCAAAGAAACAATGAATACAAGATTGCTTTTGTTGTTTTAATAAGTAATGGTGATCATTTTGGTTCAAAATAATTTGGTTATTCATGCTTATATTTAAAATGAACATGATTAGGCCCTTGCCCCGTTTACCCCCGTATGGGTGGCCCTTCAGTATATACTGCATACTGCCAACTAAATGAGTAATTAAGTATGACATCACACATTACTAACATTGGAGTTAATAATGCATACAGTCTGACCTGGCCAGCAGCTTGAATCTCCAAAAATGGTGCAACAAATTTAAAAAAAAGGCATTTTTTGGTTAAACTAACCATATATTGGGAACCTAAAAGATGTCATTCTGGTGTGAATAATATTAAAACTCAATTAAATGACATATTAACTGAATTGAGCCTTGCTCATGCCATTGTTTCGTCCGAAGAGCCACAATGCAATTTGGGGTGGTTGAGTATGTACAGAAACTCTTGCTGATGTAATGTGATGTCTGGGCATTTCTGGCATACACAAAATCTGCAAACTACTCAATTTTACATTGTAATTATTAGAAATAGGTCGTTAGTATGCAGTTTTGAAATATCTACAGTTGAGGGGCATTGTGGGGAACAAAGACACAGATTTTGATAAAGAAGAAGGATGAATGCAGTAAAAAAATCTGATTTCTCTGGTTCTGCTGCATCGATTTGGATCATTTTATTAAATTCTCAGAGTTTTACGGAGTGAAATGCTAAATCTCTTTAAAAAAACATAAGTTGGTGCGGTGAAACTGTGGTGAAAGTAGAATATATTCCATGTTTTATTTAGGTTGACTGAATATATTAATTTTTAAATGGTCAAAAGTGTTTCAGACTCAAACCTGAACAGGCCTGCCCATGTGAGCTTTTATTTAGCAGAAATTGTAATAACTCCAAGAACAAAAATGATCTTGCATGATGCACTTTCCAGTACAACCTTTGACTTTTTCGCATTTTTTAGCAGAGCTCTTTTTGTTGTTTAAGTATTGACAGCCGGCACGTCATTATCATCACAATGCATATCCAGCACATCCTGCCGCCTCTACAGGAAACGCTGTGTAGGCTGCCGTTCTCACCTGGCATTAAGAGGTGGCGCATAAATGTAGCTGCTCAGTCATCGGCAGCGCTAATGGACCGAGCGAAAGGTTTTTGTTGTGAAATCCTTTTGAAATGAGAGTTCCTCACAATGAAACACAGACAGCAATGGGAGATATCTGCATCTAAACAATTCAGTACAACTGAGTCCTCAACATTTCTGTTCATCTATCTGTTTGTCTGTCTGTCTCAATGGTGAAATTATCATTATCAGCACAACATTGGCCGGGTTTAACTCTGAACCCCGAGCCGTTTCAAGTCCTGCACCTCTATGGAATCAGCACAGTCATGGCTAGAATTATGAACAACTAAAAAGCATGTCTTTTGTGCAGAATAACATAGTTATGATGACATAAATCATTAAAAAGAAAAAAAAACCCAAGTTGAATTTCTCTGATAAATTATTTCTTGAAAATTGGAATGAAATGGAATTTATATTTATCACACTTTTATCCACAAATGCATGTCACCAATATTGGGGGGGAAATCGGGTCTCCACATGCTATAGACACTGAACTATTTGCAATTTTACCACCACGACTTCCAGCCTCTCCTGCCCTCTCCCCTCAGCTCTGTGTAAAGAGATTTTCAGTGAATATTTGTCACGTGACCGTTGGTCTCAGCAGAATCAATCATGGCTTCACAGTGTCGCTGAGGAGCATAATTTAATGTTTTTTTAACACGATCTAGTCATTCAAAAAAGTGATTTTGACAAAAATATCACAATTTTAAGCTTTGTTTTGGTTACTTTTTCAAACAGAAACTTTTATAACCTATGATCCCTTCAAGGACTGTGTTGGATGGTATGGTTCAGAGGGTTAAAACAAACAAAAAAAACTTTACAGTGGCTTAAAGAATGAGACCAAAACTAAAACACAGACTCAGGATGGGAATGCTGCTCCTTGGTCTCAAACTCCAGTTGGTAAAAACAGCCCAAAAAAATACCTCTTATTATAATTCATGCATCCATCTATCCATCTATCTGTCTGTCTAGACAATTAGGACAAGAGCTTGTTTACAGTGAGGAGTTGACAGTGAGTCATAACTAACTGTGTGCATGATATCCAAACAGCTGATTAAGTCAGACACCAAAATGTCAGTTTGTTGCTGCAGAATCAGTCCATACCCTGAAATGCCATATGCGCTAAATGAATGTTTAATGCAAGACATTTAGTCAATTCTGAATAACATTCTGTCTGTATTAGCATTTGACTAAAAACCATAACAACCGTCCATCTCTCCTGTCTCCTGTCTCTCCAGACACTCTCTCAGTGCCTCGCTGGTCCCCACAGATTCCCCGAAGAGATCTGGGAAACTCAATAAAACACAGGTAGGCCTAAAGAAAAGTGTGTGGGTGAGTGTGTGTGTGTGTGTTAGTTTGCCTATGTGCACACACTGTGATAGAATGCCAGTCCAATTAAAAAGGGCCTCTTGCATAACTCGTGTCAATCCTCTTTCTCTCTCTGTCTGTCCTCCTCTTTCTCTCTCACCCTGCTTGACTCCAAACGCTAGTGATCTAAAAAGTAAAACAATGCCGTATTAGTTGTGGGATCTCAGCAGCCTCCAGAACGTGGGTGTTTTGCCTGCTGAAAGTCAGCGAGGTGGAGAGAGAAGCTCGCACGCAGCCAAACTGAGCGCAAATGTAATTTATAGAGCCGTTATTTGAAGATTAAAGGCTGTTTTTTTAAGAGAAACGCCATTATTCCATCCAGCAATCTCCTTGACGGGCCAATTTGCATATTCCGAACGTGTGCCCTTGATCGCATTGTTGGCCTGTTACGATAAGTGCATGTGCGTCGCCGGTACACAATGCACCACTTTGGCTGTAGGGCCTCCACTGTGCTGAGCAGAACATTTTCTTTATGCAGAATCTGTCCTTAATGTCACATCGTCGTTCACATCTGACGGCAAAGTCCACTAAAAAATCCGTCAGGGGTTGGATTGAGTTGTGCCTCTCAATTGAGGCGAAGGAGGGCCCTAATAAAGAGATTTGGATTCTGTCAAACTACATTAGTCACCTGCCATTAGCCAGCCAGCGGCGCTGCTGGCGTCCAGCCGTTGCATCAGTAAATACAGCCAACAGTCACATACGTGCTCGAGCCGCTCGGTCGGTCCGTGCAGGGAAATAAGTGGCGAGCACATTGTGGTTTGGTTTGTTTGAGAGGTGAACCTTTAAGAGCGGCGCGGGCCCCTGAGCCGCCATCACTCGGCCTGATTGCTGTATTGATGCTAAACCCCACGGACCCCGTCAGAGCGACTGCCTGAGATGTTCATTCACGCAGGGTTACTGCAAGATGAAAATGAAATGGGCCCAAATTAAATCAGCAGGTGAAGGAGATTAGAGAGGTAAACACTTTTACAAAAAGTACCTTCTCCAGGCTTTCATTATCCTCCGTAGAAAAGGTTACGCGGGGAATGTGGCGTCTTCTTTGGGAAAAAAATCCGTCCGTCAGTATGAGAGAATGTTATGAAAGGCAAAAAGGTCAGAAGCAGTGTAATCCACAGCTCTATAGAGATGTGCAACAAGCTCAAAGTGATGTCCTGACTTTTTTTTATTAAATGTCCTCATCTCGCCTCTCTTCCTTTCCCTGCAGGTTTTCTACAAAGTATTGGATGTCCCAGACATGCATAGTATGTGGAAAGGGAATGTTGTTTGGACTGAAATGTAAAAACTGCAAGTACGTATCCAGACTGGCTTTTGTCTCGAACACAATTTATGCAACAGTACAAGTGATTTGTGTCTAATATACACTGTTAAATCAATCATTATTTCCAAAATTGTTTGTCATTTCTTTAAGTGATAGAAAAACACAAAGATCATAAACATGTGTCACCCATAGAAACAATCAAAATAGTCATCTCTTGTCTGTTTTGCTACAAGTCGATGCTCTAACTTTGCATAAGTCTCCATGTAAACAAATTCAAATAATTCACAACAACGAAGCAAACTCTAATCTAATTTCTGGTCTCTTGCACTCAGGCTGAAGTGCCACAACAAATGCACCAAAGAAGCCCCACCTTGCCATTTATTGATCATACAGCGAGGCGGACGAGAATCCCTCAAAGGTAACTTTTCAACAACTCAGCTGCACAGACACACATAATTAACATTCGTGGTGATATACTTTGAAAGGTAATAATATGTTGTTACTATAGATACAGCTGTTTCTCTTTTTCTGAGCCAGGTGTCATATAGGAAAATGTGTTTATGAAGTTACTTGAATCTGCTTGTCTTTATTTTTTTTATTTTTTGAGGAAAGATAGAATGATTGATATTTTCATTTTATGGTCATTTTCATTGTTGATGATTACTACTTGAAAGTCAGTGAACACTAATACCAGACTGTGTTACTTCAACAATCTAACGAGAAGGTTGAAGGTTTGTTCAGTCAGAATGCAAAGTTAATTTTCATCTTGTTTCATTAATACATGCAAAATTTGACGTCCAGACTGAAGAGTTAATATTGATTTCCCCAAAACATGAACCGACCCAAACAAGTACAATGTACCAACTATACAGACATCCGCTGTAAGCTGCTAGAGACGTAGGCCTGTGTTTGTTTGCGTGAAAGCTCAGCCTCTGATTGGCTGCAGAATAGTGTTGGGAAGTTTTTCTACTGACTCGGATCACTGACTCTCAGACGGTAAATTGAACAAATATATTTTTAAGCAATTTTGTTCATTTTAACTAGTGTGGTGCTCTAGCCCTCTTGAAGGCGATGTAAAAAAAGATTGTTGTTCTCAAACACCGAAGGCAACATGGTTTGCTTCAGTTGACAAAGTGTAACCATAGACTGTATTAATAATGGACGTAGTCACCGTGACGTCACCTGTTGGTTTGTGGCCCGTTGGAAGTCTATTAGTCCAACCAAACACTGAAGAAGACATTTTTACTGAACAAAACATTCAAATAAACTGTCATTAAGTGAAGATACAGTGAAAGGGTCAAAGTTATGAGACCAAACCAGTAAACGTCCTTTTTTATATCTATATAACGTTATATATTACTTTAATGACACGTTGCCATGGATACGCTTTGTTCTACTTCTCTCCTGATGACGGCTCCCCTTGTTAGTGACCTGTCAATCAAAGGTAGCCACGCCCCAAATCATACGATTCTTTATCTTCTATTTTCTTCTAAATGGGGCCATTATTAGAACTATTAACATCAATTTGTCTTGAAGAATATTTTTTACTAGCGATTGAGACTATAATGTTGTCCTAAAAAAAAAATTCTAAGGTAATAAATCAAGTGAGAAGTTTTCTCATTTTGCATTGAAATGAATGGACAGAAATGTTTTTGCAACCAAACTTAGCGCCCCCTGCTGGAATTTTCGGTAGAATGCAGCTTAAAGCACTTCCTGGTTTGCCTCCCCGCTCAGACCAGGAGGTTGCCACCTGAGTATAATACACAAACGTCACAACCAATTCAAACCATGTGAAAACCAGGGACTGTACACTACTGGGATCAGCGCGGATACACCTTTATTGGCTAGAGAACAGTAACTTGGCACTATGGCTGGTGGTGTGATTAAGTGGATAATTGGCTTAGCCAATAAAAAGAAAAATGTGCCTCCTAGTAATGAGAAACGATAGTAATTATAGTATGGCACTGAAACTGGTGGTGTGGTAAAGTGGTTCACGTCCGTCAGAAGAATAAATGTGCCTCCCGGCAATGGGAAACAGCTCCCGTTATTGACCGATGACTGATTTACATGCTGCGTCTTGGCTGCTAGCTAGCCATTATTAGCTTTGCTGACATTCAGGAATCACCTGATTTCCTTTCAGAGTCAGATTATGCAACTCCACGACAGATGTTAATGTAGTGAAAGTGAGGTTGTAGTGATGTATTTGATTTGGGAGTAATGGGGAGTTTATTATCACTGAAATTGTATCAATAATTTGTTACACTAACTATTACTGTAATGCTGTACTCTAAATACATTTCTGCCTGACACTGATAGGCAAAAGCTTAAAAAAATGTGTTGTGTTTATGCATTATGCATATGCATGAGCTTTTTCCTTTACTATTTATTGAGTTTTACTTGTTTATGTATTTTTAAAAAATATAGAATAGAATAGCCGGTAACACTTTCTATGAAGACTACATCTATAGTGCATTATGAGCGCATTCATAGTGAATTATAATGCTCATTATAATCAATCATAATGCATTATGACTGCACTCATAAACACATATAAAGATTCATGATGCACTATATCAACAGTTATAAATATAGCTTATAATGACTTATAAATCTTCACTATAGATGTAGTCTTCATAGAAAGTGTTACCGAATAGCCTTTATGTGCTTCCATTCATGTATTCATAAGTTTATTTTCTGATTGTGAAAATGCAATAAAATAACGTTTACCGGAACGTTGCATTTGTTTTGAAGGCAGATCTAACCTGTGTTCTTGTTCTCGTGACTCATAGTAAATACATGCGCCGGGAAAACACGTGTTTATAAATCTAAATATATACTGTATTCTGCCCTCATGATTATTCCCATACTTTAATGTGTCCTTAAAGCTACTGAAGAGACGTCCTTTTTCCTTAAAAGCGAACGTCTTTGCTGGTTTCTGCAGACACAAGGTTATCTGCTGATTAATTAAGCCATTTAGGTTTGACAAATGTGACTGTATCATGCACTGTTTGCACGAACTGGAAAAAATTCCCATTATCTGCTATCAGAATTGAGATTCTTTTGTCCTTTCTCTGCCTTCCCCCTCCTCCCTCCTCCCCCTCTCCCCCCAATAAGATCACCAAGGAACAACTCAAGGTAAAGAACACTAATTAGACTTCTATCCTGCTTTAGCGAGAGAAAAATGACAGTTTCTTAATGACATAGTTTGCTTAAGGAAACTTTTTTGTGTCTGTATGCGATAACAAATGGCTGGCGTTAAAGAAAAGGCAGTTTGTTCATTTTTCACATGAGAAGCACGGCCTGATAAAGAGTTTCTCTTAATTTCCCTAAAGCTATTATGGAAGTATTGTTTCATTACAGTCTCCCACAGTGCTTCATTGTTCCTCTGTGCTTTTTTTTCTGCTTTTTTTCTCCCCTCCCTGCAGTAGCTCGTCTGGTACGGACCGAATCAGTGCCATGTGACATCAACAACCCGCTCAGGTACACAGACCTGCACATCAGTCAGACGCTTCCCAAAACCAACAAAATCAACAAGGTACGTGCAAAAAATAAACCGTGTATTACAATGTCTGCGTAACCTGTCCTACATATCACATTTGCTTCCATTTTGGGGGGCTGAAAAGTGGTTATGAGTCATTGTGTCGCTCTCAGGGGATCATGAAACCGTACGAAAATATCCTTCTGCCGTATTGATGTTTACACAGATGGATTTGTTTTCATACATTGAATATTTTGCAGCCAGCATATCTAACAATTTTCTCAGCTCCAGAGAAACACTGATTCCCACAACATTCCCATGGTGGTACCGAAATAATGGAAATATTGTGAGCCAAATGTGAGCGTTAAGAGAGAAAGCGAAGATGTGGCTCTGAGCCCCTTAAAAATGCACGACCTTTTTTTATGTTTCTTCTTCAAAACTGCTGGAAAATGATAACCACATCATGTGAAAAGATAAACAGAATCTGTCTTGTTGCTCTTCTCTGCAAACTCAAACTGTCAAAGTGGTGGCTGTAGATGAGTTTTTAAGTGTTGTTTTTGAAACTCTACAGCTTCTTTTTGCACTTTTTTGTAGCATATCTAATGGCGTGACAACATAAAAAACTTGGAGATAAATGAACAGTAAAACATTTGACACCAAAAATCTAAATCACCCTGAAATAATATAACTTTTTTATTCATTATTACCATTTTAATTAGGTTGTGGTTTTGAAATTCAGGCTTATTTAGTCTTTCAGGATGATTTAGGACAGGTGTTGGCAACCGTTACTAACAGAAGAGCCATTGTTGACCAGAAAAAGAGAAAAAATGTTGAAATGGAGCCGCAAACCTTATTTTGAGCCTTTTGATGAAGAAGAACGCAGCCTACCAAGTCTAAATTAGTCTTCCAACATTACTGATAGTTCTATTTGCCCTTTATATACCACATAATATTTACTATGCTCATGTTTGGTATTTGGTATTTTCTCAGCAAAACTTCAACATGATCTGACTATTAATTTTTTCACTTTAACCCACTTTATTAACATATTGAGCCCAAAAAAACACAAAAATCCTGAAATCGGAAATAGAATTTTACTATTTATGACAATAAAAACCACAAATATGCTCAATGAACTGTTTAAGACCTGAAAAATGTAAAACATAGGTTACAAATATTAACATATAAAAGGTAAAATTCAAATATATAATAAAACTATACATAAAAAATACCATAAAAACAAGTTTATTTATAGGAACAGTGTTAGATGATTAGAGCCCTTTTTGCCATTTTTACAGAATGCCACGCCTGCCTCGTCCCATCCTACTTTTATACTTGAAAAAATATTTTTGTACTATCAAATTAAAACGATCATATCTTTGGTTTTACGTGACCTCAGAAAGTCAAACAAAAAACTGGAGAAAGTTTCAAGTCTGTAATTTGGAGTGAAGTCGACAGCAGCGCTCCAAGTGACCTCGTTTTTTTGTTACGGTGCTTTAAAAAAAAAAAAACATGTTATCATAGACCCCAGAGGATTAATTAGGATTTATTAATGTTTTTGTCAGAATGCAGCAAGGACCCAGGTGCAAATGAGAGGAAAGAAATATTGAAAGCTAGCCTCGCTAGAAAAAACTCAAAATTAGACTTGAAGTTGGTAAATTTTAGAGGTGAAGGTGTCAGGCCGTAGACTTTCGTTAGCTAGAATGCACATTTTAGTTGACTAAGATGTGAAAAAAAAAAAATATATATACATATTTAAATGCTTTATATAAGCTACACATTTTTACAACTGAAGGGTACAAATTACTTTGGGCCTACACCAATGATAAATGAAAATTTAGGAAATAATTGTTTCATTTCGTATACATTTTTGGTCACAGCCACAGGGAGCAACTGCTGCCTACCCCTGGTTGAGATGAGAAGGCCAATCCTGAAGCGCAAAAAACAAGATTCCTCAGATATTACTTAGGTTAAAACACTTTAATGGATCCTGTATTTACCTAAAGTACTATGATCTACTGACATACTGCTTCAATCTACAAAAGCACATCTGCAAGTCAGGTAGTTTATTGGCTCATTAGAAGTACAATAACAGCTATAATATATCATACTTTACTAGATATAAAATAGTTCCTGCATGAAACTGCTCACAGATGGTTTATGGATTATCTTGAGGAACCGGATCATGATTTCTGGAATGACAAATAGATTTTTGAAATGTATTTTTTTGGCTATCTACTCTCAATATATTCAGCAGAAGGCAGACATCTCTAAGACTTGGCAGCTCACACTAAGTCAATCTAGATTGGTCAATAACACTACGGGAAAAAAAAAATATTTTGGATTTTAGGATGAGCATCCCTTTAGATTTAGATTTGGATTTTTGATTGTGACTTAAAATATTGTGCTCAAATTAAGCATCCTCGGTGTGTTTATGGTGAGAAGGTCTTTGTGACTTGGAGCTTTTGTGCTAAATTATTGCATTTTTTAGAAGAATCGATTATCCTGACAGCAAAAACTAGGACATTACAGCCCTCCGCTACATAAACTCAGTATTGAGCAGCTCATGCTGTGTGTTAACACCTGGAAATCTCAGCATCTGGCGTAGTGGTTGGTGGATTACTGGTATTGATCAGAGACTCAATGACTCATCCATGTTATGGTTGTTTTGTGCTTAAGGATAGTAGAACCATCCTTCTGTTGCTCGTTGAAACTAAAGGATTGAACTGTTTATCCGACAAATCTGCTACATTTGAAAACATCCCATGATGATTTGAGCCGCTCTAATGGCAAATAAAGGGTCGATAAATGTGGTTTTCAACATGAGTCAGAGTACATTCACTCAATAATATTGGACTCCTTTGAGGATTAGCATCGTAGCAGTAGTAGTATTCACTGGTGGACTCAGTATATATGAGGGGCATTGGCGGAAATAATAAAAAGGCACCTGCTGTATGTGGTGGGAAACAAGATCGACAGAATAGGTTGTATGTCAGTACCACTCATTACGACACATATGGACATAAAGTGGCCCCGGTACAGCGGTGCGTTCTAAAAAAAGCACACACATCAGGGGTCTCAAACTCAAATTACCTGGTGGCCGCTGGAGGCAGTATCAAAATGACCAAAAAAAGACACAAAATTACCACAAAAAAAAGACACAAAATGACCCAAAAAAGAGACAAAATTACAAAAAAAGACACAAAATGACCAAAAAACACACATAATTACCAAAAAAGACAAAACATTATTTAAAAAAGACACAAAATGACCCAAAAAAGACACAAAATAACCAAAAAAAATACACAAAATTACTAGAAAAAGACACAAAATGATTACAAAAAGACACAGAATTACCAAAAAAAGACAGAAAATACTAAAAAAAGACAAAATAGTTTAAAAAAAGACACAAAAATACCAAAAAAAGACACAAAATTACAAAAAAAAGTAATTAAAGGGGACCTTGCACACACAACACGGTAAAGTGCCATTCATATAAAACTCACGTTAAAGGAACACTCCACCGTTTTTTCATATTAAAACATGTTATTCGGTCAAGTAAGACGAGTTGATACAGACCTCTTGCGTCTCAATGCGTGCACTCAATCGCCCTGGCGCGCGGCGCCACTTGGCTAGCACTTAGCTTAGCCCAGTTCATTCATTAGGATCCAAACAGAACCTGAAAAATCTTCTCCCCTCAGGAGTGATGATATTACTGCGCCGAGTCGAAGTGGTCCCAAGTGCTATTCCGCCATACATTATAGTTATCCTTTTTATCTGCTTAGAAAAGCGCCACATTTTATTTTGTGTCGCCATACTTGGTCGTTTAACTACTCGTGTAGCTGTATTTAAATAGGGAAAACGTGGAGGAGTTTGGTCGCTTCTAACTGTCCATCTGTTTGGATCCTAATGAATGAACTGGGCTAAGCTAAGTGCTAGCCAAGTGGCGCCGCGCGCCAGGGCGATTGAGTGCACGCATTGAGACGCAAGAGGTCTGTATCAACTCGTCTTACTTGACCGAATAACATGTTTTAATATGAAAAAACGGTGGAGTGTTCCTTTAAACTTTCATATCAAGGTGGGGGCCACAAAATATCGTCACGAGGGCTGCAATTGGCCGTGAGTTTCAGACCCATGACACACATCATTACACATACACTTATGGTACGCTGTTCGCAGTTTCTGTGAATTTTTGCTACAAAACCACTGAAATAGGTTTAGGGCAAAAAAACCTCCTGGTAATGTTGTAGAAAATCTTTGAAAAAAAACAACTGACAACAATATAGATTTGAATTACAGCCTTGTGCGGGATTTTAATGAAAGATATCAAAAACAGAGACAAATGTCAAAGGTGACTGACAAATCCAATGATCACACTGCAAATTATTTATTTCTTACCAAGATAAAAAAGCTTAGATTTAGAAGTGTTAGATAATTTATCGTGTTTTAAGAGTTAATTTCCCATTTTAAGCGTTCAACATGCTTATTTCTAGATTTAACACTCTTAATTCAAGACATCTTGTCAAGTGAAATTATCTGTCCATGCAGCAAGATCATTTCCCTCAGACTTAGTGTTTTTATCTTGTTTTTAGACACACCTTTTTTGCAGTGTAGAACAACACTGAAGAGAAATCATTCTGTGACATCCATTTTTCTACTATATTTGTGCATGATAACTTCTGTGTAACTCTCACTCATGTCCTCTGATTTTCTGTTTTGTTCCAATTTTGATATAAGAGAACTCTGGGGAGAGTCCAAATTCCTGTTTTCATCTTATCGTAATGACCAGATCATTCGATCAGGATTCACAGAGCAGACTTGCCTAATGAGTTTTTCTTTTCTCATGGTGTGGGTGATCTCCTGATCTCTTTGCTAGAAAATCATGTATTAACTGTCATAATGTTCTAGGTACATTTTCCAAAGAATTTCCCTGACAGTTAGGCGTTATAAAAGACAGTTTAACTCTATGGAGTCTTGGGCTATTTTGTCCATTTTTGAATCCTTTTCATGTCTTTTAGTGTCTTTTTTTGTGTCATATTAGTCATCTAAAATGTGCTTCATAGGTTATGAAAGTCTGCGGGCAATTGCCGTAACCTCTAAATTTAAAATAAACTTCAAGTCTAGTTTTTAATTCCCCTTGCTAGACTAGCTTTCGATTCTAAATCTTCTGAGATATTTCTTCGGTTTCCAGCCTCTGATTTGCACTCGGGTCCGGGCTGCATTCTGACAAAATCATAGTAATAAATGCTGATTATGACCTATTAATAATATCGGTAGGCTAATTTAGACTTAATTGGCTTTTTATCTTCATTCTAAGGCTCAAAATAAGATTTGCGGCTCCATTCTGACTGTTTTTCTCTTATTTTGGCCAACAATGGCTCTTTTGTTAGTAAAGGTTGCCGACCCCTGTTCTAGAAGTATCACAATGAACATCCGTGACCCGAGCCTGTCCAGAGTCTAGTCCTAGTCGATTCCTTGGAGATCAAAAGTGCACTTATTAAGTTGGATATACCTACAGTAAGGTTTTTTTTATTCTTTTTTTTTAAATTCACTTTTTATTGAGGAATTTTTTAACATTTTATACAGAACAAAGAACAGGAACAGTTGGGGTGGGGGGTACCTAAATCACACAGCATCATCTTTTTCACCTAGCATCATCATTTGCAGCAGTCATTGTTAGTTAAATGTTAGTTAAACGACAGCTTCACATAAAGTCAGAACTTATAGGCTTGACATATTCTGTCCATTTTGACCAAGTTTTGTAAAATAAGTCCATTTGCAATTTTAGTTGAAAAAGTCACTTTTTCCATTTAGTAGATTTCTTGTATAATGTTGATCCAGTCCTCATTTCTTGGTTTATCTTCTGGTAATGGCCTTTTTGCTTGCTGCTAAAAGATTATAAAGCAGTTTCTTGTCTCCATTGCTTAAGTTGTCTAGTATTATGTTACAGAGATACAGAGTTTCAAATAAAAAGGGGAAAACAATTGAGAACACATTCTGCACATGATGATGAATCTCAACCGAATATCTTTGAATAATTTTACAGTTCCAGAAAACATGGAAATTCCTTCAATACCACACCTCCAACAGGCATCTCCAGTTCGACAGTATCTTTTTTGAGCTGGTGTAATGAAAAAACGCATAATATTTTTCCAACAGAATTCACGCCAGATATTTGACCCAGTTGAGACCCACTGGATTTTACAATAAGGTTTTTAAAGCCTTAATGGTCTTCATATACCAAAACCCAGAATTAATCAATGATGACATCAGTAATCTGCACTCTGTTGGTAAATATGTGATCATATAAAGGAGGAAAAGAGCCACAAATATATTTATAGATGAAAGCGGTTTCTCTACCTTTTTCTGCAGTAACTTCTCAAATGATTAATCACTTCCAGCTTTAGCTCATTTATTACAAATTGCATATAGTTTACATCATCTCAGACTACTTTGTTCAAAGCGCACCCTAACTCTTCAGATTGATTTCTCTATCTTCAAGGCAGCCATTGATTTCCATTCATTTCAGTTGCTAAGCTGTTGAAATCAAGTTTCAGAGACTTTACATTTTTTTGTCAGTCCAGTTATCATTGAGTAGTAAGTGCTGGTGCATTCAGGGACGCTCTGACATGTGAGATTAAAGAGTTGGCTGCTGAACACAATCTTTGCTTACTGTTTGTCTTTTGTATTACATTTTACAGACTGTGTAATTAATAAAGTGCTTTTTCAGCAGAGTCTGTTCAATCAGAAGAGTTATTTAAAAAAAAGTGATTATTTTTGAGTGATTAATGAAATAAATGGCACGCAGAACAGCCTCTGGCTAATTTGACTCCATTATGAAATTATTTTATTTAGCCATTATTTGAATTGATATTGGATGGAGTCTAGACAGTGGTCGTAATGTAGATCTGAAAATTGAGTTTGGTAAAGTTACATCTTCAGACGAAGAACTGAACAGATGTGACCAGAAGCAGATTACTGTGGAAGACTTGATCGAGATGGCAAAAGCAGCCTGGAGAAGAACAGTTTTACAATCTCTTATTAATAAACGGTGTCATGGTGAGATCAGATCAGTTGAAGTGAACAATTAGAGCATTAACCCTTTGATGCACAACATGGGTCTAAAGTGACCCGACTAAGTTTTTATATTCTATATCTTTGCAATAAATTAATATCATCTTTCAGTATTGCAGGTTTTCCTCAAATAACTTGTTTTTGATCATCATATATCCTAATTTTTTGTTTTAATTTCTTACTTTTTGAATAAAAACCCTTTTTTATCACTATGCTTCTAATGCACAAGGTCATTTTAGACCCATGTTGTGCATTAGAAGGTGTTTATATGTTGTCACCAATTTAAAACCTGACAAAGAAGACACAAATATTAACTATTCTATTTTGTTAAATTTATGTTTTTCCAATGGAAATTATTTTTTGGTGGCTCTAATAAGTCTCAAATGTTAAAATATGTGATTTTCCAATGTAATCTGGTGGTTCTAACAACTCTTTTAAAGTTAAACCTTCAAAATAAGACAAACATAGTTACACATTTACTCAAATTGTTAATTCAGTGAATCACTTTTTGTATCACTATGCTTCTAATGCACAAGGTCATTTTTGATCCATGTGTGTAAACTTGATGTAATAATACAAAAACTATTTTTCTTCATAAAATATGAAAGGAAAAATGGATATAATGATCTGTTGTAATAAAAAAAAAAGATGTTCAGACACAGCCAGCATGAAATAACATGGAAAATGAATGCGGGTCATTTTTGACCCATGTTGTGCATTAGAAGGTGTTTATATGTTGTGCATCACAGGTTTAAAAGTCAGCTGATTGAGAGAAATATGCACAAATGTTATGGGTGTAAGCGTGCAAAGAAGTCTTCCTGATTTACTTCAGCCAACCTTATTTTTTTTTATGTGGGAGCATCCTTGAATGCACCGAGTGTTTAAAAATAAAATAAAAATGCTTCCTGTTCACAACTGCAGCTCCACACTATGCTAACATAACTTTGTCAAAAAAGTAAAGGCAGCGTATTGCTCATTGTGATGGATTGCCTCTGTCGGGCAAGTTTCACGTCTCTGCAAGTTGATTTTCATATTGTACTGAAATTAATGGAAACCAAGTGCTGCCTGGAAGGTAGAAAATCAATCTAGAAACGTGTGGTATGATTCAGAAAGAGGCCAACAATAAAGTAGAGTGCAAGCATTTTGTGATTAACAGTCTGAAACTTGCAAAATCACCAGCAGTGAAGTTTTAAGGTTTTTTTTGTTCTGTTTCTCTTCTCAGGATCACATCCCGGTCCCGTACCAACCGGACTCCAGCAGTAACCCCTCATCCACCACCTCCTCCACCCCGTCCTCCCCGGCTCCTCCTCTGCCCAGCAGTGCCACTCCTCCCTCGCCCCTTCACCCCTCCCCACAGTCTGCACGGCAACAGAAACAGTTCAACCTGACAGGTATTAAAAACGTACCTGCATACACTGAAATTCAAACATTTGACAGCCTTGTTGTAAAAGCAACTAACCTTTAGTCTTGACATGATCACAATGAAAATGCTAACGTGTTGATGTAAAGCAGGTATGATGTTTACCATGTTCACCCTCTTAGTTTAGCATGCTAGCTTGCTAATAGGGAAGTAACGCAAAAGTCATGGTTTTGTACCCCGGTTTAGGATTCATAGTTTGTTGTGAGTTGAGTTTGGTTCAATGAAAGACACCAAAATGCATATATGTATATTTTTTAATGTTTAACAGACAGTATTGCAAGTCTTCAGACAGATAAAATCCTCTGTCTGGAAATAGAAAGCAAATAAAGTTACATATTTTTGTAGGCCAACCTGGAAGTAGCATCACTATGGTTTTTTGCATTTGATTTTGGATCATTGCAGAAAATAAGCTCTGTGACAAACTGATGCTTACGCGTTTTGTTCAGCAGGATAATCTTCTCAAATGAACACAACTTTTATTATGTTTGAAGCGTTAATGAAGCCGACAGAAGTAAAAAAGCTAACGTTATGCTATAGAGAACTACAACAAGGTCACATGACTTCTACGTCACTACCGTTAGCTTCAGACAAGCAAGCTAGTGAAACTGTAGCCTAATAAATAGTTTGTTAACCTAATCTACAATCTACAAGAGTTTGCAAGAAAAACATGACTAGAGGCTGTAAGGCGGACTAGTGAGAGAGCTCTGTCCGTGTCCTGCATGATGATGTTTAATATCCACCACAACCACTGTCGTCTCATTTAGCCACTTGTTAGCAACCACCCTTTTAAGATGTCAAAATTCACAATTAGGAGTATTTACTTGTGTAATTTACATCGTACAACAAAACGCTAACATCTCTTTAGCTTGTGCTAACCACAGTTCTTATTTCAGGCATCTAACCGACCCATTCAAAATCCTCATTGAGTTTTAGAGGATAGACCCCAGGATGCTAACATGCTAACTTACGTCATGGTTTAAGTGGCGCCCTATTAACAGTTGTTGTTTGACTTTTCACAAACTCCAGTTCTCCTTGTGTTTCTCTCCACAGCCTACTGTTAGCTTCAGACAAGCTAATAGCGGTTTTGACAAGCTAGTGAAAACGCAGCCTAATAAATTGTTTGTTAACCTAATCTACAATCTACAAGACCTTGCAAGAGCACTGAAAAACATGACTAGAGGCTGTAAAGCGGACTAGTGAGAGAGTTGCCGTCCTTGTCTGGCTTGATGATGCTTAATATCCGCGACAACCACTGTAGTCTCATTTAGCCACTTGTTAGCAACCGCCTTTTTTAAGGGCAATGTCAAAATTCACAAGTAGGGGTATTTACTAACTATTTTATGTTGCACAACAAAACGCAAACATCTCCTTAGCTAACCACAGAGCTTATTTCAGGCATTTTACCACCAACCCATTCAAAATCCTCATTGAGTTTGAGAGGAGAGACCCCAGGGCGCTAACATGCTAACTTCCTTCCTGGTTTAAGTGGCGCCCTATTAACAGTTTGTTTGACTTTTCACAAACTCACAGCTCTACTTGTGTTTCTCTCCACAGCCTCCAGTTATTTCAAATACAAACAGCAGTTCATCTTTCCAGGTAAGTGCCTCATAATTGATCATTACCCCTACCCAAAATGCACTAGAACCAGCCATGGAAAAAGTAAAGAGGAGGAGGATGAGGAGGTTCTCTTTTGATGTTGTTGGATTTCATCTCCTCACCTTGGCCTGCTGCAAAACTCTCGGCCCCTACACCCACTCGTTGCTTGTCTCATTTGGGCCTCCTAATGATTTGTCAGTGCCCAGACTCTTTGCTTTTTGCCCACACTGGTCGCACACAGTCTTTGCTCATTTGGCAGGTTATTATAGCCGAGACAACCTGGAGTGGTGTGAGGAAAAGAATGAGGCGTAATTGGGGAGACGTGTTCTTTGGAAATGCCTTAATATACAGCGCACGGCCGTATGATTATTGTAGCCACACATCCTGTTGTCTGTTTTTCAGCTAAATTACATCAGCTACCTTTTATGAGCTGCAGAACAGCACGGTCAAACACCACCACTTACTGTTAGTCCCATCAATCAAAAACCATTATGCTGAAAGTGGAGCTAATGCCACATTCACGTCAAATTAAATTTACTGTAAACGCCGACTCCTCGTTTAAAGAATAAAATAAAAACACATTTACATAAGCCTCCCGGGGGAAATTACAGTATGATTTATAACGCATTCACCTATTGTCTTTCCACAAGTGCTCATTTTTACCGTCACAAGGGGCTTCATTTTTGGTGGAGAGAGAGAGTAGGACTACAAAAGTTGTCAGTCAGTGAGATCACAGACAGAGAGACTGGCACAGATTCACACCATTGGCCAATTTAGAGCCTCCGATCCTCCTGGCTTGCTGGTCTTTGGAGTAAATCCATGCAAACATCCATGCAGGCACCACACAGACAACAGAACCACGTCCTTCTCGCTGTGCGGCGACGCTGCCAGCTACTAATGCACCGTGCCACAAAGGGAAATGCTTTTTCTTTGTGGCTCCCACTTTGTGTCACAAATTGTCGGAGCGTGCCAGCACGGTCGGCAAGCGTGGCGGCAAATTCACTGATGTCTTTCAGAGGTAGATACCACCACGGCTGACCTCACTCATATCCCGTGTTGAACAGGAGCGCTTCCAAATAGCAGGAAAAGCAAATTCAACCTGCTCTTTTCTCTTCCTCCTGTAATATGACAAGCAGTATATGCCATACGTCTCCGTCATCCAATTAAATAGCTCTTTCTGCAAGCTTTAAAGACTCAAACTGTGAAGGTGCAGCTGAGTGATATCACAGCGTTGTACAGTATATCAACACATAAATTGTTTCTGTACATACCACGGAGCATGCCGCTGTTCCCACCGTGCGGACATTGATTGATATTTCCATGCAAATTATGACAAGAAAGAGAAAAAGGGAATTCAATAGGCACAAGAGA
This sequence comes from Centropristis striata, assembly GCF_030273125.1. Lineage (NCBI taxonomy): Eukaryota > Metazoa > Chordata > Actinopteri > Perciformes > Serranidae > Centropristis > Centropristis striata. The sequence goes on from NC_081523.1 coordinate 6,890,103, forward strand.
ATGCGAGGGGTTTCCATTGTGCAGCAAATATTTCTGCACACCAGGTGCAAACAAAACACGCTGAATTCCAGCACACCGCCAGCATGTAAGTGTTTTGAAAATCAAACGTTTTAGTCGTGAACCCTTTGTCAGGCATTAAACGCACATTATATTCACAACATAGCCGTAGATGGCACATTTGACGCTGTATTTTCAAAGCAGTGGACACATTTGCTGCTGTAAAGCCAGCAAAAAGACATTTTGTTGATTTAACAGTGCCGAAAAAAATTGTTAGTTAACTTATTTTAATGTCAGATAAATAAGAATGATTTATACCAGCCTCACAAACCTTGCAATGCAGAGACACTCCCTGTGCAAATGTAAAAAATGTACTTATGTGGCTTGTTTGAGCAGTAAGTTGCACTAAAAGATGTTTTCTTGGAATTAACCCATTGAGGCCTGAAACGCCTGTAAAACCTCTGGGCGATTTTAAAATAACCCCCTAAAACCTGAAGTTTTTCTGGAAATTCAACAGAAGTGTCAACGCTTCTACTAAATAATAGATTTTTCAGCCTCTGTAGCAGATAGAAATGAAATTCTAAAAATATTTGAGAGCTTATACAAATACTACAAAACGACATATCCGCTTTCCAGGCTTCAATGGGTTAAATGAATTCGGTGTAAGTTTTAACTCCTTGATGCGGAAAAATCCAGCTCAAGATGGGGACAAATCTGGCAAAACTGGCAAAACTGCTGGCTATCATGGACAATCCCTCCCACCCCCTCCACAAAACACTGGACAAGCTAAAGAGCAGCTTCAGCCACAGACTCATACAACCCCGCTGCTCCAAGGAACGATACAGGAAGTCCTTCCTTCCTTCTGCAATAAGACTCTATAACTCATCTACCTCTGCCAGAACCCACATTACTGAAATGCACTAAATCTTTGCACTAAATCTTACACTCCTGACACTTTGCTATGTTATTAATATTATTACTATTATTATTATTATATATACTGTTGCTGCCATTATTACTATATACTGTAATATACTACTATTATTATTATACCGGCCTTACCAGCCTTATTTATTATTATTATTATTATAACCATTATTATTATATATTATATATCATATTATTTTACTAATAATTACTTTATTTATATTTTTCATTTTATTTCTATATTGTTTATTATCTATTATTACATATTATATTATATATAATATATACTGTACTATTATTATTATTATTATATACCGTCTAGTCACTGTAGCATTGTTGCCATCACATCACCAGTATAATTACCTTCATCTTGTCAACCATCCTACCAAGCGATGTTCTTTTTTAACTTCTTAAGTGTCCTTGTTCTATTCTGTGTTTTTTTCTATTGTTGTTTTTATTTATGCTACCTCAGTATTTTATTCTATTGTATTTTATTGTACTTGAATACCGAACTGCTGTGACAACCGAATTTCCCTTCGGGGATGAATAAAGTAATCTATCTATCTATCTATCTATCTATCTACCCTACCTGTAGCTGAAATCACGCACTTCTTTTTTACAAAACATAGACATAAACAACATCCAAATGATTAAATGCTGAATGCACTTTGTTCTAAATTGTCCGTTTGATATTTGTGCCTCTTAATATCTGCAGATGTTGCTCCAGAAGCTCCTCCAAGCCGAGCGCCGCAGGTCATCCTGCACCCTGTCCTGTCTGAACCAGGGTGAGTAGATTCTATTACAGAAGTAATTGAATAAAAGCATACGTCTGCCTTTAAGGAAATTAAGAAAGTACTTCTGATCTTCATCAGGCCTTATCTCGCTCTCCTCTCCTCTCCTCTCCTCCTCCCTTTCCTCTCCTCCTCTCCTCCTCGCCGTGGCCGCTGGTCAGAGGCCAAGTCAAACTTATTGGAGCACAGATATTTGGGTGACAATTTCAATGCGAGAGCCGACATGACGAATACTCAGAGACTAATGTCAGCATGGCCTTTAGTTCACGCTACACTTGGGATGCCAACTGGATTCCCAGTGGCTCTTTGAGGAAGCCAGTGGTCATGGGAAAACAACCGGAAGAGGAGGAGGAGTGATGAGATGTTTTTCGACCCAGATGTTAATTAGATCAGGATCTCAATCTATCACGAGAAAACGGGGCAGGAGAACATCCATCTATAGGCGGTATGGACGGTCAATGGAGATGAAACATGGCCCATAGATTGTAACGGATTAATCAATAGCATGTAATGTCATTAATTTAATTTAGTAAATATCAACACAGTCATGAAAAGGTCCCTAGACAGAAAAGGGCCCCATGGTATAGGACAGAGGTTAAACATATAAACGGAAATAAATAACTTTTAACATTCTAATTTACATTTAACATTGTCAGGACTGTAAAGCATTGAGCTGTGCATGTTATTTGGATTTAAAAAAAAACAACCTTAGGTGATGTTTTCATGCCACGTACACGAAGCTTTGAGATAAAAAAAAAAAAAATTGAAAGCAATGCCTGGAAATAATCAGAATGAGATGATAACACAATATTATGCATACATCACAGTGGGCTCCATGTATGTTTGAATAATCCCAGATTGTTTGAGGTCTAGAGGAAAATGCATTACCATAATCATGATGATGTGACAACGATTATTTTCTGTATGTTCCGATTATATTTAAATCCACACAATGTGTGAAAAATGCATATGGGGATTCTTTTCTTTTTAGTATATGATCAGACAGAAGCAGGTCTACACACACACACACACACACACACACACACACACACACACACATTCTTGTACTTATATCTTTGTGAGGGCCCTCATTGGAAGAGTGAATTCCCTTGAGAGGTTATGATAGTTTGGGATTTTTCATTAGTTTTTTTAATTTTTTTGTTTTTGTTTTTTTGTTTGTTTTCAAATTCAGTTTGTTTTAATGAGTTTTTAGAGTGAGTTTGCTAGTTTTAGTTTAGTATTTATTTTTTTTAAATGCTTTAGTTTTTTAGTTTAGTTTTTATTAATTTTAGTGTAAGTTTTAGTTTTTTGTAATGTGGTATTTGTTGGGTGGAAGATTAAAAGAGGTCACAGTAAATTTTGCCTTTATTTCCTTTGCCTTATCCATCTTCATTATGTATGAAAAAAGTTGACAAAGACGAAAACGAAGGACATTTTCACTATAATTTTAGTTAGTTTTGTAACCACACAATACAGTTTCAGTTAATTATTGTTATCATGTAACCTTTAACCCTTAAAACAAAGTCTGAAATCTCAAAAAAGCCTTTAAAGAAGTGAGGACCGGCCGAAATGTCCTCACTTTGCAGAAATGTCCTCACTCTGTTGGTTAAAGAATGTGTTCCGGCCCTCACTATGTAGGAAGTACAAGAACACACACACACACACGCTGGGGCTGATTGTGAATGAGTTGCAGCTGCGGAGGCAGTTGATCACTGGGGGAGGGAAACTCAGCAAGGATAAGATGGTCATTTACATTTGGACACAATCAACCCTTATACTGTAAATTTATGGAGTTATATAGGAAGTATTTTATATTTATATTTATATCTATAGGTAAAATCTGTGGAGAATAAAGAAGTTGAGTGTGCCTCAACCATGACCTAGACACTCTCCTCCCTTTCCTTCCATCCTGTGCTCAATCAGTTGCTAATTAGGGGAGGTTTTATAAGAAGGCGTGAGTCACTGTGTTGTTTGACTGTTGAAGATGCACCTCATGTTGAAATGTCCCCTAACAAAATACTTGTTCTAGTCATAAAATGCACTGCAAAAAGCCACCTCACAAAAACAAGGAAAAAAAGTACAAATATTAGGTTTATTTTGCTTAAATTTATCTGCAAATGGAACAAGAAAATGTTTCTTGTCAAGACTTTCCAAAACAAGTAAAAATATCTAATCTCAATGAACCCACAAATACCTTAGAATCAGTGTATTCTAACTAAATAATTCTATTCTAATAATATTCTAAATAACAAGTGCATTTTTCTTGATTCTATTGAAATACATGTGACCAATTTTCTCAATATGTTGAAAAATATTCTTGAATTAATAATAAGTAAATGCTAGAGCCATCATTTTGACATAATGATATGCAAAGGCATTATATTTATTGAAACCTATTGAAGCAACATCATATTAAAACTAGTGTACTTTTCTTGATATAGCTACAAATATTTCCATCTGGCTGCTTGTTTTTATGTGAAGAGGTCAAATTATGTCAAAGTTATGATTTCTTTGAAATAGCAATGAATGAAACAGCTGTAACTTTTGATATTCTAGTTTCAAGCCTGTATTTACTCAGTATAGGTCATAAAATCTAAGTAACAAGCTGTAATATTATTATTATTTAGACGATTAAGATCCAAAACACTTGAAACAAGTGAAACAGTCAAACTTAAAAGATGCTGACTAAGAAGAAATATCTTATCAGACCCAGAAAAATAAGCATATATCCCCTTGATCTAAGATATTTAATCTTACTTAGATTTCAGGTTTTGCAGTGTTTGTTCAGCTCATAATGAAACAGGCATTTAAACATATTTTAAGTGGTGTATACAGGCAGGATGGAAAGGATTCAAAAGTGGACGAAATAGCCCAAGACTCCATAGAGTTAACATTTATTAATTAGATCATGAAAAACACCTTTTGCAAAAAGGTGAAAACATGAAAAACGAACCCTTGTGTCTGTGCTCATTACCTTATCCCTAGATGGAAGATTTCATCACTCCTCACTCAGTCTTTGGTTCTTTCCCTTTTGGCGAACGTGAATGCATTAGTGTGCATATGAAACCCATATCCCCCTGATTTAATTAAAGCTATTGTCCCTCCTTCCCCTCACCTTTGTATGCTCCTGCAGTGGCAGCTCGCAGGTTTCTTTGGCCTTAATGGCCTCGTCCCAGGGTTAATGAGGGGCCGTCTCAGACCCCTACACCCGGCAGGTACCCCTCATTAGAGCGGAGATTGAACCGTCGGTAGGAGCCCTCGGCGCTGCAGGAGTCACATTATTTTAGCCGCTGCCTCACCTGCTGCACAGAGTCCGGGATTGCTCGACGAACAAGTGTTAATATACCAGAGAAAGGTTGTGAGAGGTTACACGCTGATGTTAGCAGCCCGTTATGTGGACAGAGGAGGACGGGTTGAGGAGGGGATAGTGGGTTCATTTGTGTCGTGTCCTTGGCACCCATGGTGTAGGTGACGGTGTACGTGTCAGGGTCAGGAATTAATAGGGGCTCAGGGCGCCAGTGCACTTGAAAGTTCATACCGTGTGACCGTAAAATTAAATATTAGGGTCAGGAAATGCAGCGGGTAATTAGGAGTGGCCTTTCTTTCTTCTATTTAATCCTGTTCACGTTTTATTAACTTATCTGTCAAATAGTCTTGATGTGAAGTGCTCTTACCACCTGTGGACCACTGCAGGTGATCTACAGTATAAAAGCCTGTGGTCCAGTGATGCTTTCAATTTAATCTGATCGTAAAATATTAAGTAATTACTTACACTTTCACACCTATCTCGTTTGGTCCGGACTGTAGGACTTTTCAGTTTGATCCGAACCTAAATTCTACGTGTGAAAGGTGCCGACCAAAAGAAGTGGTCTCGGTCCGGACCAAATGGTCCAAGGTCCGAACCTTTTGCATTGTGAAAACAACTTTTTTTATAGTTCGGACCTTCGTATCAATGACAGGAAGTTTTTTTCTTCTTCTGCTCTCGAATTACGGTACAGGAAAAGACTGCCATAACTCGCAGGATTTCGAGCCGTTTTCTCCTCCTCTCCTGTCGACGGCGATATAGTTTTGTCATGATGAGGAGGCTCATCTTGTGAAGACCAAGCTCTCTCACGTATTGCTCATTAAGCTGGTGCTGCTGGTAGCAAAAGACCAGCAAAAGTATTAGTACAGGTAAAAGGTGGTTCGCTGGATTCATTTTGTGTAAACACGTTAAGGAAGTAACACTGAGGTCAGATGCCGGCCGGCCTAACAACGCAGCGTAACCAAAACAAAATGAGCCGCAGAAGTCCACATGGAGATGACGTGTCCAGTAGAATTGTCTTGTAAAGTCGTTATTCCTTTTGCAGTGTGAAACCAAAACCAACCGGACCAAATGTAGACAATGTAACAGAACACGGACCTTGGTCTGGACCTTGGTTCGGACTTTCAGGTGTGAAAACGCCCTTAGAGATACAAAATGAAAAAAAGATTTGTTTTTCAGAAATTATTTAGAAAGAAACAAGTCTAATGGGTAGTTTGGTCCGCTTGAAACAAACTCTGGTGCCGACCAAATAATTAAACTCTGGTCCGATAAAAAAAAAATAGGCGTTTGCCTCCAAGTGCACCAGAGTTTGGTTCGCTGCAGCTGAGAAAGGAGCCTGAACCAAAGGTAGGAAGCGAACCAAAACACAGAGCATTCTGGGTTAAATTTTGGTGGAAATTTGAGAATCAACGTCAGGCACGGAGGCAGCAGACTTGAAACATGTCTCAAGGTCTACGTCTTTTTGTAAAACCTCTTTGTGTTGCATTTATATGTATGAAAAGGGCTATATAAATAAAGTTTGAAGGAGAGACGTTCCAATGGTGAAGTCAGACACTGATTGAAATTTGGTCGAACGATCACAGCACAACAACACACAACAAAGTCTTTTTATTTAGCGACTGAATGATGGCTAATGGATTCAATTGCACAGCGGATCAATGCAGCATAAAAGTTTTTAAAAAACTCAGCCAACAATACATTAAAGTCTGTTTCCCTCACATATTCTGTCCAATAGACGAAGGACATTAATTACAATGCTTGGTGCGCTTTATAAAGCTCAGTGTGGAAGCAAAGCAAACCAAATGGACAACTTCACCATTGAATCGCTCCGACTCCACCAGACTTTATATGTGAAAGCGACCTTAGTGTAGTAAGGAGGGTTATTAGAGGAATCTACATTCTAATTTAATCTGTTCGTAAAAATATTAAGTAATTACTTAGAGATAAAAATGAGCAAAATACCTTTGACATATTTAGAAAGAAACAAATCTAAGGGGCTGTTACGTCCGCTTGAAACGAACTCTGGTACGTTTTTTTCAGATAGTCCTTTTGTTTTTTGCTGGTGTGAACGCTCAAACAAACGGAACTCTGGTCTGCTAAAAAATGGGGATCTCGGTTCGCTTCCAACTTCACCAGAGTTCGGTTGGTTGCAGGTGAGAACGCTGTCCAAACCAAAGGAAGGAAGTTAAACACAACGCAATTTTGGTGGAAATTTAAGAGTCAACACCAGGCAGGATAGCAGCCGGTATGACAAATGTGGACAGACGTGATCTAATAATGAAGTAAAGGCACGTATCGAAATTTGGTCAGACGATCACAGAACATACACACAACAAAGTCTTCAAATTATTTAGCGACAGAATGGTGACTAATCATTCAATCAATGCAGCATAAAAGTGAATAAAACTCAGCCAACAATACATTAAAGTCTGACTTTCTTTGAAAACGTGTCAGCTCTTTCCCTCACATATTCTGTCCAATAGACAAAGGACATCAATTACAATGTGTAAGAGCCATTTTGCTTTGATTGTTTATTTGTTTGTTTGCGCCTCCCAACACCGGGTGGAGAAGAGCGCTCATTATGGGTTCCTGATTTCATGTTAATATAAGGCACCGGTGTATGACTGATTGTGGTGAGATGCCCGAGAGGCACACAGGTTTTGCTTTTGTAGTGACCTGATTGCTATTCAAAAAAAATTATGAGATCCCGTTTATAGTATTTTACGCACAGAAATGTGATGTATAAGTTGGAAATGTAACTATTTGTTTAAGAAAGAAGTATACCTTTGTTTGGAAATGTTACAATAAACGCAGTTAATTGATATACAGAAACTGGACATTTCATTTGTGCGCGTAAAACACTATAAACGGGATCTCATCATACTAGTGGCATCTTTTTTGAGTAGCAATCGGGTCACTACACAATGCTTGGTGCGCTTTATAAAGATCAGTGTGGAAGCAAACCAAACCAAATGAACAACTTCACCACTGAGCCGCTCCAACTCCACCAGACTTTATATGTGGAAGCGACCTCAGAGCTTTAAGGAGGATTATTAGAGGAATCTACATTCCTGCCAAGTGGCTCCACCCACTCTAATTAACAGTATTAGGAGCAGGTGTGGAGAGCCAAACACCTGGAGCTGGTCGCCTCAGCATGGGGGAATAGAGTAAATAAATTAGAGAGTTTTTATTTTTTTTGTTTGGCACATGCTGAGAGTGACAGGTTGTCAGGTTCTCCCCCCTGAGATATCCAGGGAAAACATTTTGTTGCATTTTGTAAACATATTTGGATAAGAATAAGTAAATTCTACCACATCTTTCCATTTCCTGCTGAAGTGTAGAAACAGTTTGCTAGCTGCAGTAAAAATGTCCTCAATACAGGACCTTACTTTCTCCATGAAATCACAGCTTACATATTCAAGGTTTCAGGTGTATTACATAAACCAGACACATGCAATCAGTTCATTTAAGTTGCAGGAGAAAGTCGTGCATCATCATAAAGTGGTGACTGTCACTGTCCCTTCCAGGAAAACTTGGTGAAATATATTTTTAAAACTGAAACTTTAGTTAGTCAGTGCCAGGCTGCAGGGTTATGTTCTGTTTATTAATCCAGTTTGTTTCCCATTCAATGACTTTTCCTTTCCCATCTCCACTCCAACATGTATTATCAACTGTTTTAATATATAATGATGTAAATCATGGGTCTCAAACTTGCGGCCCGCGGGCCAATTGCGGCCCTTGTGACGATATTTTGTGGCCCCCACCTTGATATGAAAGTTTAATGTGAGTTTTATATGAATGTCTCTTTACCGTGTTGTGTGTGGAAGGTCCCTTTATTGCTCCAGCTGGAGCTTTGTTTCACTTGATTCTATGACGACGTTAACAAAAAGAAAGGCAGCTGCTACCGGACAGTTTATTATCTGCTGTGTTGTTGTTACCGGAAGAAGTAGAAATGTTATGTAATGTCATTTTGTGTCCTTTTTTGGGTAATTTTGGGTCTTTTTTTGGTCATTTTGTGTCTTTTTTAGGTAATTTAGTTTTTTTTCTGTCATTTTGTGTCTTTTTAAAATTAATAATTTTGTGTCTTTTTTTGGTAATTTTGTGTCTTTTTTGGTAATTTTGTGTCTTTTTTAAGTAATTTAGTTTTTTTTCCGTCTTGTGTCTTTTTTTGTTGTAATTTTGTGTCTTTTGCGGCCCCCAGGTAATTTGAGTTTGAGACCCCTGAAGTAGATAAACTAAATAAAGGCTTTTGGGGGCATCGATCAAGACTGCAACATCACAAGGATACTAGATATCAAGACTAGATCGATAATACTAAATAAGGACATAAAAACCTTAACAGCCAAAATATCAAGCAAAGGAATGACAACAACACGTAGACTCACAAGTGAAAAGTAATGTATTTGCTTAATTTTCTTATGGATTTATGTCTTCATCTGTTCTTATGTGCTTCTAGGAATGAAGGCAACCCTTTACTTCAAATCGAAGTTGAACCTACATCAGACGTGAGTCCTCTTTTCACCTTTGTGATGCTTTTTTGAATGCTAGTTTTCTCATTCACAACATTGTTTTATTTCTCCACACTTTTGTCAGTAATATCGGTGTGGAATCACCGAATTAGCGAGTCCAAAATGAAGACAAAATACAGCTCTCGCCGTCACTTGTCGCAGTCATTTACGGTGTTCTCTCATTTAGCATAATTTAGCCGAGCTCTCCGGGGAGCCTGCAGGTATGTTTTGTATCAAAAGCAGCAAGATAGAAAAAGATGCAGCTTCACTTATCGTCGTCGTAACAATGATATATCTTGAGAAAATGTGATGCAGATTGCCTTGAATAATATTCCAGCAGGCGTCTTTGAATAGGAAATTTTCACTCCTGCGGTACATTATATTTAAAATCAAATCAGAATAAATCAGCCAGTTTTCTCCTCTGGCTGTTTCATAACTCTCTTTTTATATTGGTTATGGCCCAAACAGCAGTCAGTGATTCAAATGCAGACTACTGGACTAAAATAACGTGTTTTATATAGAGGAAATATGCATATATGAGTTTTTTTATAGTATAGTAATATAGTATATTTTAGATTTAAACATCCCTGAGTACATATTTATTGATATCCTCAAATAGATACATTCATGTCAAATATACCTTGGGGAAAGTTTGAGGAGATTTCTTTCCTTATTACTTCATTACAACATGCTGGTCGGAAATGAACTAAAATTCAGGGATAAAGATAGAATTGTTGTACATGTAGCAATTTAAAAAACTAATATGACACCACAATTCAGCAGAGAAACAACCACGTATGTTTCTTATCTCTGGAATTCAGTTTGGAGGAGGTTTCAGCAGATTGTAATCCTCCAGCTGCTGAATGGCATTTAATCATAATAAAAGCATTTGACGTCTCGGAAGAATATTTTAACACCACCTCTTTGTTTTGGATGGGAGCAATTTTAATCACCATACTTGCAAATGTGTAAAATCTGTGAAATGCAGGCCGAGACAGCTACCAAGGAACTAGGGATGGGAAGAATTAAGAATAGTTCAGAATTTGGTCGATCACGTGGATTTTTTAATCGATCTGTGTCTTTTTTAATTTTAATTTTATCTCTGAGCGTTCAGTTCTGCAGCCGTACGTCAATAAGCCAATGAGCTGAGAATTAAGTCGGATAAAGCTACAGTTTGCAAACTGAAAGTTGCAATAACAATTATAAAACACACAGAAATACAAGACTATTAATTTGAGCAAAACTATCTTACAGTATCAAACCTTGCAAGCATGAATTACTGAGTTTAATTTTACCATAAACTTATTTAAACACAAAACACAATTAAATATGCAAGATTACTGTTAAAACTAACCTTATGCCTCTTCGGGGGCTAAAACTAAAACATTGAACTCCTTGACGTTGTCTTGACCGTTTAAACTCACTTGAGTTAGTTTTACGATCAACAGGAAGTCTCTTTTCGTCAAAATAAAAGCGTCCGTTATCAAAACAGGCTTTTGAATCTGTGTATCATTCGTTCTTTCCATTTTCAATTGGCAATCAAAAATCAAATAATGAAAAATTGACTGGTTATTTTATTATTTGTTTTTTTTATTATAACACAAAAAACAAAAATGCTTGTTTTTTTGCATATTTCAATATTAGGCTCAGATTAAAAATACGAAATGGAAAAACGGGCATCAGGACTGCCTAATATTGAAATATGAAAAAATAAGCATTTTCCCCCCGTTTTTTTGTGTTATAATAAAAGACATAACAAAATAACCAGTCAATTTTTCATTATTTGATTTTTCATTGCCAATTGTAAATGGAAAGAACGAATGATGAACTGATTATTTTGCATAGAACTGTATTCATATCTTTTATTTTGCCCATGTATGCATGTTTTTATACATACATAAAAACATAGCAATTAATTGAATAATTGTTAATTTTATGGATGCTCGAATTGGCAGTTTTCTACCAAACGCCCCTCCGTACAAAGAACAGCTACATTTATTTTTTGCTTTTTCCCACAGAACGAGGAGGGCAACGACGAGGACTCCGGCGACGAGTTCGAGGAGATGAACCTGTCGCTCCTGTCGGCTCGCAACTTCCCGCGCAAGCACAGCCAGACCAGCATCTTCCTGCAGGAGTGGGACATCCCGTTTGAGCAGCTGGAGATCGGGGAGATGATCGGCAAGGGGCGCTTCGGCAAAGTTTTCCACGGGCGCTGGCACGGCGAGGTGGCCATCCGCTTGATCGACATCGAGCGCGACAACGAGGACCAGCTCAAGGCCTTCAAGCGTGAGGTGATGGCCTACCGAAACACTCGCCACGAGAACGTGGTGCTGTTTATGGGGGCCTGCATGAGCCCACCGCACCTGGCAATCATCACCAGGTAAGGATGAAGAAGTGACAGGTTGCGTTGCTCGGAAATCAACTCTCCAGGTTTCATTTCTCACCTGCATTATTCCTGTTAATTGCAGTGACAGTAGCAACAGCACACTCTAAAAACGCAGCCTGTTTCAGTATGCACACTGAGTTTTTGGAGTATACTCTTCAGTTTTCAAGTGTGAACACACAACACACTCAAAGCCTACTTATGGTATGTTGTGTGACATTGGGATGCAGCTTTATAATTCAAGCATTTGATGCACAAAAGCATATAAAACATATCATATAAAGAAGGCAATAAAACTACATTTAACCATAAAAACATGAGAGATTGGGTACGTTTATGAAAAGCAGTATATCGTGAGTTTAAGTAAATGTATTGGAGTGAATTTCTGCACGTACACGCATTATAAAAAGCAATTATGTGGAATCTGTCGAGTGAAAGGACAAATATACTGCAAGGATTGATTATAATATATATATTAATATTAGGGCTGGCCAATTTCACTCCTGAATTGAAAATGAATTACATTGAGCTTCTAATCTTGGTTATTGAAATTAAAAGCGTGATCCGCGAAAATTGTAAATTGCCCCCATTTGGCCTTAGTGTGATATTTTCCACACAAAAAAAGATTTTGAGAATGTAACATGACAGGGCTTAAAACTAATCAACTGTTGATCTTAACAAATCGATACTCAATAGATTCTGATAATAGCAAAGCCGTCAGTGCTGAAAAATACAATATTAATCAAAATGTAATCAAATTGTGACCTTAGAATAAAGTCGAGAGAGTTGTGAAACTCCTACTTAGTGGAGTTTAATGGAAGGTTTTTGATCAAATCAAAGATGGCGGAAAATCCAATATGGCCGAAAAACCCCATTGAGGATGCATTGAGCTGGGATTGGCCCAAGGGTTCCAGTGATACATCCTTTGTGAGAAAATGGATGAACAGGTCAAAAGTTAATAAACATTCAACTTTGACCTGTTGGTGGCGCTAGAGCTCTTGAGCTAGAGTTGCCTACACAGTATCACCACTTGAACCCAAGTAATGGGTGGTCTGCTGTTAAATTATTACAATATTGGGGAATTATTACATTATCAGGACTTGCAAAATGAAGGCTAACCTGATAATGTAATAACCTCCCATTAATGTTATACTTTATTACATTATTGGTTTAAAAACAAGTGTATTACATTATTGGGAAATGCACTTTATTACATTATTGGGAAGTTATCACATTATAAGGTTATATTACATTTTTTAATGGACTCAAGTGCAGATTTTACATTATCGGGGTTATTACATTATTGGGAATTTATTACATTGTCAGGTTCTACATGCCATTTCAACTATTTGTGATTGGCTTCTTGGCTGTCTAGCAACAGTGTCATCATGGGAATAATCACTGCCAAGAACAGTTTAATTTGACTTTGTGTGGTTCATTCATTTAATCTGTTTTTGATTAATGTTGGGTAATGATAAGAGTCTATTAATGTCAAAAAACGTGTCAGTGTGATTTCAGGCAATGATTGAACAGAACTGTTTTAGTGTTTTCCAAAGATTAGACAGTGATTGTGCTGATGAACACTGGGCTGATGATGATGACTTTATTCATTTTTATTAAGAAACAATATTTTTGCCACTGTGCTTGGACTCAATATCGCAGGGATCCATTGCGCTTAATATATCTTCATAAATCACGCCAACACTCGGACCACTCCCTGAACCAGCGAGGCTTCAAAACGCCATCAATGATGTCACTCGTCCTTAAAGAAACGAGCCTCGATACAAGCTTCATAAAAGACTTCCTGGATTTCTCGACACCAATCCGAAGCCTCAGAACAGTCTGTCCCATCACTACTTTAAAGCAAGGGAACAAAATATTGTTATATCCAAAACCCTGGACGATATTACAGATATACAGGGTGTCCATAAAGTCTCTTTACAGCTTAAAAAATGTATTACAAAAGCAAATGAACAGTGGAAATTATTACAAAATGAGGAGTAGATATTGAAGTTTTTTGCCTCATTTAATACACCTCTACATGGGCACCATTAGTTGCACAAAGCACATAAAGACAGGACTTGATTTCTTGCCATGTTCGCTGTAGCAAAGCCTCATCAATGGTCGCAATGGCCTCAGTGATCTTTTGCTTGGTGGCAGTGATGTCCCGTATCTTTGTTCCATGTATACACTACAGGCCAAAAGTTTGGAAGCAACTTGAATTTTCTGTTCACAATGGCTTTCTTAAAAACCAGTCTGGATTCTTTTGATTTTTGGATGTGTTTACTGCATGATCAGACTTTAGCTTTATTGAATTGAATTGAACCATTTTCCTCAATTGACCTTGAGGTTCATTGATGTTACCAGACCATTGCTGAATAAATGTTAACAAAAGAAAAGAAGGGCTTAGTTTTCGGGTTGGGAAGATTTGAAAGAGTCACAACTTCACTGCAAAAGTAAAAAAACAAATCTCAGTTTGCATTATTCACTTTAGCTCTTTGGCTTTTGAGAGTTTGGATACAAAAATCCCAATAAACCTCAACTGTGTTCATATCTCTGACAAACTACCACAGAAATGGCTCAAATTGAAGCAGCTGAGTAAAGAAACAAGAGTTCAGATTTATACATTAAGGAAAGAAGGATACACAAAGTCTAAGCAATAAAAACCCAAAGACCTGATAATTATAGTAAAAATGTCTTCTAATAAGTGACTCTTTATGTAATAATCACGTTTATTTTGTTGCAAACTAAAGCAATGAAACTATGATCTTTTTCGTACAAATTTGATCTTGCTTCCAAACTTTCGGCAGTAGTGTATGATATCTTTAACATAACCTTACAGAAAGAAGTCCAGGGGAGTGATATTTGGTGAATGAGGTGGGCCATCCCTTCCAATCCACCGGTCCATTTTCATAGGGGTTCATTAACCTATTTCATTAACTCTATGGAGTCTTGGGCTTTTTTTGTCCATTTTTGAAACCAAAATGTCTTTTTTGTGTGTCTTTTTTGGTCATTTTGTGTCTTCTGTGGGTTTTTATGGTCATTCTGTCTTTTCATCTTGTGTCTTTTTCAATCATTTTGTCTTTTTCTGGGTTATTTTGTGTCTTTATTAGTCATTTTGTTACTTTTTTAGTCCTTTACTCCAACATTAAATGTTGCAAATGTGAACAAAGGTTGCAAATCTAACATATAAGAGGGTTTACTTGGTATATCATCATCAAACTGAAACTGGCCTCATGGAGTTTACAGCCAGAACTTTAGAGGTAAATTTACAGTAGGGCTCCACGCTGCTTTGTTTTCTAGTCTGGAGTCTGCAAAAGCACCAAATCATGACTTCTTCATCACATCCAGAGGGTTAACAGGGTACCTGAAATACACAAATGGAATGTGATGTTTTTTTAATTGTAAAGAGACTTTATGGACACCCTGTATTGCAGAGAAATGCATGAAAAGTGACATCACACCTCCGAAATTGCTGCTTCTGAATTCTGAACGAGATGGCTTTTTGACCCCCACCCGAGCCGATCCTCGTCCCCTGGGACTCATTTCAGAGCCACAGATCCTCCCCTCCTGTGGGACAATGAGCTTAGAGTGGCTGACAATGAAGCGTGCGGAGGTTATGATTAGAACAGGCTGCTAGAACCACCCACACCCACATCGCCTGCTGTACCGTATTTGTCTTGACTACACTGGCTGGGAGTGAATACTCTTCACACGGTGAACTACTTTAATTATTTCACAGATTAGTGTTCACATTTTTCACCGCAGCTATTTTTCTCATTTGTAACAAGGGAGACAGAGCTGTGTTTCTTGTTAAGGACCATCACAAAGAATACTCTCCGCTTTAATTAATTAGCTAATAATGTTCAAAAGGGAAATTGTTCGGATATTTGCCACACTCCCACTGTCATCTACACAGACTGTGAACAAAGAAGGACGTCTCACTAAGAAAAATAATTTACCCCTTTGTTTCCTCTCTTGTGAGGGAAAAAAATACCTTGTTTTTCGTTCCTTTTCCTATTAAGAAACAAGGGATGTCAGTGCTGGACTCCACGGTGGAGAAAAATGACTCAGGAAACAAAGCTAAATGTAAGAATCCGACTCCTTCCCCATCGCATTCGTCGCGGTTGTAAAATCTTTTAAATTACGGATTCCCTGATTGATTGATGGAGACGTGTGATTGCAGTTGTTGCCGGCTGAAATTGTCGTGAGTGCAGGGGAGCTGACAGACTGCCTGATTGCTGAAAATAATGGCAAATGTCAGTGCAACAGGTGGCTTTGTTATCCACCACTTCTCCTATTACACGGTTTGAGAAAAGGGGAACTAAAACTTTCTCTCGCAGCCCAAAGTGCAACACGACAAACCTGTGAAATTAAACTTAAGTGTGGTTTATTGGTTTATAAAGGATGAGAGTTTTCAGGTTGCATTAGTGGAAAGATAAATATTGATTGTTTCATTTGTCACAAGTGACTGTGGATCGATTTGGCTGAGCATACAGAACACAGGGTCATCTGTGATGCTACCGCCGGGTTTTTAATCTATGGATATGGCAGAATTACTCACATAGGGGACATTCAGCATGACATTAATTTTTCATCGGATGAGTACCATGAATCGCCGCCTCTGTGTCTTTTATTCTGGCGGGCACACATCCTGTTTGTCTGAGGTATGGCGGGTGGTAAGGTGTCAAACGATGTGACACTGAAGCCAAAAGCCACTTTTTTTTCCTGTGTTGGAAAGAGCCAGAGGAAAGAGAGCCACTAAAAATGCAGCTGCTGTCAGGTCAACGTTGGGGAATGAATATGCATGAACTGTTGGCTTCAGGTCCTTTGTTGGTCACCTGCGTGGCACAGTTGGGGTTGAGGGCTTCAGGTGTGAGGCAGGGGGTGGCTGTAAAGCTGTCTATTAATGCGACGTCGTGATGGCACCCTTCCAGAAATGTGACACCACCTCCAGGCGTCGCGGTGTAACAGCCTCACCTGGCACCGAGTGGGCCCAAGTTTCAGCTCAGAATGATGGCATTTTATCCTCTAACGACGTCTCAAACTGCACCGACACAGACTCTGACGTGTGAACTTCAGGGCAAGCGTGAACACACTGAACATTAAAAGATGACTGAGTGCAGAAAGAAGAAGATAAAGAGGATCTCTTGTCACCAAAACACTGAATGCGGTTTCGGTTTTGGTCTTAGTGGAAGTCAAGAGTGTGGACAAAAGACAAGGTGGACAAAAAATTCTTCCAGCCCATACGACCACAACTCGATAGCGATACTCAGGAAAATATTCGATACTCGATACCATTTTCGATACCACAAAGACCCCAAAATTTAACGGAAATATTTTTATTAACAAGAAAAATGCAACATGTTTAAATTAAAAAAACCACAGATAAAATATTTAGAATCGTTGTTGGTCGAACACAGACGTTAGAGTCGGCTGTGTGTGTTGCTGTTTGGTTGCAGGTCGACTTTTCTCTGCTTCATTCTGGGATTTCAAGAGAGAAAATAACACTTTCCAGTCACCAACATTTATGTAAACTTATTAACTCTATGCTTATGTATACTGACACTGTGTCAATTAACGTAATATGGGCATACTACGTGCCTGATTTACATATATATGAAGATTAGCGCCCTTACCGGTGGCAGAACATCAACACGTCCTCATACTTAAACGTACCAGTTACTATTTTAAAGACATTGTGAACATTGTGAAATGGTCGCAGTTTTGTTCCCTAAATTTAGGGCAAAAAGTACATTAGGTTAGGTGTTATAAAAACGGTTAAAAAATGGACAAAAACGTTGGTTAAAGTCCTGTTTGTTTGACCCCCCTCTGCCTACTCCGAGCGGACCGTGTCACTCTTTATACTCCATATCCTCGCTTTACACTTAGTTACATGACTTCTCCCTGGCATCCTTCATAATTACTACAGGCAAGTCCATTGTTTTTTCCACCTTTCCTCTCCTCACGCGTGCTGTATTTCTCTCTCTTCATACTCTGTCTTCCTGTCCTGTTTACCTCTGTCATACTATTTGTGGGTGTTTTATACGTTTGGACGGGTTGATGGCTTATCGCGTTGTACTTGTACTTGTTACTCTGTGCAATGACAATAAAGGCTTTCTGATTCTGATGTGATGCTGCACAATATTTTATTTTATACAACAGTAGTGGAAGAAGGGTTCGTATTTGTACATCTTTGATCAGCTGTTGGAGAACAGGCACTTTAATGTGAAAATCATTAAGCAAATGAACCAAAAGGAAATTATTGTAAAAGCAGACCAGTTTTATTAGTGGGTGGACATTCAAACTAAGTTATTCTTTATTTATGTTAGCAAATAGAAAAGAGGGTAGTTGAAATGTGATCACAGACTCGACCTGAAATGTTTTTCATCATAAAATTATGACATAAGTCAGCACAGTCACTCTTAACCTCGTCCCTTGTCCCCTCTTTCAGCTTGTGTAAAGGCAGGACACTTTATTCCGTGGTGCGAGATGCCAAGGTAGTCCTGGACGTTAACAAGACCAGACAGATAGCACAAGAGATGGTCAAGGTAAAACAACTCTACACTGATTTCCCAGAACACTTCTGCAGCACACATCATATTACAGAAAAGTCACATCTTTTTCTCTCTGTCCTCAGGGGATGGGCTACCTCCACGCTAAGGGGATCTTACACAAAGACATGAAGTCCAAAAATGTGTTTTATGACAACGGCAAAATCGTCATCACCGACTTTGGACTCTTCACCATATCTGGGGTTTTGCAGGCTGGCAGGTAATTACATTTAATACACATCCCAGAAGGTGTAATACCGGAATTTGCCTTGGAGACAGACTTTAATTATCATAACAATATTGGCACACATTGAAGCAAATAGTCTGCAATTACAAAAGACTGTTTTAGAGCAGTCATATTTATTTTTTTAAACATATTTTATGACTTGTAAGCAGCCTCTAGCAGTTGCAAAACATACAGTATTTTAAATATTACAAAAAAAAACTAACAAACATGTTTTTCTTCAGCTATTTTAACCAGTTTGTTTATGTAATATTTGCTTTTCTGCTCAGATGTTGTCACGCTTGAAATCTACCTCAAAGTTCATAATCTTGTGTGCAATATTAGGTTAAAACATTCCTACCTTATGTCGAACACTTTGTCTTCAGTCCGTATAAACCGTTGTCATGCACAAACCTTTTAACCGCTGAAAGACACAAACGGTGTGAAAGAGAGGCGGTGAAGAGAAAGAAAGAAATAACAAGTTTCCAGGTCAAGGTTGAGCGAGGATTCAATAGTGGTTGGATGAAGCTGAATGTTCTGACGGTGCAAAGAGAAAGAAAAAAACGCTCTAACGATCAAAAAGCTATAAACTGGATCATGCTACTCTAACAAATAGAGTATATTTTCTTTCATTTACTGTGTCATGGATGAAGAAACCTGCAGTCACATATTCTATCCACTTCAGTTTGACCCCCATGAGGCCAAGACTTTCATTAACCCTTTTGTAGGCAGTGAAAGAAAAACTCTCTGAATACGACTATATCTGCAGACACAGTGCTGTTTTCCCACATATTAGCCATGTATAAAAAGCAGATTGCAGGTCTGAAAAATTATGTTTTACATTGTTATGAAGGAAGCTTGAGTAGATTACAGGACCAATAAAAATATGTTGTTTTGCAATCATAAAAAATTAAATTGATACATTATAGAATTATTTCTCCAGTGAAGAAATGAAAGTATTACAGCTGTGAGGGCTAAAATGGTGATAGAGCAAAAAAATGATACTCAATTTCATGGTCGACTTTGATATTTGAATCGTCTTTTATAGTTTTATCTACATATCCTACAAAATATTTGCATGTTTTTAATGTCACTATATAACATTGATACCAGTCTCAGTCTGCACATTAAAGAGGAAATTCTGCACCTTTTATGTACTTGCCTTTTCTGTATCTTAAGAGGTTTTCCCCTATTTCCAGTGTTTATGCTAAGCTAAGCTAAACCACTTGTAGCTCTAGCTCGATAATAAGAAGAGAAGCTCACAGCTTTTGTGTGGATATCAGTATTGATGGTAAATGTAGGTCACTGAAGCAATAAATCCCTCAGTGTATCTGAAAACTGATGAAGAAAGCTAAGCTTTCCTGCTAGCACTGTCTTCATACCAGGATGCATTGTGTGCGAGCTCCAGGCGCTCAGCCAAACCACTGTGTTGCTGAAAACTTTGTAGCCGAGGGTTATGAGTCACACCCATACTTAACCAGGTAATAAAAATAAAACCACAGAGGTTTCCTAGTTCGAACCAGGAAGACGGCAACAACTCTTTATTATTTTAACGGCTGCACATTTCAGCTTTACAGCTACATTAAAATGGAATAGCTAACAATCGTATTAGATGACAAACTCACTTATGTATCGCCGCTGTGCAATGCAAACCTCGTATCTCCAAAATGTGGCCTTTTTTTTTTTCCCCATGTGGTCTGATTTGGTTTTGAGTTGGATTTTGTCGTTAGTGCAATTTTTATATCATTATTTCTCTAAAACAACGAAAAAAATGAAATCTAAAACTTTGTCACAAGATAAAACAGACATCAATGAGTTCATTTTGAGTGATAACTCAATTTTGACCAAAAATGTAGCTACTGCAGTTAGGCTTTGTAGGGCAGAATACACAATCTAAATTTTTTGTCAAAATATGAGGTTTTGTTCTGATTTGTTCATTAATGGTAAAATGGGAATGTTTTTTCTTCCTGTAGAAAAATTATTTTTTGAAGATACGAGGTAAATATGACAACAAGACACAAGACATAAGGTCTTTAAAACCCCCATTTGAGAAATTCAGCTCTAGAATATGGTAATTTTAGTGCTTTTTTTCTGCACAGATCTATTTTCCTGCATATTTATGTTGCTGAAATAATTCCATTTTCCATATTTTGTTTCTTATATGAACACAATGGTTTCTATTCCTGCTGTAGCCGTCCATGTGTGGGGACGTCCTTAATGCACATCACACACTGTACAACGCATTTTGAGTAAACAAGGCTAAATATTCTCTGCATAAATTGAAATATGGGTCAATAATGTGATCTAATCCATTGTCAGTTGGTGTAACCAGTATTCTTTTTTTCCATAAAAATCTGACAACAATATCTATATACAGGAAAACAAAAGTCAACTAAAATGATTTTAAAAAATTGCAACACTATGGTATATAGCAAATTTTACATAATTTGTCAAAACTTTAGAAAAAAATGGTTGTTTTAAGAATATGTTCTGCTCAATACTGATGGAATGTGCAAATGTAGAAATACTCAGAAATATGTTTTTTTTAAATGAAGTAATTATATGTATAAGTCCACTTAAATACGCTGTAGGGGGACAAAGTTTAATATTCTTTAAAAAAAAAGTTTAAAAATTCTTACATACATTTGACATCTTGCCAACCCTTATTTGTCACTGGCCCATATATTGATAGCATATTTTTGCACATGGGTTGGAGCATTCATGCATATGCACAGTATCATCACACCCCCAAGAAATATGGCTCCCCCAAAAGCCACGGTGCAATCCGAACACTGCACAAGTCCCACAAAAAAAAGCAAGTTTTATTGGTGTGCATATTAAACATGTTTATTCAAGGATGTTCCAGAAATTGGCTGGAAATTGCAACATTATGCAAAAGCTTAAAGTGCTCCCATTTTTCTGAAACAATAATTGAAAAGCAACATCATCCACTTATGTTTTTGCGGCTGTCTGCAGTGACAGTGCAGCGAAATGAAAAAGCAGCCATTTAACATCTTTAATAGCTCGGCCGTAACGATACAGCAGATCAATAAACCCTGACAAGTCTCCATCTCAATCTCCACGTTTTTGTTTTTTTTCCCCTCTTGCAGCCGGAGAGAAGACAAACTGAGGATCCCCAACGGCTGGCTGTGTCACCTGGCCCCAGAAATAATCCAGCAGCTCTCTCCAGACACAGAGGAGGACAAGCTTCCTTTCTCCAAACAGTCAGATGTCTTTGCTTTCGGGTGAGTTTCGTCTTACCTCAGGCGCTACGGTTTGTTTGTGCAGACAACACCGGAGCCTGATGTTGAACAATCATACCCCGTATTGACAGAGAGATTTTACATTCTCCAAATATTTGTGTGAATTTGATCAATTCTTTTTTGATCAAGGTGTTTTTATTTTGTTTTACAGATTATAGTTTACAATTTAACATAGGTCCAACAGAACACACAGGGTAAAAGGAAAAAAAAACCCTCAGTTAAACCCCCCCCCACCTCCCCCTCCCCAAGTACCAGACTTAAGAGTTCACAGTGTGAAATACATAGTTACATAACAACAAATACATAAGTATAATTATAATGATGACTGAGGCCAACAGCAGAGGTTTACAATATAATATTGTCTGCCTCCATATCTTCAACAAACATTAAGAAAGGCTGCCAAATGGACACAAAATGAAAAAAGGACACAAAATAACTAAAAAAGACACAACAACAGACTCAAAATGACCAAACGACACAAAAAAGACACAAATGACCAAAAAAGACACAAAATGACAAAAAAAGGACACAAAATAACTAAAAAAAACACAACAACAGACACAAAATTACTAAAAAAAAAAAGACACAAAAAAGACACAAATGACCAAAAGACACACAAAATGACTTACAAAGACATGAAAAAGACTAAAA
This sequence comes from Centropristis striata, assembly GCF_030273125.1. Classification (NCBI taxonomy): domain Eukaryota; kingdom Metazoa; phylum Chordata; class Actinopteri; order Perciformes; family Serranidae; genus Centropristis; species Centropristis striata. The sequence continues at coordinate 6,912,704 of NC_081523.1, forward strand.
AATGGAAAAAATAGCCCGAGACTCCATAGAGTTAATGCAACATTCTCCCCCTCCCCAAGTACCAGACTTAAGAGTTCACAGTGTGAAATACATAGTTCAAAATACAGAATTCACATAGCCAGATTAGCAAAAATCAGAAAGAAAACAAAGAAACAAAAACATAACAACAAATACATAAGTATAATTATAATGATGACTGAGGCCAACAGCAGAGGTTTACAGTATTATATTGTCTGCCTCCATATCTTCAACAAACATTAAGAAAGGCTGCCAAATGTTATAAAATTTTCTAGTAGACCCCCTAATTGTGTATCTGATCTTCTCCAACTTGATATGGTACATGACTTCCCTAATCCAATGACTGTATGTTGGAGGTGTTAGGTCTTTCCATTTCAATAATATCAGTCTCCTAGCTAGGAGAGAGCAGAAAGCCACCATTATTTTTTCCCACATCCCCAGATGAGAGTCTATCTGGGTTACACCAAACAGCGCGAAGAATGGAGACGGTGCAAGCTTTTTTGCAAAGATCTTAGAAAAGGTCTCAAAGATGAGCTGCCAGAAAGTGCACAGCTTTGGACATGTCCAGAACATGTGTAAGAGAGTGGCTGTATCTTTTCCGCATCTATCACAAGTGGGGTCTATCTCAGCATTGATCTTAGAGAGTCTAACTTTAGACCAATGCAGACGGTGTACAATTTTAAATTGAATTTGATCAATTCTTACTCTTCATTTCTTTAAGAGCGGTGTCCTAAAAGTCCACATCACACGACAACGAGGCAACTCTCATTAGCAGGTTTTCCGATCTCATTATAGATATAGATTTTCACTGTACAGACACATGTAATAAGCTGTGATTTTCTTAATGTTGGACTTTAGATATCCAACTTCTAACCATTTAATGAGCGCAGGATTAACATTTTTTTAAAACTTAATTGCTTAAAAGTTATCTGATTTTGAGACGGACCCCACTTATACACCTGATTATGGGGAAGATCTTGGTTCACTTGGCTTTTTTTTATGAATGCACCCTTGGTTATGATGGCGCTGGGGAAGGAAATGGTGCACAAATAAACCCTGGCAGCTGGAAGACAGCAGCGTGCTGGAGAAGCTGATTGGAGTCGACGATTTGTGATTGGTTCCCCCACGTGTCTGTGAGAAGACGTCTGGAAGCGCAGTTGATCCGAAAACCGAGAGAGAGAGAGAGAGTTACCTTCTTGAATTTTAAATTGATTGCATAATTGCAGGAAAGGGGGGAAAACTTGTGTGAATGTTGTAGGAGCCAAGAGACGTCAACTAATTGATTAGGCAGGAGGAGTGAATCACAAGAGTGGAGGAGAAAGTGAAGCTGGGTTTTCTGATTGAAAGTGTGCTAAACTTCATCTCATGTGAGTTTTTTTTTTTTTTTTGCATTTGGGCTTCCAAACATCTGGTGTGTGGGAGAATGTTTACCAGGTGAACGTCTCAGCTGCACAGGAGGCGAAGGGCTTTATGTCTGGCAGGAGGAGTTGGTGTGGATTGAAGAATTTAACCTTCATCAGTAGAGCATCTAAGGAAAAGAACAACCAATATCTCCTGATATATTATACAACCATAATATACTAGGCCCCACGATACGATTTTATCCCGATATTTAACTCACGATACAATATTATTGCAATTTCAAGCATTTTGCGATGCGGTGAGTATTGCGATACAATATATTGCGATTTAATTGTTATACATTTTGTGTCCACAAAATGTAATTTAATCTAGAATTGTTTTGCCAAATAAGAGAAAATTCTCAGTCTATTCATCTCACTTCAGTCTTTTTATTTCTCCACAATGAGAGTCAAACCCACAGACTGACCAACAAAGTATTCAGTCGAACTGAATTGAACTGATATCAAACATGTATGGACAACAACAACCGCAGCATTTTATCAAACTTTCCTCAACTTTAACCCATTTAGGCCTAAAACGCCTGGAAAAAATTGGCCTGGGTGATTTTAAAATAAGCCCCTAAAACCTGAAGTTTTTCTGGAAATTCAACAACAGTGTCAACGACTACTAAATAATAGATTTTTCAGCCTCTGAAATGAAATTCAAAAAGTATTTGAGAGCTTATAGCTGTTATATCTGAGCTCCCTCTGCTATAGTCGTCTTCCGCCATGATTTCAAAGTTCTGGAAAAGTCCCATGTTGCATTGCGACACTCCCGCATATATTCTGATGCATTTCATTGGCCAAGAGACCGAAAATAGGTGGAAAAAACTACAAATACTACAAAACGACGTATCCGCTTTCCCGGCTTTAATGGTAGAATAACGCAACAGCGCCCCCGGTTTTAATGGCAGAAATGCGGTAACACTTTCCCGCCTTAAATGGGTTAAACTTCACTGCTCTGAATTTCTTTGAATGAAACATAAAAATAGCCGAACTTTGCAGCGTTATTTCAACAACTTCCCCACACGAGGCACATGGCGCCTATGGATTCCTCAGATCTACTAGTTTCATATGATACCAGTATCTCCAGTATATTCCTAAAAGTGGAACACTAAATATTCATACTTGGCGGCCATGAATCAATAAAATATTGCTACGCAAAATATCGTGATACAATGCTGTATCAATTTTTTCCCCAACCTCTATAATATACAAATATAGCAAAAAAATAGTAATAATTTGTTGTGCAAGTGGCTGCAAAAAATGAGTCAGCAGATGTTTGCAGACTGACAAAAGCAATTGCACATACACAAAAATGAACTGGTGGCAGGGGGAATGTTTTATTTATTTTATTTTTATTGTTGAAGGAGGGGCGTCTTAATGATTCAACAACATCTTATCATTTGTCACTATTTTACAGCAGCTGCCACTTTACTTTGATTCTGCATCTATCTTACAGTAACAGAAAGCAGAAGTGCAAAACTAAAAACTGTACGTGTGTCATGAAAAGTGACAGTGACAATTTGTTTTTTAAAAATAAGGTAGCTGGAATATTTGTTAATTTGCTGTTAATTTTTTTGGAAAAGTGCTAATTTAATTTGTGTTAAGTTGTGTGTTTTGGTGAACATGTGTGTTTATTATTCCATTAACGGTCACATTAACTTTGCACTTACAGGCTTAAAAAGCAAATTGTATAATTTGTTGTTATTATATTATTTTTTTCAAATATTGTAATGGGTGTAGGGACCAAACAAACACTGGAGAGAACCTTGACACGGGAGGGAGCCTTGCTCTTAAGAAAATAATTAGATAATAATAATAATCAGCCATAAAGAGAGGAAATTAATTAAATTACTGCAATTTGACCAGATTTTTACTTAGCAAAATTAAATCTTAAACTCCATGTGAACTCAGTGACTCCTCTTTCAGCTCTACTGGTGACAACTTTTGATTCTTTTTGGAAGTTATGTGCTGGACTATTTCTTGGCCGAGAGCCGTAACTTCTTAAAGTCCTGAGGTCACAGTGCAGATCGAACAAACAAGATAAAATGTGCAAAATGTCAAACTACCCTTTTAAGACCCAATCATAGGAGGTGCAGGCTTAGAAAAACAAAACCTGTCTTGCATTTAGGCTGTTGTAGTGTTTTTATCTTTTTGCAAAACTGCCCAAAATTGGCCTGGGAGATGGGATCAAAATGAGTCAGTTTTGACCCCATCTCCCTGAATTTACTGTTAGTTATTACTGCACACACTAGCTGTGTCTCCATCAACAAATCTTTATGCACATCTTGAGGATTCGCATGAGAAAACTTGATGGAAACACAAAAAATTGAAGAAGAAAAATTGTCTTTTTCAAAGATAGCTAATGCGCTAAACAGGAAATAGAAATGCTTTTTGCTAAAACAAGTTCTGATGTAGCGAACATTTAACTTAAACAAGTTCTGATGTAGCGAACATTTAACTTATGACTGATCAGCTGTTTCTTCTCTGACATGAAAGAACAATTATACATTGTCCAGTTGGATCTAATTTCTGAGGACATTTTTTCTCTCATATGGCCAAAGTTGTCAGATTAGCAACCTCTTTTTTTGTTTTTTCGGTAACAATAACAACTAAGTGATGTTTATAGATGGTTTATAAACCAATTATTAACCATTTACAAAGTGCTATACGTATTTATTCTTTAAATGTTTTAAACCAATTTCTTTTCTCAAAATCATAAACATACTTAATTTGGTGTTAAAAATGTTAAAATGAGTGCAACTTTAAACTTTTAATTATAATTTGATTGTTTGTTAATAGTAAAGTTACTACAATCTTACATTAGTATACCATCTATTTTCCATTTATAAATGATTTAGTTAGTTAAACATTAATAAATTATGTATTTACATTCTAAAAGGCCTTTAAATGGTTTATAAATGATGATTAAACATGAATAAGCTGAAAAGAATCTGTTTACCATTTATAAATGATGGTTATTGTAAAGTGTTACCGTTTTTTCTCTCTTGCTCAACCTTTTCTTCTACAACTGTTTAATGATGGTTAGCATACAGTGATACATCACACTGCCATCTGCTGACCAAAGAATGTTTATGCAGCTTTGTTTATTTGCTCTGAACCAGTTGATGGAAACGTACCTAATTCACATTTTCTTTAACCCTCTGGAGTCTCCAAAAGTGCCAAAAAAAGTGTTCTTAATTACCTAAAAAGACACAAAATGAGAAGACAGAATAACCAAAAAAAAAAATCCACAGAAGACACAAAATGACAAAAAAAGACACAAAAGACACAAAATGTCAAGAAAAAGACACAAAATGAAAAAAAGACACAAGGGACAAAATAGGAGACAAAATAACTAAAAAAGACACAACAGACACAAAATTACCAAACGACACAAAAAAGACACAAATGACCAAAAAAGACACAAAATGACAAAAAAAGGAGACAAAATAACTAAAGAAGACACAATAACAGACACAACATTACCAAAAAAGACACAAAAAAGACACAAATGATCTAAAAAGACACAAAATGACTTACGAAGGCATGAAAAAGATTCAAAAATGGACAAAATATCCCAAGACTCCATAGAGTTAATGCAACGTTTTAAAATTTGATTCGACTTTAATGGAAACATGGCTCCTGACTGCTTTTCTGAGTGTTTTTTCAAACTCAAGGTGTCCTCCCTCTCCTGCTCCAAAGTCCAATTTGAACATTAATCATGAGTTCATTAAAAATCCCCGCGGCTCCTGTTCTTCCTCCACTGCCATTACTGACTCATGTGGGGGTGGGCCCTGCTTTGTTGACTCCTAGCACTATTGCATTTTTCAGATGGTCCCCCATATGGAGGTTCTGTGGCTATATCATCCTAAAAGGAAAAAGATTACAGCGCTGGCGCACAATGTCCAGCTGCTCTGTTAGCTCTTGTGTTACCTAGAGGTGACCCCCATGGCTGTTTTACATATTCATCAACAATCAGCCGTCATTTTCTCCCCCCCTACTCCTGGCAAAGGAGCTATTTTTATGCTCCTCAAACTTGACGTGTAGGAGCAGAATGAAAACAACCGCTTATTTGCACAGGGAGGGTGGTATGCTAATTTTGCATGAGCAGTAATTAAAAATCTGCTGCTCTTTAACTTCTGGAATTAAATTGTTCTTCAGAACTTAGAGATGAAGACGAGAAATTAATCTGCAGAAAGCAATTTTTTTGCATAGATTAGGTTCCAACTGTGCAGAAGCGTCATCAACAGCTGTACATGAATTCAAAAGCTGATCAGAAACATTCCAGTTTGAAGGTTTTTATCTGCAACTGAAGTCTTTGCTATTAGTATTAACCTATTTTATACAGTCTATGGCAGGGATGGGCAACTGGAGGCCCGGGGGCCACATACGGCCCTCACCCTGGCTTGAAGTGGCCCTCAGTACAACTACATGCATTTGAGCATGTCAATCTTAAAAGTGCAGTGTAAAAATGCACAAAATTACTTCTTGCAATTAATGTTGGTCTGCTGTTCTTGCACTGAAAAAAAAAGAAATCACAGTAAGTGGTTATTTTTTATTTGCTTCAAACCTTTTGTATTCCTATTTATACTGTTATACATGCATTTGAGCATGAAATATGTGAAGTTACTGCACTGTAAACAAATAAACACAAAATAAACAAATGGACAAAAAATGACCAAAAAAGACACAAAATGGACAAAAAAAGACACAAAATGAACAAAAAAAGACACAAAAAGACAAAAACATGCCAAAAAATTCCCCCAGTGTTACCCTATGGAGAGGCTAGAGTGATGACATCATCAAAAAACGACACAAAATGACCTAAAAAAGACACAAAATGATCCAAAAAGACCAAAAAGATGAAATCTTAAAAGTGCAGTGTAAAAATGCACAAAATTACTTCTTGCAATTAATGTTGGTCTGCTGTTCTTGCACTGAAAAAAAAAGAAATCACAGTAAGTGGTTATTTTTTATTTGCTTCAAACCTTTTGTATTCCTATTTATACTGTTATACATGCATTTCAGCATGAAATATGTTAAGTTACTGCACTGTAAACATATTTAAAATTGCAGTTTCATCATATCTGGTTAAGTGCACGCTCCTATATGTGGCCCTGTGGTAGTGTCCATGAAAAACTGTGGCTCCCTGCAGCATTTAAGTTGCCCATCCCTGATCTATTAGTATGAACACAGGGATGTAAACCCTCCTTAAGTATGTTTTGAAGCTGTGGTGTTCTTGTCTCTGACCACCACTCTGTCCCTCTCTCCTCACAGCACCATCTGGTACGAGTTACACGCACGTGAGTGGCCTTACAAGAGTCAGCCAGCAGAGGTGATCATATGGCAGATTGGCAGCGGGATGAAGCCGAACCTCGCGCAAACTGGCATGGGGAAGGAGATATCAGTAAGAGCTTTTATCTTTGCCATTTTTCACAATTCATGAGTCTTTATTTTTTTCAAGATTAAGTCAATTGCTGCATGTTTAACCCTTAATAGGGCACTAATTGAAAAACTTGCTAATTCCAAATTTCAACCCTAGAGAATATTGGAGGACATTAAATACAGCCAGAATGTGTAAAAAAAAAAAAAAAACATACGGACCTGGGCGAGGGGGGTGATAATTTGAGAAAAAAGTTTAGGAGATTGAAGTGGTGAATCTGCAAGAAAAAAATTGCTTTTTTTCCACTTTTTTCTTGTAAATCTGCCACTTTTTTCTTGTAAATCTGCCACTTTTTTCGTGCAGATTTGCCACTTTAAATCTCTTAAATCTGCAACTTTTTTTCTTGTAGATTTGCCACTTTAATCTAGTAAATTTGCAACTTTTTTCTTGAAATATTATTTTATTTATTACTCATTTATTGCTAGTTTTAGATATCCCCTGAAGTTACCAAATATAGTTCTTCGCCTGATAAAGGGTTAAGCACTCATTGAATCCTCAACTAGAATCCCAGTGCTCCGACACCTTTTTATCAACACTGATTATCACTTTGAAATTAACTTTGCATGATAAAGACAATAATCCACCTGGGGCCAGATTCACCGAAGGCTTTTTTGAGACGATACCCAGCAACACAGAAAGTGTTTAAGAGAATTTTCACAAGTGAGATTTCAACAACAACAAAAAAAGCCCAAAACAAAACAGAGAATAATTGGAAGTTGTTAGCCACCATTATGCAAGTTTGCATAAATACATTTCAATGACCCTGGTGGTTGAAAAATATTTTTACTGGCTTTAATTAAAGATTTCGCTAAGACAGTTTTTGCACAAAGCTGTTGGGCGTAATAAATGTGGAAGCACTGGAAGCAAATTATTTTAGCTCATGAATGAGTTTATAAAAACTGCCAAGAATGTGCTTGGGTAAACAAAAGGTTTTCAGGTCAGAGGTGGTCTTATAGAACAGGACCACCAAAAGGGACACTGCCCCTGTCCCCTGGGTGGCCCCCTTTTTGTCTTTTTTAATGCACGAAGCATTATGTTATGAGTCCTTGTTTGTCTTTTCTGCCCTGCCAACTTTCTGAAAGCCTCCACCCTTCTCCTCTCTCCTTGAAAGCCGTCTGTTTGAACACCGGGCTGTTTACCTGCTACTTCAGCATGCTTTGTCTCTCAGAGGCTGTTCAGACCTGCTACCAACATGTGTCCGGGCTGATCTGGACAGCTCTGTGTACATCTGTTCATATCTGATGTTAGAACGCGTCTCCACATATGTCTGAAGTGACCACTTGTGACTTGATCTATATGCAAATAAACATGTAGTGAACACATGGCGTAAGATTACGGTTAAGTTATAATAGTTTGGATTTTTTATTAGTTTTAGTTTTAATTAAGTTTTAGTTTTAATCAATTTTTGTTTTCAAATTCAGTTAGTTTCAATGAGTTTTTAGAGTGAGTTTGTTAGTTTTAATTCGTTTTTATTTTCTGGAAAATGCTTAGTTTTTATTAGTTTTAGTGTTAGTTTTAGTTTTTTTTGTAATGGGGTATTTGTTGGGTGTGAGATTCAATAAGGTCACAATAAATGTTTCCTTTATTTCCTTTGTCTGATCCATCTCAGTAAGTTTATTAAGTCATAAAACCAAATAGATAGACCAAAAAGGTTTACATATGAAAAAAGTTGACGAAGACGAAAACTAAGGACATTTTTACTATAATTTTAGTCAGTTTTAGTTAGTTTTGTAACCACAAAATACAGTTTCAGTTAGTTCTTGTTTTTTAAAAAAATGCTGTATCTTTGCCTTAGGCGATATCTCTCCTTGCACAATCTCAAACTTCTGTGTTTTTTACGCTAAATAAGTATATTTTCCGCTAAGTAAATCCAGGGACTATTATTGGCCCAACATTTATTCGTTCAGGCGTACAAGGTCGGAGTGGTTGGATTTTGGTACAATGGGGAACTTGGGCTGTCGAAACAATGGTCACTTATTAACCCATTTAGGCCTAAAACGCCTGGGGAAAATGCCTGTAAAACCTCTGGGCGATTTTAAAATAACCCCATAAAACCTGAAGTTTTTCTGGAAATTCAACAGAAGTGTCAACGCTTCCTAAAGAATCGATTTTCAGCCTCTGTAGCAGATAGAAATTGAATTCAAAAAGTATTTGAGAGCTTATAGCTGTTATATCTGAGCTCCCTCCGCTATAGTCGTCTTCCGCCATGATTTCAGTTTGGAAAAGTCCCATGATGCATTGCGACACTCCCACATGTATTCTGATGCATTTCATTGGCCAAGAGACCGAAAATAGGTGGAAAAAACTACAAATACTACAAAACGACGAATCCGATTTCCCAGCTTTAATGGTAGAAATGCGGTAACACTTTCCTTAAATGGGTTAATCACAGTGGCAGATCTTTACAGATCAGACTTTGAGGCCCTTAATGAGTCACTCGAGTTGGTCCAAGTAGAACCAAGTCAGGATATTTTTTCTATTTTCTGACACCTTTGTAGTTTTAGGCCCTAAAGCTGTTTGTTTTTTTCTGACTGTGTTGGTGAAAGCCAACACAAGGGGCCAAACTACAAGTACTAACTTCCAGAACACCAACATGCACCTCAACATGTCTTTCACCTCATGCTGTATCTTTGCCTTAGGCCATATCTCTCCTTGCACAATCTCAAACTTCTGTTGTTGTTTTTTTACTCTAAATAAATATATTTTCCGCTAAGTAAATACAGAGACTATTATTGGCTGTGGCGATTCTAGAACCAATTTTACTGTGTTTTACAGTGTTTAATCAGACGGGCACATTAAAAAACGTCAAAAATGATATTTAAGCATTCAAAACCTTTTACTTTAGCTAAAAGTCTAATTTAAGTATATTTGGAAGAACTACATTGATTGAAACATTAATTTAAAAAATATTTTTGTACGACAATGACATTTCTAATTTTTGTGCACAATTACTTTTTTTTATAATTTTGGAAGTGCAGTACATTGAGAATGATCTTTATATTTAGCTTTTATTGCACAATTAAACTATTATACAATGTACACATTATGGGTTGCTTTTGTGTACAATGAGATATTGTTTGAATAAAAAATAGGTAAGAATTTCTCCGTCGTTCATTGTTATGAATTGATCATTTCATTTTATTTTATTTTATTTTATTTGGAATTTAAATTATTATTTTTTTTTTTTTATTCAATTAATTAATTAATTATTTATTTATTTCAATTAATTTAAACAAAACACAACATAAATCACCAATGGACAAACACGACAACAAAATCACAAAACCAACCTAAATAAATAAATAAATAAAACTACAATAATAAATAAGAACTTTAACACATTAAACTAAACAAGACACAAACAAACATCACACATAATTACCACAGAAAACACACAGTAAACCAGTAAACTTGATAACCTAAGAGAAAATAATAAATTGCAGGGGCCGATGGCTTCTTCACAGGTCTTGTGTTGAACCGCCACTGATTATTGTCCCAACATTTATCCCTTCAGTCCTTGTGCAGAGATCTAAAAGCTCCTGTTCCTTGTCTCTCTTTCAGGACATTCTGCTGCTGTGCTGGGCGTTCAAGCAGGAAGAGCGGCCCAGCTTCTCCAAGCTGGTAGATTTACTGGAAAAGTTGCCAAAACGGAACCGTCGCCTTTCCCACCCAGGGCACTTCTGGAAGTCAGCTGAGTATGTCAAATGAGTTAGGGACACAAAACAGCAAACAATCAGCAACTATTTAAAAAAAAAAAACAACAACAAAAAAAACAGCCGCCATAACTCTACATAAATAACCCACCTCCTTAAAGAATGCACTGAATCCAAAAGCCAGCCCAGTGATGAAAACTGCCCGCGCTGTGTGTATTTTCATGGAATGTTGGCATGTGTGTGTACAGATAAGTTGACTGTCCAGCTTCTCAAAGCAGTCGGGACTCATATTTTCTTTGGTTTGATTTGAACCATACTGGATATTTTTCCTTTTTATCTTTTTTTTTTGTTTTTTTTGTCTTTTACTATTGACTCGATCCCTTTTCTTCATAATATTTGATTTATTTCCTGGATGTATCTTGCTTGTATCTTTCGACTGATCACATCATCTTGGATTTAAAAAAAAAAAAAAAGAAAGAAAAAAAAAGAACAAATGTCAATTATTTTTCCTCATGTCTTCTTCTTCTTTTCTCGTATGAATGAATGTAACTGTCACACATTGTATATTTTCATAGCATTGTCTTTGCCATTCCTTATGTCTGTCAACTGTGTAGACCATTGTGTCAGTTTTTACCTCATGGTCTCTCATGTGTGGATGTCTGTACAGGTTACATGTTTGTCTCAAAAAGCTTTATTTAACTTTTAAAGGAAAAAGAAGAAAAATGTCCTCTTATTTACACCGTACCATTTGAATGTGAAGAAGCCAGCGTCCCTGTTTGTGTGGGGATGTGTCGGCTCGGTTCTTTGATGGGAGAATGTTCTCTGATCAGCCTGTGCTTTGATTAATGCCTGTGAACATAAGCGAGACGTTTGAACAATAACAGCCTTTTGGGGGCGGGCGGGCGGGGGGGTGGCGGGGGGGTCCAGGACCCCCGGACTCGACGCTGTTCTGTGAAATCGCTGACACTTGAAATGTATCTCGCCAACTGTTGGAGATCTAATTACCCTTCAGAAATGCTACCACTGAGCCCCCCATCCACCTGTTTCCCCAGAAACCAATGTATATTATTTAACTCTAAATAGCTACAGGATATAATAGATACAGATCTAAAGCTTGCTACTGTATAGTGAGTTATTTTAACAATCAACACGTTAGCTTTCTGAGTAGTGTGTTAAAACTGTTTTATAAAAAAAAAAAATAGTCTGGAAACCTAAACGGATCAGAGACCTGTTGCTTCTGGGTCCAAGGACCAGAATGAAGTGGAGCCGCACAGGAACATGATGTGACTGTTAGACGCGTAAAGGGAGAGCACAAATGCAACACAAAAACTCTGAGGAGTCAAAGTCAACTTTAAGTTTCTTCTTCGCTTGTTGAAATTTGTTCCCAGTTGCTTTGAAAGCAGTGTTGTAGTCACTTTGGGTTTAATTCATCCCGCCTCGGCTCAGATTTTTATCCCCTACTCCTAAAAAAAATCGATTTACTTTTATTCCGCTTCTTTTCTGCTGTGCATTTTTCCATATCAGTTTACTAATTTTTAAATATAATCACATTTGCAGATTTACTCTTCCATATCAATCTCTTCCAACCATTAATCATTTACTTTAGTTAATAATGTGACAGGTGTGTTCAGACTGAATGAAAAGTGATTTTTTTAGAAGCAGCTTGATTCAATCAAAACTTTATTGCAGACTCCAACGTCCAAATAGACATACAATCACATACAGTACATAAAACAAACATACATTGTAAAAGGCGTTATATCACCTAATATTTAAAAAAGTGCTTATGCAAATTCAATAAAAAAGCATCTAATAAATAATAGCAGTAAAAAGTGGCATATAAATACAGTGCCTATACACTTCCTATAAAAGACACAAATAGCAGTGTTTCCACATAAAGGACTGGTATCTCCCAGAACTACACTTTGGATTGGTCAACTGTATAATAAGATTATTCTGGGACCCCTGCAGTCTACATATAAACTTATACATAATTTAAAGCCAAAAATGCAGTTTTTAGCCCTAAAATAATGCAAACTGATGCTGGATGCATTTAAGGTGGCGCTAATTAAATAGAGATAATTTGACTTAGTGGTGGAATTACACCTTCAGAGTCTGTCATGTGACGCCATGGTGCCCAAAAATACTTTTTTCCTCAAAAATGTGCATTATAAAAGGGCATTTTTCATTTTTTTTAACACTAAAACTTGTGTGAAATTGCTATTTTTAATATCTGAATTTGATCCATTTGGTCCCGTAACATTTGAAAAGTCTAGCAGAGCTGTGTGATTTAATTATTATATCATTATTTAAACTAATGGAGGTTTAAATGGTTGTTAGCTGACTTTGCCAGCATAAGTCTTTGATGCTTTATGAGCCTAACAGTGCAGAAGATCTATAGAAAATCTGGGTAATTTTACACATGGGAGTCTATGCATGCTGTTAGCTACTGCAGCTGTGGACAAAAGAGAGGAAAAAAACAAGCATTTTGTTTAGTCTGAACACACCTTGACAACAAACTGACAATGACTATTTTACAGGTGACTTTTTGTGCAATTCTTTATTTATTTTCATTGATTATATCCACTCTTAAGGAGGCTGTGAAGTGCTGTAACTCTATATTTCTAAACTCTGAACAGAAAAAGAATGTCTTTCATTAACCGTTGCGATAATTATTCAATAATTTAGCAAAACAGACGTTATCTTAGCTCTCTATTAGCTACTCTTGACTACAACACTGCTGAAAAAGTAGCTGTGCAGAACAAAAAGATTTTATTTTACACAAAGCTGTGGTGAATCATTTGAGTTTTTTGGTTTAAAAAAAAAAAAAAAGTTAAATCTGGCTGAACTTTCCCTTTAACATATCAGAAAAAAGACATATCAGGATGCTGAAGACCACCCCAGGCCATTTTTTTCTACATCACACTGTAAATCACAATATATTTTAAATGTATTGTTTTAGAGATATAGCAAAATCAAAAGTCATATCATATCATATGAATTGGAAGCTGTGGCGTCATTTTCGAGCTGTATACTGCTTTTGATTCTCTCTAGCCACGTGGAAAAGATAGAGACAATCCAATCATGTTAAATAGCCATTTTCCACCTCATTATATACACATCTGCCAGTGTTGGAAAATGCATACAAACAATCTGCTGCTGTTTTTTGGAGTCTGTCTGTCTATTTTGGAATTGCTGGGATTCAAATATTGTAAGTGGATCATTTATATTTGTACTGTTTACAACTTTCAAGTGCATGAGATGGACTATCAAAGATTGATTCTTGTTATGAAAAAAATAATCCTTCTACAACTATATATATAAAAATTATTATGTGAGCATTTTTCTGATGAACTGTTGTTCCATTGAGCAGTTTGATCTCGATTACCTAATGGAGTTTTACGTCAGGCTTTGCAGAACTTTTCAACAGCTTTGTTTGAGAGAATGATTGTTTCAGAATATTTATAGATTATATAAATGATTAGACTAGCATTTAAATAAAAAAAAAAGTTTAAAAAAAAAAAAGAGTTGCGACCTGTGCACATGCTAGAGTTGACAACAACGTGACTGGACAACAATCAAAGATCTAACATTAGTGCCAAGTGTACATAACAGATTGTAGACTATGTTTTATCGTCACTTGCCGTAATATCAATATTCCTTGTGAATTTTTTGACTTTCTTTCTTTTGAATGTACAAATTGTGTTGTGTTTTTCTGTTGTTTCTGTTTTCTGTTCATTTTTTAAATTTCTTTTCCTCCATTTTTCCTTCTAATTGCATAAGCATTGATGCTGTGTTGTTTCTTTTCCTTGATTCCGTCCTTGTATTGTAGATGATAGCTCCAAAAAGCTTGTATTTAATGATGCCTTATGGTCCATGGCTTAGTGATGAGTAGACTTTTTGATCACAAGCTCTTTTATTTGCACTCATCCTTTACAAAGTGTATGACAATAAAAAGATGTTTTCATTTTGGACGTTTTCTGTTTCTTTTATGTCATCTTTTATCTTAGTCAACCCTTATCCATATTTTACTTTGGTTCAAATTTTTACCAGTAAATGTCCATTCAGGGTTTACGACCAAATTCATTGTTTCGGGCATGATGTGATCTCTGTTCCGATCTTTTTTTTAAATGCCGTGTGTACACAAGTTTTAAAAACCTTCACACAAAATCAATTTTACCTTGAAACACCGTTCACCTGTAGGCTCAAAATCCTGTAGTAAATTCTTATCAGTTCTTGTTTTCCAGTAGTTTTAATGAAAAAATACTATAAAAATAGCTTGTTAAGGTGAGACACTACAGGCAAAAACAGCATGTAGTGGTCAATTTTTCTCTTATTACATGTTTTCTTTCAAAATAGTGGAGAGAAAACATCCAAAACAAACATTTAGGTGTAAATTTTCCTGTATTTGATCCTGTAGATTTCTCCTAAATTCACTAAAAGTTAGTGTTCTCTTGCAGCATATACACTGCAACAAAGCCAACTTGTATTTTTTGGCCTAAAACAGTGATTTAATTAGGTAAAACTTGGAAATATAAATTATTGACATTTAGGGCAATAATGTAAGTTAGCACAACAAATGAAGCCAGTTGTCTGCTCAAAAACAAGTTGGTGAGTTGTTGTTACTTATATCTTTAAGTTGGGGTTCACAACAAGGGACAATAGTTCTGCTAACTCTTATTTCTTTGTTGTGAAATTCGGTCATTAGCGAAAGCTAGCGGCTAACTGATGCTAGCGGCTAACTGATGCTAGCGGCGCTGCTTGTTACAGCTACAAGAGTAGCCATTAGCGAATCAATGCTAACTCAAAATTGTGGTCACAACATTAGCTGACATTTCATAGCAGCGTTACAATCGTGCCAGAGAAATTCAGAGTTGAGCAAACTCAAAAACAAAACTTAAGATATTAAGTTTAATTGTCCAACTTAAAATTGTATCGAAGTTTGTTGCCTTGAAATTTTGAGTTCACCCAACTTTTCTTTTTTTGCAGTGTAGTCTAAACATCGTCATCACAGGCATTGTTAGAAAGCTCTCACTCTCCTGCACAATATTATGTGTTTTACATGTTCTATATTGTTGTTGCAATTAATTAGAATTCATATTTTGTCTTCTAATAGTCATTTCCATTAAGAATGTATAAAAACCTTTAAAGGCCGTTTTCTCATAAATCTCAACTTCAGTTGCACTTACAGACACCAAACTGACCAGTTTTATTCCTAACTATATTCTGAAGGTTTGTACAGAGGGGTTTGTCTATATATCATTCACACCCTGATTTATAGAACATTTTGTTCCTAAAAACAAGACAAAAGTTGATTTTTCTAATGGCTTTTGACGGTATTTTCTGATTTATGAAATGGCAAAAAGGATGTATTTCAACTTCTTTCTGTAAAAAAACTTTGAATCTAATTTATCAACAAAACTTTTGAAATTTGCTTCATTTAATGTTCAGGTTTATGGCCTAGAAATATATGCAGATTAGCACATATTTACTGAGTTAACACATAATTTGCATTTGCAACATAAAGTTTCAAAAAACTAAAAATATTGTCTTAATGTAAACAACAAACTGGGGACGTTTCATGTTGATAACTAAGTTTTAAAGGGGAAAAAACCCCTATCCACCTGTAGTGTCTCCTCTTAAACTTTGACATTTCTGGAGATGGGATTATTGGCTTTCTTGAGAGTTTGATAAGCAGATTAACACCTCTCTCACATATCCGTCACGGCTGTAGGAGCCACATCCCTCAAGTCTTGTTGTCACCCTCTGGTTGCCAAGCAACCAGCAGACGTTAGGAAGTCAATGTGCCTGGCAAAGAAACAGTCTGAAAATAGAAAATAAATATTTAGAAATAGTCCAGCACACAACCCCCGTAAAACCACAATCTGTCATTTTTACTTTTTTTTTTTTTTTGGGGCAGATTTAACAAACAAGCTTTAATATGTTAATATGTGAACTTCAGAGCTGCTGGTTGGCAGATTTTGTGGCTTTTTTGACAAAGCGAGACTAGCTGTCTCCTCCTGTCTTTATGCTAAGCTAAGCTAACTAACTGCTGGCTATAACCTCATTTTCCAGACAAAGTGGTCGTTTTCAAGAAGCACACTGGGATTTTTTTTAAAAATCATTAAAAAATTTTTTTTTTTTAAATCAGACAGGAAGAGTTGCCAAACTCTTCATCACACAACAGTTAACAACTGTAAAATTAAGGCAACTTTCTGTTTTTTTTATGTAAAAGAAAATGTAAAAAAAAAAAAAAAAGTAAAAAGTCTGCCAGCAAAAGTTGCAATATTAAAGTAAAAAAAAAAAAAAAAAAATAAGTGTATTTTTATTTTATTGTTATTTGATGGTAAGTGTTTGGAAACTTTTGCTGCTCTACTTTTTTTTACAGTGTATGCTAAGCTTCGCTGTTTTATAAAATTACAAAGTTATTTTATTTATTTTTTTAAATATTATCCAATTGCTTGAATGTTAAAATCGAGTGAATAATATGTAAAAAAGACAAAAAAAAATATACACATGTAAAAATTAAGGCAACTTTCTGTTTTTTTTATGTAAAGAAAACGTAAAAAAAAAAAAAAAAAAAAAAACTGTAAAAAGTCTGGCAGCAAAAAAATGTAAGTAAAAAAAGATTTTATTGTTATTTGATGGTAAGTGTTTGGAAACGTTTGCTGCCAGACTTTATACCACTTTTTTTTTTTACAGTGTATGCTAAGCTAACTGGCTAACTGGCTGCATAATTACCAGACAGTGTGATCTTTTTCTCATCTGACTCTCAGCAGGAAGCACGTAATCATATTTCTCAAAATGTTGAATCATTCCTCAGGAGGCTATCTTCCGAGCACTCTTCTAAAAATACTGCTTCCACTTGTTGCTTGTGCTGTGAACACATGAAACACTAAGCACCGCTTTGCAGTTCTCTTAGAAGTGACCTCAAAAGACCTGCTTTCTATTATCTCAAAGAGACTCAGAGCTGAAAACCAAGCACTGTGGTCAATAGTGTCCTCTAGTTGCACCAGCAAACAGAGAATCAGAGAGAAAATTGGTTTAAACTGGTTTCACAAAAAAAAAACAACAACCTTGTGATAAGACTAACCCATTCTCAACCCGCTCCTTAACCAACTCCACTTATCAAACTGTCACATTCAGGTCCAGGTCAGAGACATTGTTAATAACTGCTTTATTTATTTCTACTCTTCCCCTGAGAGTTTCTGTTTCCATGACATCAGTGACCTGAGCTTAGCTGGGTTCATCCTTCAGAGGAGCTTCAACCTGCAGGCAGTAACATTGCAGAGACTATAGGATCTATAGGTTTATCTAACTGAAAGCAGGGAAAATACAAGTACAATTCCCCTGAAACCAAATTATCTCAGTAAGTAATGCACAGTATAAACTTATGACCTTTGTTAGAGATAAACAGTCTGCACTGATGAAGCTCGTTCCCTAACACAAACCTCCACACTTTGGCTTCGACTGGTAAAACAATAGCACTATGGAATTTAACAGTAATGTCATGTTGTATCTTGTATTATAATGAGTTTAGGGATGTCTTTACAACCAGCATTAACCCTTAATAGGACACTCATTGAAATACTTGCAAATTCCAAATTTCAACCCTAGAGAATATTGGAGGATATTACATACAGCCAGAATGTGTAAAAAAAAAAAAAAAAAAAAAAAAAAACGGACCGGGGGAGGGGGGTAATATTTTGAGAAATAAATTTACGAGATTAAAGTGGCAAATCTATGAGGAAAAAATGCACAGATTTATGAGATTTAAAGTGGTGAATCTGCGAGAAAAAAGCTTTTTTCTCGTAGATCTGTGACTTTTTTCATGTAGATTTGCCACTTGAAATCTCTTAAATCTGCAACTTTTTCTCTTGTAGATTTGACACTTTAATCTAGTAAATTTGCAACTTTTTTCTTGAAATGTTTTTATTTTTTATTTTGGATATCCGATGAAGTTACCAAATACGGTTCTTCGCCCGATAAAGGGTTAAGACGGGATCTGCATCTGAATCTCCTGTCTGGCCAATGAAAGTTGCATGTTAATCATGGGCGCAGATGGCACAAACATAAAACAGGATTAATGTTCCGTTAGTTAGACTATTTACATTGCAGCACATAGAGAGTCCGGCGGCTAATGGTGCGTTCAAGGTCGACACGAATGTCAGAATTTTCGATGTTGTCCCGAGCTCCAAGTTCCGACTTTCAAGTTTTAACTTTGAGTGTAAAGTAAACACACCATAAGGCGTTGCGGTAAGAACGTGTTAGACCCGCCTTCAAAATAAAAGCAAACACATGTAGCTTTCAAAATAAGAGCATATGGCTGTGTTAGCAGAGTCCACCACAGAATTCACAAGAAGATTGTCAAAATAAGACGCCTTAAATAAAACATAGAAGAACCCTTACTCTCCTTTACAATAATCATAAAAAAAATATGCAATGATTAAGATGGAATAGTGGCATTAGAATGTGTGAGAGGCACCAAATTTAGGCTTTTAGGGCAAAAATGTTCTCCGTGGGTAGTATGCCCCCAGACCCCCCTACTTTGTTTGGGTCCCCCCATAATAGTCTCAGAAAATCCTGTGGGAAACACTGGTCCTAAAGGCTTGACAGACTGGACAGATAAGAAAATGCCCAGCAGTATGTTCAGGGTAATGAAAGGAGGAGAGATGTTTTTGGGTCCTTCATTGAGTCAGCTTCAAGTCAGTAAATTTGTTTGGCTGCACTGGGAATTTCATGTACAAACTTCCATTTATTTATCTTAATATGTTCGTTGTTGTTTATACTACAGTTTATTTAAATATGTTTAAATAAAACATATTTGGGTTAAGGCATGGAGTGGAGAAATAACTCATTGAGTTGCGCCCCTGATGTTAATGAAAGCTGTCAATGCACATAGAATACAATGGGATCCGAATGGGATCAATGCACAAATATCTAGCTAGATTGCATTGTGATTGGATTTCAGTCAGGTATAAGCCCAATCTGTACAGCAAGACCACATAAAAAAGAGACAGAAATAAAGAAAGAAAGGTCAGCCCACTCATTTTCCCGCTTCTTTAAACAAGCTAGCCGTAGTAGCGGTAGCCGGGCAAGTCTCACCTTGCAAAAAGCAATTTTGTAATCACATCACAATGTATAATTAGTTTGTAAAAGCTTGCTTTTGTTGACCTTAGAGGTCAGCCAGCCAACCAGAGGGTATATTATGTTCTTTCAAAACCACAAAATACAAGTTTAAACCTGAAAATGAGCAGCTTTACAAGCTTTAATGTTCAAAAAACACATTATCGCTACATTGCAACATTATGGTATATAACAAATTTTACATAATTTGTCTAAACTTCAGAAAAAAGTGGTTGTTTTAAAAATGTGTTCTGCTCAATATTGACGAAATGTGTAAATGTAGAAATACTCAGAAATGTTTTTTTTAAATGAAGTAATTATATGTATAAGTCCGCTTAAATACACTGTAGGTGGATAAAGTATTTCATATTTGTCATTCTTTTGCGTTTACACCATTTGACATCTTGCCAATCCTTATTTGTCATTGACCCATGTGTTGAAGCACTGAAAAAGTGAGTTTTTATTATTATTATTCACAGTCAGGTGCCAATAAGGACACTGTAACAGGTTTTTCTTGCAGTAATCTGAAGTTCTAAACGTAGGATGGAATTACATGTAATGTAACATCAGTGAAACTGTTCAAACAAGCCCCAAGATCTGATGTATTCCTGCCGCTGACGACAGTGTGTGTGCTTGTGTGTGTTTTCATATGGCAGACAGTGTCCGACCTGTGAGTCACTGGTTGAAGGGAGAAAGTGAGTTAGTGAGGGCATGGAGCGGGAAAATGGAAAGATAAATAAATACATGGATAGATGAGAGCTCTACCCGTCTGCGAAGCCAGTCCTCCTCCGGTTTCCTTCTCTACCTTCACCTCTGAAGTCCAGCCTCGGCCACTGAAGCGTAAAAAATCCACATCACCCAATCTCAGGGAGGCTGAAGCCCATCAGAGCATGAATGTTTGGTTTCTGTCAGGTTTCTTACAAGTGTTAAAACCTGATAAGGTTCAGTGCATTTCTTATTACAGTACATACAGACTCCAGGAAGAAAAATAAACACAGTTGGGATTCGAGAGACAATTAAAACAGATATTACATTTACAAGTTTTTAAAGGGTAATATGATCAATTTAAGTCATGAAATGATTAATTAAATATAATAAAACTAAAATTAGGTGTTGACGTGTGACAAAAAAAAAAAATGTAATCATGAGTTTAACGCCCTGACATATCCCGAGGGATTCAAAAATTTGATTGCTCCACAGCATCACAAACGGATGCTCAGGCTCAGTCTTAGCAGGAGAAATTAAAACACAGGAAGGGAATTTAAATAAAAAGCTGAATGTGAGTCTAAAGAAATTCATTGCTGGGGATCACATAAAAAGAAAAAAACCTTCCACAAAGCAAAAAAAAAGTCTGTCACCAGTCATTCAGAATATATTTCTTTATGTTTGCATATGATCTTTTAGTTAAAACTTTTTTTAATCTCTTTGTGATATTTTGTTTGTCTTCACCATTTTTCGTTTAATCCACTTTAAGTTGTTGTTCCGTCTGACCTGAAGGAAATATAAAAGCAACAAGGCTGCAGGTAATACATTTCTGAATGCTGCTTTTATTATATGAGACAGAAAGATTATATAGTTGGTTTTTAATCTATTTTTTTCTCACAGAAGAATAAAAGAGAGAAAAAAAGGGACATTTAGACACCATAAAGAGCTGTTAAGTGTTGGCTATGTTATACAAAGACCAGGTATTTATAGCAGAGCTTTAGTGAACTATAGACTGTATAGAAATAATGAAAAATGTCACCCATTGGTTTGTGGACTCCAGTTTTAAAGCCCCAAGTTTTGTTTATCGGTAATGCTGGCTAGCGAGCTTGGTTAGCAAAGGGCAATTCAATATGAACAGTCTTCAGAGTCTTTTAGTCTAACAAAACAGGACATTTTTAAGCAACCAAAATGTTATTAAGAACCCTGATGAACACACCGTGAAAGGTTCCAAGAAATGTTGTCTATTTTACTCTAAATGTACGGTGGCCCTGAGAGCTCACAGCAACTGCAACTTAAGAAAACGGCTGATCAATAGCATGCTAGCGTTAGCCGGCAATCGATAGCATGCTAGCTAGCAAGACCAAAACCAACTTGGTGCCATTAAGAGAGACAAATTAAAACGTGTATCATTCATTTATTTGATTGTTTAACTGCTATGTAATTGATGCGTGCTAACGCTATATATTATGTTATAACATGAAATTAACATTACCATGAAATAGTGTGACAATTTCACGTTATAACGTCTTGTGGTCTTTGTAGCATGTTTTCTAAATGCTGCACTTGTGTTATCAAATTGATGAAGATGTTTTCTCAATTTGCTTGTGTTTTGTGTATTTGCATGTGTTTTCTTAAGTTGCAGCGCCGTGAGCTCTCAGGGCCACCATATAAATGGGACCATAATTTACAAAATGAACATCAACACTTGAAAACTAGCAATTGAGGCCATAAACTTCTTATGAAAATGTTTGCTGTAGTCATAAATAAAGTGAGATGTCGGGTCATTTTCCTATTGACTTAAACAGACTTCTTTCTACAGACAGTGGAGTCGCCCCCTGCTGGCCTTCACATAGAATGCAGGTTTACGGCCCTCTTGCATTGGCTTCACTTTTAAGACCTTAAGTGATTTAAAAGCTGTGACTAATAATGTTTTTGTTTTTTTTACAAGCGAGGATACAGAGTATAAAAAACAACACAGTCCCCTTATGGAGGGTAAACAAACGCAGGACTTTCACCTAGGAGAACAGTGTTCTTGTCCTGTATGAAACCAAAACTAAAGCTTTTTTAAAGTAGTATTAAAATGTCAACTGTTACATTTAGGTATGACTATATGTTGATCTCCTGCTATTGGTAAGGGCACTAATTTCAGGTACGCCCCTGTGGGTCGTATTTGAGTGCAGGAACAAACGACCTGTGTGATTGTATGGCTTGGAGGACTTGTTGGTCCTGAAACCAATGAGTCCTTCTGAAGTTTTTTAATGAGGTACACTGGGAAATGTAGGAAATCACTCAGTAATGTAGAGGAAGCCAAGGCAAGATGCCTAAAAAATGTAATCATAGTACCAAATCAGTGAATAAATCCTAGTTTTCTTGGCACATCACACACTTGAACACATCTCAGGGGAGATCCTCCTCCCTCTGGGAACTTGATTAGATTAATGGGGCTAATTAGATCAAGTCAGTGTTCACCTTTTCAAACGTGATGCAGGTTTACAAAAACACACGGCGTATATGTCTTTGAAAATAGCCAATTTAGAGCAGAAGATTAGCTCTGGCACACAGCCTCTGAGGACTGCGGGGTTCTCTTTATTCATTTAAAGACACCCACGTGGCTTATTATGTTGGAGATGTATTTCATTAGACCAGGGGTTTGGGAGACAGACAGAAAAAAGAGAGATAGAGAGAGAGCATACGCACTACAAAGTGTGCAGTATGAGGGGGATGTCCTAAAGGTTCAGCTTTACCGAGCCCAAAGCCGTGCCAGTAAGGAAACGCTTGTTAAGCCTTAAGGCTAAGAAACATGCTGGCAACACCTGTACATCGCAATAAATCTCACGCAGCTGTTGGCCTGATTCACTGAGCAAATGAATTTAACACTAATGCCAGAAATACTCTCGCTATCAAATCAGGTGGAAATGTCTTACTGGCTGAGTAATTACAGCCAGGGAGGCAGTCTGTCTGACATATTAGTGGAAGAAGAAGTTTTTGGCGGTCAAACTGTGGTGATTTCGCATCATGCTCAAGAGCCTGAGAGTGGTTGACTGTCTGACAACCACTTGGCAAACCCACACCGGTTTGAACTGTACGTCCCAAAAATAAATCTTACATAATGCAAGAGGATGGAGGATGTGACCCTGTCTTCCCCTCCAGCAGGCCCTATGCTGGCCCATCTGGCAGATAATGTGCAACGACAGTGCCACTCAGACTCGCTAAGATCCATTGTGGTTTTCCTGATTGCAAAGAATCTTGGCCTGCACATTATGTGACAATAGATACTGTAATTATAGTATTAATATTGAATTCCTCTCATGTTTAAAAAGCAAAACTGGTCTATGAATGTCCTTTCCTTTTTTTCCAATGATGTCAAAGTCATATGTGCAATTAAGTTTTTTTTGGTGATGTGTGAACATCATTAGCGAGTAAGTGCTGCAGGCCTCTATGTTGTGATATGGCAATGTTCAGACTACAGGATGATACAATTTCTTACAAACTGTTTGAGGAAAATGGTTATTTGTTTTCTTACTGAGAATTAGATGAGAAGTTGAGCAGATGGTTAGCTCAGTTGAGCACAAAGATTGGAAGCCGGGGGGGAAACAGCTAGTCTCTGTTCAAAGATAAAAATTTGCCTACCAGGACCTCTAAAACTCACTAATTAACAAGTTACATTTTAATGTGTTGATTTCTTTTTGTCACTACAAAGTTGTGGCAACCAGTGGAGACTCCACAAAGTTACTGCGCCTGGCAGGTTTGACAGACAGTGATGGCAATATAAGCAAACAATCCCCCAACTGTCTTCAGATTTTGATTCAAATGTTGCTAAATTGTGACTCTGCAGAATAGTACGTTTGACATCATGTTTATACCAACTCAGACTACCCACCAATGATAAACAAAAAACCAAAAATACAATAACTAATCAAAACTGATCAGCTTATGACAGGAGTCCGTCGCTTATAGAAAGAAGATGACAAGGTGAAAATTGTTTTCAGGACTTTTATTTGGTTTGATAGACATTTATATTATACAATGTGAAAGATCTGGTCCTAATCTGAGTTTAAAATATTCAAAAAGTGAGATAACCTTATCAATAGATGTGACAAACGTCCTTGACATTACATCAAAACTATGTATTTTGTTACAAAAAATATATACTGCCTAACTAGCTACCCCCAGCCCGTCTTATCTTGTAATACCACTTGTGCCTTGAGGGGCGATCTTGAGTCACTGTGACATCCAGTCTGCCCTCAGAGAGGATGAAGAAGTAGCTGCAGCTACACCGTTAGCAGTACAACACTTACTTAGTTACATCTAAAAATCTCAGTTCATGTGTAGGTCTTAGTTTAAGAGACTGCTGTAGTGAACAAGCAGGAGTTGATCTAAGATTATTTACAGTGGAGTGCACAGAAACCAACAACAAAAGCAAGGTTAGCAAGGCTAGGCTAAGAGCAGTTCGGCTTAATCTGGATCATTATCACAACGCTCTCTCTTCACTAAAGTCAGACTGCAGAAACCACTGAACAGATAGCTGCATTATGGTGATATCAGACATTAGGTTGCATGAAAAGTTCCTCAACTTGCCTTAGCCTAAGCTAGCAGGCCTCATCATCTACTGTGGGCACCCCACAACTGACTCGTGCATTCTCTCTGCCAGGCTGTTGTTCTCTGTGCGCTCTGCTGAGCAAGTAATGTGCACTGGGATGGAGCTGAGAGTCTTCAGGGACCCGTCGATTGCAGTAGTCCCTTGAACGTGCAATCTCAGTTTGGACGTAGGGCTTAATTTTATTTTGGAAAGTTTGCTATATATCTGTGAGGCCA
Source organism: Centropristis striata (assembly GCF_030273125.1). Taxonomy (NCBI): domain Eukaryota; kingdom Metazoa; phylum Chordata; class Actinopteri; order Perciformes; family Serranidae; genus Centropristis; species Centropristis striata. The sequence goes on from NC_081523.1 coordinate 6,937,870, forward strand.
TTGAGAGGTTTATTGCATTAATATTACACAATCTTGATGGATGTCACTGCAATTAATCCATCATGGAATTCTTACGGTTCAATAAGGTGAAACGCTGCCCCCTTTATTTTGGGCCAAGAATTACACTTTGCCCCTTTAACAATGATATGCTGCAACAGGTTAAGGAAACACTAGAAATGTGTTGTTTTCCAGCATTTTTCCATTCACAATGCAGAAAATGTTCATGCATCCATTTCCCTAACGACACAAAAACAAACAAGAGAAACACCTGGAATACATTTTCAGGATGTGTTTTAGCTCTGTGCATCCTTCTGCATTGCTGTCTGTGTGTGTGTGTGTGTGTGTGTGAACGTAGCCTGTTAACAGTGTGGTTTCCTGCAGGGCTGTGTGTTAAGACGGCTTCCAATTTAATGTTGTTTCTGTTTTCCTTCCCTCCCCCTTCCTGCTCCAGGCTGTAACGGAGGCATCGATGGGACTGTGTCTTTGCGTGAAGCTCGTCCTCAGCTCTGCTCACATCTGCTCCACCGCCCGCCCGCCTGCCCCACCACCCACCCACCCACCCTCTCTTGCCCCACCCTGCTTCCACAGCCCCCTCCAACCTTTTCCCACTCTCCCTTCTCGCTCCAGCTCTGACACATACATGTTCTCCCTAATGCCTGATTGGACCCTTTAGCGGTCAGTATTGGCCCACTTTGCCAGAGTGGGTGACAAACGCGCCGCAGACTTTCAAACAGAGAGGCCTTTCTCCGCTCTATGCCTGAAGCCCTTCCCCAAAACGACACCCTTGTCTTTCTGTTGAGGAATTTCAACCTGCATACAGCATCATTCATGCCATGCTGCAACTCATCCTAAGCTGCAAATGTGTTTTTTAATACCATGATTGTGCAACATATCATTCTCCGCTTTTTTAGGGAGCCCCCTGAGAGACATTTTCACAGCAGCTACTAAAACTGTTAATTACAACATCTGGAGTGTGCAAATTATGCAAAGCAGTCATTCTGTCACATGTTGAAGTCAGTCATTTTTGGATGCCGCCTTTTGAAGATCTTACATCTCTACAATGTTGACTTGGGTTCTGTCACAGTGAATTTGGAATATTGATATGATCCATAATCTAAGGTTTTTTTCTAGGGGTTTTATTAGAATAAAAAATAGGAATATTCTTTCAATCCCAAGAGTAGCAATGCATTTTTTCGTTTATTTGAAAACTTAAAAAGTCACCAAATATTGAGATTTGAAGTTTGCATCTGGCAGCGAAGTGCTTCAAAAAGTTTATTCCTTTATACCTGCACCACTGAAATTAGTTTTCTTTCTTTCTTTTATTCTTTTCTTTTCTTTTTTAATTGTGCCTGTAACCAAAATCAGTCTCGCGCCACAACTTGTCACCCTGTCTCCTAGAAATTACGATAATATTCTTCCAATTTTCTACAGCAGTTGAAGTACGTAATGAGGCATACAAATCGTACTGAGGTATGAGAACGGGTTGATGTGCTTCATTAATGTTGATTCAAAGCATCTGTGGTTTTTGAGCAATTTATGATGCCATTGCAACATTTTATTCAGGAGACTGGGTTGGTTTTTGCAACTTCTGTGTAAAACGTTAGTAGCTTTATTCACTCAAAATAACATTACAAGTTACACAATCCAGGCAAGTAGGAGATTACAATTAAGTCAACAACCTTATAAGCAAAAAGTTTGTATTATTTAATATAAGGGTGGTTTCTAGGGGGCAGGGTTGACATGACTCAACACTTTGAATGTTGTGCAGTTGTGTGAACGCTCCAACATCTTGCATTTAGATCTGCAAGCTGCCCAGCACATAGATGGGAGGTTAAGTGCCTTGTTCAAGGGCACCTCAGCAGCAGCAGCAGCAGCAGCAGCAGCAGCAGCAGCAGCAGCGGCTATTAAGGAAAAAGGGATTCTTTATTGTCAATTATAGGATTTTAATGAGTTTTTTTCTGAATGCATACAGATATTATTCTTTAAATTACAAGAAAAACCACCACTTCTCCTAAGTGTATTCATTTTTTTGTTTTTCTGAAGGAGAAACTGTTTAACTGAGACTAAACTGTTTATCTCACATCCATTTTAAAATGAGCTCCTCAACTGGACAAGCTCAAGCAAGTCATCACTTCCGAAAAAAAAAAAAAAAAAAAAAATTAGGAAGGGTATCAAATGCTGGTGGAGGGAATCAAACCTCCCAATGAGAATATCTCAGTTAAATTGATCTATTACATGGTCTGCTACCTTAGAAATTGGCAGACCCATTTGTCTGGACTGGCAAATTAATCTCTTCCCAGTGAGTGAGGAAGAATGAAATGAATTCCAAAAACTCTGCAGCCACCAGAGCAATGTGAAAATATCTCCATTGATAGTCGCATCCAGTGGAGTGAATGTGAATTTCCCTTTATCTCGGAGGAATTCGCTTCTCAAATATTAAATCTCAGAGTGAGGAGAGGCTTCTTTGTGAATCACAGTATGCATACTGTTTGAGCAAATTCCACCGGCACTAAAATACACATAATTGGAAAGAATATCTATATATATGTGTGATGGTGAGAGACAGTAAGCTAATAGGTCATTTAAACTCTTCCCCCACACTCGAACTCGAGGCTATGCAATTAAGATAAAGAAAACATACAGTTCAATATTTTCAAAAGGTAAATATTTTACTAAAGTGCCGATTTATTGGACTTGATAACCTCTTCTTGAGTATGCATTTAACGCTTTTCTAGTGGTAATCAAAAGCAAATTCAAGTCCTTTTTTCTCTCCAATACACCTGTAACTTTTGCTATTATTTGATTTGTTTAAGGAGCACATCTTCCAATAAGGTCTGACTCTTAAAACGATAATCTGTGGTGAGAGCACTTGAAGCTTCACTCGTGTGAATTTCTACAAAGAAAGCTGGAAATGACCATCACCATGTGTGGTTTTGTACATCTTCGCTGCACAGTTTGCAAAGAATTCACTGTAAAAGCGCCATTAACTGAGTGAATTAGAAAAGCCCTGGTTTGCCATTATCTTGCATTGATTTGTTAGAACCGATACTCTTACATGCACACAATAATGCAACTATTATACCAATAATGTGAGCAAAGCAAAGAGTCTGAAGAAACCATTGGCCTGTTTTCACGCTATGACATGTCCCTTTTAAAGGTATACTATGCAGGATTTTCCTCAAAACAAATGAATAGACTCCATCTCAATAAGGGATGGGAATAATTAATGGATGATCGATTAATAGTCGTTAAGAATTTGGTCCATCACATGGAATTTTTAATGGATTTGTGTATTTTTTTAATTTTATCTATGACTGAGTATCAGTACTGACTGAACTGAAACACGGGTGAGCATTCAGTTCTGTGGCCGTACGTCAATAAGCCAATGAGCTGAGAATTAAGTTGGATAAAGCTACAGTTTGCAAACTAAAAGTTGCAATAACAATTATAAAACACACAGAAATACAAGAGTATTAACTTGAGCAAAACTAGCTTACTGTATCAAACCTGCTAGCATGAATTACAAGGTTTAATTTTATCCGAAATGTATTTAAACACAAAACTTACGCTTAAATTTGCAAGATTACTGTGAAAACTAACCTCATGCCTCTTCGGGGCCTAAAACATAAAACATTGAACTCCTTGATGTTATCTTGACAGTATAATCTCACCTGAGTTAGTTTTACGATCGACAGGAAGTCTTTTTTATCATGCTTTCAAAATAAAAGCTTTAGCTATCAAAACAGGCTTTTGCACAGTACTGTATATATATATCTATTATTTTGCCCATGTATGCATGTTTTTATACATACTGGAGTATGTATTGAATACAGACTGGTGTATGTATAAAAACATAGCGATTAATCGATTTATTGATCGTTAACATTATAGATAATCGAGTTGGCAGGTTTCTTCCAAACGCCCATCCCTAGTCTCAATCATCACTATGACCCACTGTGTGTGTGTGTGGTGTCTAACTCTGCAGAGACCTTGCTGTCTGCTTGTATCTTTATTTATTTATTTATTTGGCTGTGTACGGGATGTTCTCTGTGTCACCCTTTGGGCCCAAATCTAATGGAAAGAAAGCTGACAAAAAAAATGCAAATATATAGCGAGGCAAAAACACCAAGTAAACAAAGCTTGTTCCAAAACAGGAGTGAGTCTGGGCCTTGCCTTCACTTTTGTTGAGCCTAGAAGGGGCAGAGGGGGCATGTTTCAATACTGTGACAAAACAAAACAGATAGCGGCAATTCCTGCACAGTATGCCTTTAAACAGTATTACCATTAAAGAACTGACCAAAACTAACAATTTATTTATCCACATCTCAAAGCCTCTTCATGGCACCAAGCCCATTGGTTTCTACAAACAATACAAGACATTATTATATTACATTTTTCTTAAAAAGGCACTGTTGGTTTTTAGAAGAAGCTATTAGGAAGTTTAGGGGCTTATTTTCAGCTGTGGATTTGGTTGGCTAGCTAGTCTACTCTCCTGTGTGTAAGAGTTTAAGGCCAGGTAGGAGAAAAAAATAAATCATTATTAAGTTTGAGTTGAAATGTTGAGGATAAAAGTCGAAATACGATGTTGGGAAAATATAATACAATATATGTCTAAAAAATTCACATACATTGCATAAAAGCAGATTTTCCCCAAAACAATTGTTATGGTAGCTACAAACAACACTAGCTCATTTATGTGTACAGGATTTTGGTACCACTACACTGTTAAATATTGTGGTTATTGCTCATTTTATGACAATTATGAAAATCAGGTTCTAGCTTGCAGTCTAATGTTACCTAACAGTTCAGATAGACGCCGTTTCTCTGAAAACAATGTTACTCTGATGACTTATTGACACAAATCTGTGAATATCTTTCCAACTTTACCTAAAACAAAAACTTTATTCTTATCATTTCAGCTTTTTCCTCAAAATCGTATTTCAACTTTAATCTCGACATCTCAACTTGTCATTCTTTTTTTATTCTATTAATTTAAACAAAACACAACATAAATCACCAATGGACAAATACAGTAAAAAAAAAAAAAAAAAACACAAGGTTCAAAAAATCACAAAACCAACCTATTTGTCAACTTGTCACTTAGACTTTATTGTCATTACTTCGACTTTTTTCTCGAACTGCATAATGAAAAAAAAACAATTCTCCTCTCATTATTTTTTTCTCCTACCTGGCCCCACTCGTCTTCCGTACTCCTGTCTTTCAGGCAGGAAGACATTCTTTGCAACATGCATGTCACAGGAGTCCATTTTCTGATGGACTGCAGGTACGGCCACTGCTCGGAGCGGCCGCTGCAGCTTTAAATAGACGCGTCGCACGGCAGCTCGCCGCCTGTCGACTTCACGGCTGTTTGTGTTTTCTACGTGTGTCACAGCAGCAGGCCGATGCATGTGGGATTGACTCGAAATAAACTACCGAGTCATGTTCACGGTAATGAAGGAATATGTCAAAGGTGCATGTGCAAAGGTGTGGCTCTCTGAGTTGTTTTTGGACAACAATTGATGTTTACAGCACAGGGGAACAGGCTGTAACAAAACTTGTACAAAAGGATACATTCTTTGTTAGTTTTGGTCTTTTTATTTAGTTTGGATTTCATGGTATTATCAATCAATCAATCATTCAAATTTTATTTATGTTGCACCTCAAAGTGCTGTGCATATTAAAAGTAACACTTGAAATATTTAATAAAAGGTTATAAACTGAGACTAATGCACGCTGAGTAATGGAAATATGAGTAAATAAAATTAGAAAAAAATACAATACAACTACAATATTAGTGTCTTATTATTAGCATCTTCTTTTTAGCACAATTTAATGGTTTTTATCAGCTTTTATCTTTTTTTCCTATATTTTATTGTTTATATTTAATTCTTATTTTAAATCTAATTCTTGTATTCATATACAGTCATGGAAAAAAATATTAAACCACCCATTTTCTTCATTTTCTTGTTCATTTTAATGCCTGGTTCAACTAAAGGTACATTTGTTTGGACAAATATAACAATAACAACAGAAATAGCTCATAAGAGTTTAATTTTAGACATTTTCCATGGTTTTCATGATGATTATTTTGGTTATTATCAAGAAAACCATGGAAAATGTTGAGATATCAGCTCTTAAATTAAACTCTTATGAGCTATTGTTGTTGTTATCATTATATTTGTCCCAACAAATGTACCTTTAGTTGCACTCGGCCTTAAAATGAACAAGAAATTGAAGAAAACAAGGGTCTAAGAATGTTTTCCATGACTGTATATAAGTACAAGAATTAGAATTAAAATAAGAATTAAATATAAACAATAAAATATAGTTAAAACATAAAAGCTGATAATTAAAACAAGTAAATTGTGCTAAAAAGAAGATGCTAATAATAAGACACTAATACTGTAGTTTGCAGGTATTATATAAGAAGGGATGGTATTAACATGGACTTTGCCCTGCTCACATAATTGTCCTATTCACATTCTAATGTGCATGTAAAAGTGTCCATGAAACGTGTATTTTTGTGCGTAATACCTAATAATTTTGATCATGACACAAACCTGGCGCCCACACTAGTTAAAAGTTTGAAAGTCTCCTCCTATCACCTGCTGTTTTCAAACTTCCTTGTAGACAATGAAGCCCTGCATCCTGTATGAGTGTACACAGTGTGGGCAGAACCCCTTTAGACCTATTTCTCTGTAATTCCTCTTAACCTTCCTACATGCACTTGGCTAGTAGAGTCCTGTTGAGATCAAACACGGTGGCAGAACATGAAAAAAACATAATTCACAGAAGAAGAAAGGCAGCCCTAGTCTGCAAAAATGAGCGGTTGCCTGCTCGCCTAATTCCCTCGAGTTCAACTAAATATTTTCAGGTGACACAAGTACCGTGCCGCACAGTCATCCGTGGGAAACCGGCTTCCCGTGACAAATGCATATGAGTCCGTGCAGACAAGTGGCTGCAAAGATGTTTATTTTCCTACTTAGAATTTTTCACAGTTTATCGTTGACAAGCAACAGTTACAGCAACACACACATGGCAGGCTGCAGGAATTATATGGAAACGCATGAGTTTGATGCATCAATGAATTTTCCCAAAGCCGGTCATTTTATAGAGAAATGTACAACCTTGTCCCATGTAACTGACTTCAATTCCATCAAAAAGTACATTGAAAAAAACAAGAAAGTGTGTTAAATGATACATTTTAAAGAACCTGTATTTGTATTCGCTTTAAAGCAACAGTTGGACATTTTGGGAAATACACATTTTTGCCTTTTTTTGCTGAGAGTTTGATGAGAAGATTGATACCACTCTTGCATCTGTACACTGAATATGCAGCTAGTTACACTGTAAAAATTTTTATTGTAATGTAAAAAAAATTATAGTAAAACACTGTCAAATTATATCAGAAATGGGGCGTAAAAATTAAAATTTTATATCACCTGAGTAGACACTTTTAATAACTGTAAATCAAAGAATAGCACAAAACTTTTACTTTACTGTCATAAACTGTAGGAAACACACAGTTTTGCTGTAAAAATATAAAATTTTCGTGTAAACTTAATGGAGAAATACACTGTAAAAAAAATTCTGTTGCTTTTACAGAAAAAAAATGGCAGCTGTGGTTACCAGATTAATTCTACAAAAAATACAGTACAAATGTAAACAACTTTAAAGAGCAACTTGTAAATGTTACTTGTATTCAGTGTACAATAAATAATAACTGAATGTTAATTTACTGGTATTCAATGCACAATAAGCAAAATCTGCATGAATTTGCATAAATAATTAGTATAAAAGCAGCATCATCCTGTTAAATTAGCAGTAAAGGACAGTATAATCTACAACTTTAAAATGTATTATTTTTTAAAATGACTACAGTTTTAGGATGGAAAATTTAAAAGTTGTTCTGTAAATATGTTGACATATGTACTGTATTTTTTATGGAAATATTCTGGTAACCACAGCTGCCAGTTTTTTTCTGTAAAAACAACAGGACATTTTTACAGTGTACCATGATGTGTGAATGAATGACACAATTAACCAACATGGTCTCACAGGAATCCATGAAATAGCCACGGATTTGCTTAACTCAAAATCCGTGGAATAGCCACGGAATCACTCAAATTTCCGTGAAACTGACACGGATTTCGCTACAATGCAAGTTAATGCCAGTCATATCCCGTGGCTATTCCAACATACAAAGTGATTATTTACATTCACTGAGTGAAAATTTGAAAATAAAACATATTTCTCGCTAGAAATGTGATTAAAATCCATTTTTATGCAGAAACTAAGTCAAAATATTGATTTTTTTTCACTAAAAATGAGAGAACTGTCCACCATGTTTTTTGTTCTGACCGCCGGGACCTTGAAAGTCACGTGACTTGGAACAAACCAATAGGAACAAATATCCATGGAATAGCCACGGGATATGACTGTAATTAACTTTGTCAAGGCATTGTAGTGAAATCCGTGTCAGTTTCACGGAAATTTGAGTGATTCCGTGGCTATTCCACGGATTTTGAGTTAAGCGAATCCGTGGCTATTTCACAGATTCCTGTGAGACCAGGTTCCAATTAACCTAAAATAACGGGAATATTCAGTCTAAATTACAGTTTTTGCTGATATTTACATTTAAATTTAGAGTATAAAACACTCACTGTATTTTTTACGGTGAAGTTCTGGCAACCACAGCTGCCGGTATTTTACCGTAAATTTACAAAATTATTTTTTACAGTGTAGCTTAGCTTAGCATAAAGACAAGAACCAGGGAAAACAGCTTAAAAAAATGATGGCATGCCCAGCCTCTCAGAATATCTTTGCTCCACATCCCTGCAGAGTTGAATCAATATTCTCACCTAACTCTCTAAATAAAGATAATATCCATGTGTTTTCTAAAAATTGCATACTGTCCCTTTAAAGCCAGAGATTCAGTGAGGACAGTGACGTCTGTTGTGCCAACAGCATGAAATTGTTTTTGACTGTTATATGGGAGCACACCGAAAGGGCTTCTCACACTATAGTTTTGTCAGAATATTTATATATTTTTGTTTGGAAAGGTTTAAAAAAAAAAAAAAAAAGGGTGACTCTAACACTGTCATCAAATCATAGTGATGAAACTTGAGAATGTACAGGATGATGTCAAACACAAGCAGCTTTTCCAAAAAGGGAAGAGTTGATCCAATATGAACAGATTAACCTAAATATATCCTCCTTTTCTGAAGACAACCGCTCACAGCTGGTCTATATTTTCATTCACAGTATATTGCTGATTCAAATGTGCTCTGAATCAGCTTTCATCCTGGATACTGTGAGCTGTATAGGAGAACTATTTTTGTCCGGGGCTCATCCCTCCGTAAACCATGTCAGTTTTTTTCCTCCTTTGTTGCCATTTTGTACCTAAAATGCTTTGCTGCGACACAGTCATAATGCAACACCATGATGCTTTTATCCCCCTCCAGGATCCTGATTTTTAATTTTACAAATCGTCAACCCCATCATCAGCAAAATCACTTTCTTCATGAGAATCCGCCCGGTAACACCGTTGACGACACATAATGCTGTCCTCGCTCCGAGAGAGAGCGTATCTTTCATTCAAGCTTGTAATGGATCTTCATTTGTATAATTTGTACAGTAAAAAGTTTATAAAAGTTTTCTACCCTTCCAGAAATGATTTAGTTTCTGCTGTTCAACTGAATGTCAATGAATTACAATTTGCAGGCCTTGTTATAAAGTTTGTGTTTTTTGTGCAACATTTGGGTTTGTTCTACTGTCCAGAAGAGAAGAAAAATTGTCAATAAAAACTTTAAGTGATAAATCGTGTTGTCTGTGTGAAGGCTGTGACCCCTCTATTATTTCTACTAGTGCAGGAAGTATGTATTCATATAGTGGGAGATTAAGTAGATTTTTTAAATCATGGCCAAATGAGGTTGTGTGTGAAAGTGGGATGTACACTGAAAAAAATAGATTTTTTGGCCATGTAATTATCATTTCAATCATCTATATAAATTCTACAAAGAAATACAAATATATATGTATATAAATATCAGTTTTTCATGTAGAGCATTACTTAGTGATTGTTTGTTATTATGTGTCCTCAGTTTGTATGTAAATTAAATCATTCGTTCCAAGTAATATTCACTAAACCAGTTCATTGGCTTAATTAGTTGATATTTCCAAGTAAAATGTAATTGAGGGACATCAGTGAATCTGCAACTTACTTTTGTATTTTCATAAAAAAAATATAAGTGGTTCTATTAAATAAATATTACTTAGAAACAGCCTGAGTAAAGATTACAAACACTTTCTGTGTGGAAAAACTTGCATAGCTTTTTTTGAGTAAATGTCACTCCAATTTTTTTCATTGTACAATGAGGCGTAATACTCTTACGTAGTGTTAATATACAAAGTGTATGTTGGGTAATACATGGATGTACATTGAGATACAGTGGTGGAATGTAACAAAGTACATTTACTCAAGTACTGTACTTAAGTACAATTTTGAGGTACATGTACTTTACTTGAGTATTTCCATTTTATGTGACTTTATACTTCTACTCCACAACATTTAGAGGCAAATGTTGGACTTTTTACTCCACTACATTTAGCTGACAGCTTTAGTTACTTTTCAGGTCGAAATTTAACATGAAATCATGATCAATTTGAAGTGATTATTTTATTAAATTAAACCACATAACAGTATATTTAGCGGTTAAAATGAGCCCTGTCTTGAGAAAATAAACCATTGCTTAGATAATTGCATCAAAAACAATAATTTAATAATATATTTGACAACCTGAGTGGGTCCATTCTGCGTAATGAGTACTTTTACTTTTAGTACTTCAAGTACATTTTGATGCTGACATTTTTGTACTTTTACTCAAGTAATGTTTGGAATGCAGGACCTTTACTTGTACTGGAGTAATCTCACATTGTAGTATTAGCACTTTTACTTAAGTAATGGATCTGAAAACTTGTTCCACCACTGTTGAGATATAAAGATATTCCATATACATATTGAAATAAAATGAAAACATGCCAGGAAAACCCAAAAAACCCTCATGGGGCTTGAATAGTGGGATTCCCTAAAATAACATAAAAATAAAAAAGAACAAGGAACATAGAATCATACAGAGCAAGAAACTAGAAAAACAAAACAAAGGCACAACATAGCAATGAAACAAGAATTATCATAGGTTATTGAAATAGTAATAGGTTTTTCAAAAGATTTTTTAAAATGATAAACAAGAAAGGTTGACTAAGTAAGGAGGAAGTGAGTTCCATATAGATAGATAGATAGATATACCAAACAATAAATAAAAAAATGTAACACTTCCATCATAAAACATCAGAATATCTGAGCTTGACCTCACTGAAGTCCTGCTCTGACTTTGTCTCCGTCTGTCTCTGTTACGTGAGATAAGATTGATGTTTTTTTATAGAAAAAGCAAACAGTCTGACTCATATTGTGCCCCGAGACATCATTAACGTTGCCTATAATGCAGCGTACGTTGCCTTGACATTAAATTAAGAAAGCTAATTTATTATTCTCTTGATATTGACCAAAGAAGGCCAACTTGAACTCATTGATACTGTTTTATTATAGCTCATGGCAGTAATTTCAATGATGGCACACACACACACACACACACACACACACACACACACACACACACACACACACACACACACACACACATTCTTGTACTTCTATCTTTGTGAGGACCCTCATTGGAACAGTGAATCCCCTACCAAGGTTATAATAGTTTTGGATTTTTCATTAGTTTTAGTTTTAATTTTGTTGTGAATTTTTGTTTTCACATTCAGTCAGTTTTAATTAGTTTTTAGAGTGATTTTGCTGGTTTTAGTTTAGTTTTTATTACTTTGAGTGTTAGTTTTAGTTTTTTGTAATGGGGTATTTGTTGGGTGGGAGATTAAAAGAGGTCACAGTAAATTTTGCCTTTATTTCCTTTGTCTAATTCATCTTCATTATGTATGAAAAAAGTTGACAAAGACGAAAAACAAAGGACATTTTCACTATAATTTTAGTTAGTTCTGTAACCACACAATACAGTTTCAGTTAATTATTGTTATCATGTAACCTTTAACCCTTAAAACAAAGTCTGAAATCTCATAAAAAAGCCTTTTAAAGAAGTGAGGACCGGCTGAAATGTCCTCACTTTAAAAAAATGTCCTCACTCTGTTGGTTAAAAACATGTTGTGGTCCTCACTATGTAGGAAGTACAAGAACACACACACACACACACACACACACACACACACACACACACACATTCTTGTCCTTCTATCTTTGTGAGGACCCTCATTGGAACAGTGAATTCCCTAGGTTATAATAGTTTTGGATTTTTCATTAGTTTTAGTTTTAATTTTGTTGTTTTCAAATTCAGTTAGTTTTAATGAGTTTTTAGAGTGATTTTGCTGGTTTTAGTTTAGTTTTTATTACTTTGAGTGTTAGTTTTAGTTTTTTGTAATGGGGTATTTATTGGGTGGGAGATTAAAAGAGGTCACAGTCAATTTTGCCTTTATTTCCTTTGTCTAATTCATTATTCATTATTTCCTCATTATGTATGAAAAACGTTGACAAAGACGAAAATGAAGAACATTTTCACTATAATTTTAGTTAGTTTTGTAACCACACGCTACAGTTTCAGTTAATTATCATTATCATGTAACCTTTAACCCTTAAAACAAAGTCTGAAATCTCATAAAAAAGCCTTTAAAGAAGTGAGGACTGGCTGAAATGTCCTCACTTTGCAAAAATGTCCTCACTCTGTTGGTTAAAAACGTGTTCCGGTCCTCACAATGTAGGAAGTACAAGAACACACACATACACACACACTGCGTGACATCTAAAGCAGGGCATTCTGTGAGCTGCATATATGTTTATTCAAAGTATGTTAATCATTTGTTTGTACAATTCAAAGGTAGCTTTCTAAATTGAAAAACATCCATGTTGTGAATCATGAAGTTCAATGTGAAAACCTGCACAGGCCATCGCTACGACAACCATTCACTCACATTCACACACAGGCAATTTAGAGTTTCCCATTAACCCACTGTAACCTGACTGTGGGAGGAAACATTCACAGAAAGACTCAATCTGCACGCTGGTATTGAACCCATGACCTTATTGCTGCAAAGCCAGAATACTTGTGGTGTGGTTGTGGTGCAAAGCCATGACTGAATACAAGCTTTTTATTAAAAAAAATCCCCAAAAAGTTGTGATGCTGTGCAAAATGTAAACAACAACAGATTGCAGCAAATTCAGAATCAGTGTATATTTACGAAACTAAACTATCAGTTCGAACATTAAATATCTTGTCTTTGTACTCAGTGGTAGAATGTAACTAAGTACATTTACTTAAATACTGTACAATTTTGAGGTACTTGTACTTTACTTGAGTATTTCCATTTTATGTAACTTTATACTTATACTCCATTACATTTTGAGGCAAATATTGTACTTTTTATCTGTCGAGATTTAACATAAAAACATGATAAATATAAAGTTATTAGTCATTTGTTTTATTATTATTACACTTTAATCTAGTAAATTTGCCTTTTTTTCTTGTAGATTTGCCACTTTAATCTAGTAAATTTGCAACTTTTTTTCAAGTATATTTGCAACTTTAATCTAGTAAATTTGCAACTTTTTTTCTAGTATATTTGCAACTTTAATGTAGTAAATTTGCCATTTATTTTCTTGTAGATTTGCCACTTTAATCTCGTAAATTTGCAACTTTTTTTCTAGTATATTTGCAACTTTAATGTAGTAAATTTGCCATTTATTTTCTTGTAGATTTGCCACTTTAATCTCGTAAATTTGCAACTTTTTTTCTAGTATATTTGCAACTTTAATGTAGTAAATTTGCCATTTATTTTCTTGTAGATTTGCCACTTTAATCTCGTAAATTTGCAACTTTTTTTCTAGTATATTTGCAACTTTAATGTAGTAAATTTGCCATTTATTTTCTTGTAGATTTGCCACTTTAATCTCGTAAATTTGCAACTTTTTTTCTAGTATATTTGCAACTTTAATGTAGTAAATTTGCCATTTATTTTCTTGTATATTTGCCACTTTAATCTAGTAAATTTGCAACTTTTTTTCTTGTAGATTTGCAACTTTAATCTAGTAAATTTGCAACTTTTTTTCTAGTATATTTGCAACTTCAATCTGGCAAATTTGCAATTTTTTTTTCTTGTAGATTTGCCACTTTAATCTAGTAAATGTGCAACTTTTTTCTAGTATATTTGCAACTTTAATCTAGTAAATTTGCAACTTTTTTCTAGTATATTTGCAACTTCAATCTGGTAAATTTGCAACTTTTTTTCTAGTATATTTGCAACTTCAATCTAATAAATTAGCAATTTTTTTTCTTGTAGATTTACCACTTTAATCTAGTAAATTTGCAACATTTTTTCTAGTATATTTGCCACTTTAATCTAGTAAATTTGCAATTTTTTTCTTGTAGATTTGCCACTTTAATCTAGTAAATTTGCGACTTTTCAATTCCAGAGGTTATGTGCAGGAATCCAAAAAAAGAAGCGCTGTGCAAAAATATAAAAAATGAATGGATGTTTATCTGACCAGAGAATCCAGAACAAACATAATTTCACATCTAGCGCTGAGACCAAAAACATAACCGCCTCGGGAGAGGAGAAGATTGTGAACTCTGACTTGTGTTTTTCTCCATTAGCCTTTTAGCCCTGCCTTCACTCTTCAAACATCCTTTGAGTAAGTCCTTAAAAATCCCCAGAGCTCTGGTGCAACTGTGCACAATAAAGACTCTGCAGGTTCCAGCCGGATCATTTCACCTCGGTCACAAACTGAAACCCGGAGAATCAAGTCGCCTTCCCACTTAAACGAATGGCACAATCTGTGTCAGCTGGATATGTGTTTGACTCATGAAACTCCCCGTTGGATACAATCACTGTAATTTCAGACCTCGGAGGGGGAATGCAAATCAGAGGACATAAAAGAAAATAGGAGAATTACCTCCCCGCCTCTGTGGACTCTCATCCTAATTTTATCCGAAGTGAACATCCATTTGGCTTCTGACCAACAACAACAACTGACTTTCATGTGATTAATGTGTGTATTGTTTCTGTAATAAGAAGCTTTGATCAGGTTTTTATGTAAGAAAGGAAAGGAAGCATGTGGAGTACTTCACTGCACTTTACTGATCACTGATCACAAACCAACATATTCTCTTTGTGTGTCCTCTTATGAAACCTTTACAGCGTGATTCCTAAAAAAATGAAAAAATGAAATGAAATATGGGATGGAGAAAAACTGTTCTGTAGAGCAGTAGAACTGCTAGAAACTGTAGAGTTCTCAACCTTTTTGAGTCATGGTTTGATTCTGCAAACTGTCTTTTTAATTTAGAATCTCACACACACAGTTCAGATCATACAAACTCAGTTGATACGATGAATTTTGGACAAATAATGAAGCAGACAACAACTAAAACATCTCTCTGTCTGTGCATTTATATATATATTTTGATATTTTATTGTTACTTTTAATCTAAGTCCTTTGCTATAAGTTTAAAGGTCCATTCTGACCTCCTGAGTGTGTAACAGTCAGCTTCAAGCCAGAGACACAAAATTACCCAAAAGAGAATCAAAATGACCACAAAAAGACACAAAATGACCAAAAAAGAAACAAAATGACCCCAAAAATTACACAAAATGACCAAAAAAGACACAAAATGACCAGAAAAGACACAAAATTACCCAAAAAAGACACAAAATGACCAAAAAAAGACGCAAAATTACAAAAAAAAATCACAAAATGACCATAAAAGACACAAAATAACCAAAATGACACAAAATTACCAAAAAAAGACATTAATTGACCAAAATGACTAAAACACATTAACACATGAAAGCTTGAAACAGAGTGGAGACAGAGCTGACTTCCAAAATGATTTGGCGACCCCCAGAAATCATCTTGTTGGGACCCCAAGGTTGAGAACAGCTGCTTTAGAGAATAGTCTTGTTATGACCATTTGACCTGATTAGATGCTAGACTTTGGTCACAAGTCCCAGACAGCTATGCGACATGCTGCAAATCACCCTCTAGTTTAATTTCTTTCTCTAGATATTGTCTAGGCATGCAGAAAATTATCTTAAGATATTATCTTCAGGCCATTCAGCCAGATGTTGTATTAGACCAGCGACTGAACCCATGACCACGGGAAGTTTAACTAAAGAACTTGGTGTGCCTGTTAAATGTTAATATAGACTTGTTTATTTGCTTGTACTTCGTATTAAAGTGATCATGTTTACTAAAGTGTCTTTGACCTGATTCTGAGTAAACTGTCAAAGAGAATTTCATTTTCATCTTACATATGGGAATGTTATGATCGCTCCTTTAAACATGTTGGTAATGTTATAATAGGTTAGGCTTAAAAAACTTTTTTCTCAGACATAACTTTCATGAATGGGACACAAACATTGGTCTCCTGGTAGATTTTTTTTGGGCCAGAAGATGGTCTGGAGGTTATGCTAGATTTTATTCATCCAACTTAGAACAAGTTTTGATAGAGTATATTCAATATACTGTCCACCACTAGCCCAGATATTACTTCAATAAATCCCATTAATTTAACATTGTGGGCTCTAAATGATAATTACCTGGACTTCCAACTAGAGCTGTTATAATAAGAGATTTTAACTTGATGATTATTATGCCCTAAAGATTTAACGATAACAATATTATCACAAAATCTAGAGAAAATTAGAGAAAAAAAAAGTCAGATTCATCTTCAACTTTTATATTGTCTTTTTTATTTTGTCTCTTTTTGGCTAATAAATTACACCCAGAATCGAACAATAACATTTCATGGATAGTGAAAAAGAAATTAGTTAAACTGTTATTTTTTCACCCTGCAGGGATACAAACCTGTCACCTTTTGGGGAAAATCCCTGTTTTGAATCTAAAATAGGTAATTTGTGTGTCAGGACTGTATTATTCAATAGGTAGGCACTTTGTAAGTCAGTGTTAGTGAAAGGGGAACATATTAGCTGCTAACATGGAGAGTCATGGAGAGTGAAACAGAGAGTTGTGTGTTCTCCTCTGGGAGTTCGACATAAAAAAACAACTCCATATTGGCAGGAAAGCATTTCCGCTACGAATGACTGTCAGCAGCTATAGTTTGGGTGGTAAATGTCATCTAATAATTACAATTATTTACACATTATTTGCATGTGTATTATATATGATTATATATGATTTTTTTTCTACCTTTGGCTTCTGGGACGGATTTCTCACATGCATACATCCAGAGGGGGAAAAGGTCGTTCATATCAGGCTGACAAAAGATAATGTCAACAACACTGCCAGATCCACAATGTGTTTATAGTAGGTGTGTGAATGATCAACAATCAATATTATTGGCAGTAATAGAGGGCCCCAAAATTGAATTTTGCTTAGGGCCCCATGGGGGCTTTTGTGTCTTTTTTTTTTGTCATTTTGTGTTTGTTTTTTTTGTTATTTTGTGTCTTTTTTTTTTCATTTTGTGTCTTTTTTTGTTATTTTGTGTCTTTTTGTAGTTATTTTGTGTCTTTTTTTGGTCATTTTGTGTCTTTTTTTGTGTCATTTTGTGTCTTTTTTTTGTCATTTTGTGTCTTTTTGTGTCTTTTTTTAGTCATTTTGTGTCTTTTTTTAGTCATTTTGTGAATTTTTTGTCATTTGTGTCTTTTTTTGTCATTTTGAGTCTTTTTGTAGTCATTTTGTGTCTTTTTTTGGTAATTTTGTGTCTTTTTGTAGTCATTTTGTGTCTTTTTTTTGTTATTTTGGGTGTTTTTTTGGTCATTTGGGGTCTTTTTGTTGTCATTTTGTGTATTTTTTTTGTCCTTTTGGGTCTTTTTCAGTCCTTTAGTCCAACATAAAATGTGATTTTGAATCTTTTTTTTACTTTCAAAACACTATCATGCTCAATAAAGAATTTTAAATGTTGAAAATGTGATCAAAGTTCGCAAATATAACATTTAAGAGGGTTACATCCAGTTCTATCATTTTATACTAAATATATTTGAGCTTGTCTCCATCTTTACTTGGTATATCATCATCAAACTGAAACTGGCCTCATGGAGTTTACAGCCAGAACTTTAGAGGTAAATTTACAGTAGGGCTCCACGCTGCTTTTTCTTTTCTAGTCTGGATGTGATGAAAAAGTCATGCTTTGGAGCTTTTGGAGACTCCAGAGGGTTAATAACACGGTTATCATCAATACTGGTATATCTGAACACACCTACTTCAAGCACCTGTAGTGCGTGCTGCAGAGCGCTTTCATGTAGCTGCAGCCACATATTTATTAGGCTTTATACTCGAAATAAGAGCAGCAGGAGCTTGTAATTTCAAAAGTATTCATTTTTCCTTCACTAATGAGCACCTAGCAGTCGTCATCAATTACTCTCCTCTGCAGGCCTGTATATGCTGTATTCTCCCAATGCTCCCATAATTGTAATTTGTTGTCTGTATTTCTATCAGCAACCATTAAATGATAAGGGAATCAATATTGAGAAACTACACTTCCCTCCCACATGTCTGCTGATTGAAACAGGAGCACAACAGAGTCTGATGAAAATCGATTTGGGGAGGAGACGGTATTAAAAGTGATATTTTGTGATAGATCTCTTTTGATCAAATTCACTGAGGTATAATGATTAAAAAAAAAGTGTTTTTGTTTTGGATTAGCTACTGTAACTGAAATTGAAAGAGTAGAAACCAGCAGCTTTCAAAACGGCCCCTGATTGCTGCTGGTTCTCTGTCCCTCCACTCACTTAATTACAGTTAATTACAGTTAATTGCAGTTATTTGGGTTCACCTTGCATTCACCTTGTGATCATCACTCCCTGATGAGCTCAAGTGAAAACCAATATCACTCCTGGGTCCAAGTGTCGGTGTTGAAAAAGACTTTGGAGGAGAAGAGAATATTATTTACTCCAATAATGATTT
The DNA here is from genome assembly GCF_030273125.1 of Centropristis striata. Lineage (NCBI taxonomy): Eukaryota > Metazoa > Chordata > Actinopteri > Perciformes > Serranidae > Centropristis > Centropristis striata. Next base: position 6,956,858 of record NC_081523.1, read on the forward strand.
ACAGGAATTCAAACTGTGCAGGTTTAACCCTCTGGAGTCACCAAAAGCGCCAAAGCATAACTTCTGGATGTAACCCTCTTATAGGTTATATTTGCAACCTTTGTTCACATTTGCAATATTTCATTTTTTTTATTCAGAATGATAGTGTTTTGAAAGTAAAACAAAGATTCAAAATCACATTTTATGTTGGACTAAAGAACTAAAAAAGACCCAAAATGAGCAAAAAAGACCCAAAATGACAAAAAAAAAGACCCAAAATGACTATAAAAAGACACAAAATGACAAAAAAAAAAAAAGACACAAAATGACCATAAAAAGACACAAAATGACTAAAAAAACAACACAAAATGACCACAAAAAAAGACAGAAGAAGACAGAAAATGACTTACAACGACACAAAATGACTAAAAAAATACACAAAATGACCAAAATTGTTATGCTAAACACACAAGACACAAATAAAATAGACTCACACTAGAATAAAAACCAGAGTTGGATGACAGGATCACACATTTATGTTGGACTAAAGGACTAAAAAAGACACAAAATGACCAAAAAAAGACACAAAATGACTATAAAAAAGACACAAAATGACCAAAAAAGACACAAAATAACTAAAAAAGACACAAAATGACTAAAAAAAAGACACAAAATGACCAAAAAAGACACAAAATAACTAAAAAAGACACAACAAAAGACACAAAATGACCAAAAAAGACACTAAATAACTAAAAAAGACACAACAAAAGACACAAAATGACCAATTCTTTTTACACTAAACACACAAGACACAAATGAAATACAGTCAGACAGGTTTTTCTTTGTTTCTTTTTGGTTCAAAATGTTGATCCAGTAAGTCAGAATAAAAAATTAAGTATTATCAGGTCATATAGGTGAGGTTGTGCTGAAAAGAAATATACCAACCATGGCATTTAAACATGTTTAAGTGGTGTATACAGGCAGGATGAAAAGGATTCAAAAATGGACAAAATAGCCCAAAACTCCATAGAGTTAAAGCAAAGAAATACATGAATTAAATCTTGAAACACACTGTTGAGCAGTAAGTTAGATATTAAAGTAATATATCAATTCTACATTTATTGCACATGTCATTAGATGATAATTTGATGGAATACGGTATGCTGCAGAGAGAGATCAGACTGTTTAATAAAAGCACTTAAACACAGCATGAGCTGAGTGACTCCAATCTTTTCCAACTGACTTTACTACAGTTACTGCAGTGTTTACTTTTAAATATACTGTTGTGTAGCTACATGCTAACATCAGGAAAACATGTGATCATGGTTGCAAATGTTAATTTTTGCTCATTTTCAGATTATGCACCTGTGGAACAAATTAGATTTTGCAGCTTTTGGTTTTGAAGCTGACATTGGGAACTTTTCACAGAAGAATGTGCTGCTGTTGGGTACATCTCAAAAAATTTGAATATTGTGAAAAAGTTTAATATTTTTCGTCAATTATTGTTTTTCTTGTAACTTTGATGATGATGGCTTTGTTTCAACTGAGACACTGAGCCACTGTCTTGCATATTTTTTATGAATTATTATAAAGGAGAATAAGGGTTCTATTTTATTTAAGGCATCTTATTTTTACAGTCTTCTTGTAAATTCTATGGTGGACTCTGCTAACACATCCATGTGCTCTTATTTTGAAAGCTACATGTGTTTTGTTTTATTTTGAAGGTGGGTCTAACACGTTCTTACCGTAACACCTTATTGGGTGTCGATTTACACTGAAAGTCGGAACTTAGAGCTCGGAACAATGGCGAAAATTCTGACATTCGTGTAGATCTTGAACGCACCATTAACAGTCGGACTCTCTATGTGCTGCAATGTAAATAATCTAACTAACGGAACATAATTTCTCTGTTTTACCAGTGATGTTTGTTGCTGAAAGTGAGTAAAGACTAAGAAGTTGTGATTAGGAGGTGCTCCCCATATTGTACTCTATTTTGGTTTTTGCCGCTTTCTCTGTCGAAGAAGGAGTTTTGAGTTTGTCGTCTTTGTACCCTTTTCTTTGTGGTATTAATAAATCCTTTACTTTTGCATTTACTCAGTTTACCTGTTTTATTTCCTTGGTTAACCCTTGGTTACTAACATCAATGGTTACTCCCCTGGCCCTAGAAACAAGGGATGTAACAGAGGCAAAAACAGGGAGAGTGTTGGGGAGTGATCTCAGGAAACTGCACAGTGAAGAACACGGTGAAGAACACGGTGAAACACGGAAGCAGAAAGCAAAGAGCAAAAACAAGCACAGAACATTCTTCAGAGCCTGAGAGTTACCGGTAGGTAGAGAAATAACCTGGCCGGAAAGAGTGAAAGATGCCCGATCAGGTGTGTCTGCAGCTAGAGCGGGAAACTGGAAACCACTCCCCCTGGATCACAGCCCTGTGGAGAGTATCTTAAAGGTAGGGGAGAACAGAACTCACACAGGAGGAAGGCAGAGAAACCCTCAACCATGACAGTTTACTTTTGGTTTCACATGGGACATGAACTCAGGTCTCCTGGGTGACAGTCCTGTTGGCCATGACACAAACTTTTCGGGCATTGTACTTTTTTCAAAAGTTTGCCTTTGCTTTCGTGACTTTACTTTTGCATCATTCATCAAAACTACATGAACTTCAGGCCCTGCCAACAATACACATAAGATAAGATAGCCATTAAGACCATTAAATGAGCTGCTAACAACCTGCTGTACCTACTAGACCAGGGGTCCATTTTTTGCCTGTCAGATTTCTACAATGCATGTTTTTGAGTGATGTGATTTAAAAAAGAGGGAAGAGTAGAGGGAACCAATAGCAATGCTTTAATTTGTCACATGACCTCCAGGAGGCCATATTGAAACCCTTTTTTTGCAGACTTTTCCAAATGAAACAGCTTTGCCATTTTGCACCACAAAAAATCACTCAAAATGTAATTTCCTGGCCCTTTTACACCTGGAAAAAATATATTCCTACTGATAGGTGAGTAAACCTTCATTTTTGATAGTTTCATACACTTAGACTGTTGAAGACATTCATTTCAATGGGTCGTTGGTTCAATGGTTCAATGTTTCCTACAGGCAACATTCAGACAAGAAACCGGTTTAAAAAAAGTTCCTTTTATAATGTTTTTAAATTTAAAATGTTATGTTTTGTACCCTGTTAAAGCTACTGAATATTTTACACATGTTTATTAAATAAAAGATGTTAAAATAAATTTTAAAAACTTTCTTTTTCACTTGTGCACTAATAAACCCCAAAAGCTTCCACACAAAAAAAATAACTATAACATTTCTTCAGATTATGTTTTTCTAGTCTATTTTAAGACAAAAAACCCCACTCCAAACATTTTTTTTCCTAACTGGCATCATAATGCGTACCATAGAAGGTTAAATTTAAAAAAAAAGAGTTTATTTGAATGTTTTGTTCATTAAAATGTCTTGTTCAGCGTTTGGTTGGACTAACAGACACTCCAAGGAGTCGCTGTTCATTTTTCTGAGGTAAGTAACGTACATTTGTTTTTGTTTTTTGCTAGCCAAAACTAACATCCCAGTTAATGCTCCAGTTAATGCTAACATGAATTAGCAGCAGCTTCTCTCAGTCAGGTTGAGGTGTAGAGAGGCTGTAGTCAGTGATCAGATCCCTCTCGCTCCTCCACAGTCCAAATACCACGTCCATTATTTATACAGTCTATGATTAAAGCATATAAACATGTTCTAGTAGAGTTCCAAAATACTGGTTTGCACCTGAAAATGAGCCTAACAGGTCCCCTTTAAGTTGCTGCAACACAATGGAAGAGACAGTACAAAATTCAGAAAAGACATTGTGTTCTGCACAGCAAACTGAGCCTGGGATGAACTCCTGCAGCAATTACTGTGCAGAGGGTTTCTGAATTATGCTACAATAAGCTAATGACAAGTTTGACCTTTCCAGAGAAGAATAGACCGGAGTCGTGGCTCTTTCTGGCAGCATTTTAAAAGAGAAAAAGAAGGCAGGTGCAGAGGGAAACATGTTAAACTACACACAAAGAGTCTGCCTTTAACTTTAACTATCTACAACAGGGATGGGCAACTGGAGGCCCGGGGGCCGCATACGGCCCGCACCCTCACTTGAAGTGGCCCTCAGTACAACTACATGCATTTGAGCATGAAATCTTCAAAGTGCAGTGTATAAATGCACAAAATTACTTCTTGCAATTAATGTTGGTCTGCTGCAAGGTTATTATAGTTAACGAAAACTAACGAAATAATGAAAACTAGAATTGAAAAAACATTTTCGTTAACTGAAATAAAAATAAAAACGAGAGTTTTTTAAAAAAACCATAACTAACTGTAACTGTATTTTGTGGTTACTAACTAAAATTATAGTGAAAATGTCCTTAGTTTTCGTCTTTGTCAACTTTTTTCATACGTAAACCTTTTTGGTTGATATGAAATCAATTTCATTTATTTGGTTTTATGACTTAATAAACTTATTGGGGCTGAGATGGATCAGACACAGGAAATAAAGGCAACATTTATTATTACTTATTGAATCTGGCACCCAACAAATACCCCATTACAAAAAACTAAAACTAATAAAAACTAAACTAAAACTAAGCATTTTCCAAAAAAATAAAACTAATCAAAACTAGCAAACTCACTCTAAAAACTCATTAAAACTAACTGAATTTGAAAACAAAAATTGACAACGAAATTAAAACTAAAACTAATGAAAAATCCAAAACTATTATAACCTTGGTCTGCTGTTCTTGCACTGAAAAAGAAAAGAAATGACAGTAAGTGGTTTATTTTTATTTGCTTCAAACCTTTTGTATTCCTATTTATACTATTCTACATGCATTTGAGCATGAAATATGTTAAGTTACTGCACTGTAAACAAATAAACACAAAATAAACAAATCGACACAAAATGAACAAAAAAGACACAAAATGAACAAAAAAAGACACAAAAAGACAAAAACATGCCAAAAAATCCCCCCAATGTTACCCTATGGAGAGGCTAGAGTGATGACATCATCAAAAAACGACACAAAATGACCTAAAAAGACACAAAATGATACAAAAAGACCAAAAACATGAAATCTTAAAAGTGCAGTGTAAAAATGCATAAAATTACTTCTTGCAATTAATGTTGTTCTGCTGTTCTTGCACTGAAAAACAAAATAAATCACAGTAAGTGGTTATTTTTTATTTGCTTTAAACCTTTTGTATTCCTATTTATACTGTTAAACATGCATTTGAGCATGAAATATGTTAAGTTACTGCACTGTAAACAAATAAACACAAAATAAACAAATCGACACAAAATGACCAAAAAAGACACAAAATGAACAAAAAAAGACACAAAAAGACCAAAAAAGACACAAAATGAACAAAAAAAGACACAAAAAGACAAAAACATGCCAAAAAATCCCCCCAATGTTACTCTATGGAGAGGCTAGAGTGATGACATCATCAAAAAATGACACAAAATTACCTAAAAAGACACAAAATGATACAAAAAGACCAAAAACATGGAATCTTAAAAGTGCAGTGTAAAAATGCATAAAATGACTTCTTGCAATTAATGTTGGTCTGCTGTTCTTGCACTGGAAAAAACAGAAATCACAGTAAGTTGTTATTTTTTATTTGCTTTAAACCTTTTGTTTTCCTATTTATACTGTTATACATGCATTTGAGCATGAAATATGTTAAATTACTGCACTATAAACATATTTAAAATTGCAGTTTCATCATATCTGGTTAAGTGCACGGTCCTATGTGTGGCCCTGTGGTAGTGAACATGAAAAATTGTGGCCCCCTGCAGCATTTAAGTTGCCCATCCCTGATCTACAACACTAAGATAAAAGGATGAGGTTACTGCAGGGAGTCAGTGACTTTCCTTTTGGTGCATGGCTGTTAACGGGGTGAAAATGGATGCGACTCTGCGTATGCTATCAAGAAGTAGTGTTCGGAAAATATGATGATAATGTGAAGCATTCACCGGATAATGGCATTAGCTGCTTCACATCGCTGAAATAATTTGCATTGTTGTTGTTTTTCCCCACAGAGATCCTAACATCTTTATAGATGTTTGCAGGAGCCATTATGGTTGTTCGCTATGACCACATCAATTGTTTGAGACCATTGCGACGCAAAAACAGAATTCATAAGCGCGCTAGTTTGGTGGAAGTTTTTGCAAAACTAATTTAAAGTTCCAGAGATCAATAGCACCAGTGGGCTCATCCCCTCACTTATAGATTATGAATTTGAAATTGTTTGCCACTCCCATGGAGCGCATTATTGTGCTTCGGAGGAATTTAGGAAAGTAATTTCAACACCTAATGCTGTTCTAAAGTTGTGAACCTCTAATGGGTCAAAGCTGCCTCGTGTGGACCGTAATGTGTCCGGCCGTATTGTGTTCTTGGTCGTAGTCTCAAGAGGACGATTTGAAAGGTTGAAAACCAGCACCTCAATCTCATCGTTCACCAGGGAACGCAATAAATGATTTCCTGCCCAAATTTTTCATCATGTCCAGTGAGGGTTTCACAGTATTTGCTCGGACTGTAGCTTTTGAATTCATAAAAAGAAACACTTTGAGGGGCTCAAGAGGAAAATTAGTTGTACAAAGGCTCTTTTATAAAACATAAAACATTTCTTTGAAGCGATATGCTGGATGCTTTTGATTTTAAGTTAAAGGAACACTCCACCGTTTTTTCATATTAAAACATGTTATTCGGGTAAGTAAGACGAGTTGATACAGACCTCTTGCGTCTCAATGCGTGCACTCAATCGCCCTGGCGCGCGGCGCCACTTGGCTAGCACTTAGCTTAGCCCAGTTCATTCATTAGGATCCACACAGATGGACGGTTAGAAGCGACCAAACTCCTCCACGTTTTCCCTATTTAAATACAGCTACACGAGTAGTTAAACGACCAAGTATGGCGACACAAAATAAAACGTGGCTCTTTTCGAAGCGGATAAAAAGGATAACTATAATGTATGGCGGAATAGCACTTGGGAGCACTTCGACTCGGCGCAGTAATATCATCACTCCTGAGGGGAGAAGATTTTTCAGGAGTGATGATATTACTGCGCCGAGTTTGGTCGCTTCTAACTGTCCATCTGTTTGGATCCTAATGAATGAACTGGGCTAAGCTAAGTGCTAGCCAAGTAGCTCCGCGCGCCAGGGCGATTGAGTGCACGCATTGAGACGCAAGAGGTCTGTATCAACTCGTCTTACTTGACCGAATAACATGTTTTAATATGAAAAAACGGTGGAGTGTTCCTTTAAGGTAAGATAAGATAAGGTATGACTTTATTTATCCAGCAGTGGGGAAATTTAGTCGTCACAGCAGCTCAACATACAGACACATAGATGTAGACAGAATAGAGAATATAAAAAATGAGACATATACATACATTATATACACAATATCTACATGCATTTCTGCTATTTGGCATTTATTATTAACATATATTCTTTGTGTTGGTTTTCCTGAAAGCACTTTGCATTTTACAGATATTGCACATTGGAGAAAATATATTTTAGCATGTTAGATGGATTAAATAAGTTGTTGCATGTAGTAATATCAACATCAATGCATAAATATATTTATATATATTCAGAGATATACACAGTATAGTTTAACCCTCTGAAATCTTCGGCTATTATGTCCTTTAAAAAATCGGTTAAAAAATCTTCACCATGCCATGTTGGTATCAGTTTTTTCAGCATTACCTCACCTATATGTCCTGATAATTAATTTTTAACTTTGACTTACTTGATCAAAATGTTCAACCCAAAAGAAACAAAGGAAAACATAAAATCTGATCTTGAAAATAATGTTTCAAACACAGAATTTAAAATGTTGCAAATATAAATATAGGTTGCATATATAACATATAACAGGTAAAATGAGGATAATATCTAGTTCTATATTTTTTATACTAAATATGTTTGACATTAGTTTTACTTGGCTGAATATAATAAAAGAAAAAAAATCTGGAATGGAGTTTCAAGCGAGAACTGTAGAGGGAAGCTGATGGAGAGGCTCAATGTTGCTTCATTTTTATGTCTTCACGTCATGAAGAAGTAATGTGCCGGTGCTTTCATGGACTCTAGAGGGTTAAGTGGTATATATATATAATATAGAAAAAATACAGAAGGCCTAAAATAGGCCTAATGTGGTCGGATATAAACAGAGATAGTGCAGATAAAGTGCTAATGTAAAACAGAAGATTGTGTTGTTTCTTTATTTGCTTGTCTGTCTTGTAGACAAACCGGATAAAGCCTGAGGACATATTATAACATTAATTTGCCGGTAAGTGTTGAGTGTTAAACAGCACAGAAAAATCTGTGGCATTGTTTATGAGGGTGTGTCTCTGTCACACTCTGGCTCTGAGTGAGGGTATGTTGCCATTTGGCATACTGGAAAAATTCCCCCAAAAACCAATTTGTAAGGGAAAACTGCCTTACAAAAAGAATGACAAGCCGCAGTCAAAAAAATGTAGGTGCAAAAAATCCCATTTATTATGGTCAACCACAAGAACTATTTACATCAAAGAAAAACTTTCAAAACATCAAAAAAATTTAATATATTTTCTACACAGGAGGGTCAGCACAGCTCAGCAGTCCCCCAGCGACTACCCTAAGTGAGCAAAAAAATCTCCCAATATATAGTCTAAGCTCCTCCCTCTGGAGCAGACCATTCCAGGCCATTAAATAATACATAATACATTCAAATACATTGGACATCAAATACATTGGACATCACTCAAATATTTCAGTCTTATTTCAACATGGTGATAAATATTCTACAGCAATATTTCAACCAATAAGCCCTGAAACAAAGAGGAACAAAAAAGAAACATTGGTTTGGCCCAATTATGTCCAACATGCCACACAGGCAAATAAAAGGGCAGCATTCACTGTCCTCGGGTCCTTTCACCAACCAGGAAGTACTGCGGGCGGTAAGAAAATATTGCATAACAAATGTACATAAACTGTAAGTGTTCATGACCACTATTTCTAGCTCTAACCCCAGTGTGTGCACCCACCAGGCTACAGCTAAAAGATAGCAGGCTACTCTTAACTGCACAGTTATGATTTTGTGATATAGGCAGGGTGATCTGCCACAGTCTCATTCAAGTGATGCCAATAAAAACAATCCTGTGGTTAGATGGAAAATGTGCTTTGTGTTTGATGTGAACTCAGCAGCAGGTGGCCATGCAAGGTTTTCTTAAAAAGAAACAGAAGTCATGTTTACATTTTTTTTTCAAACATGATGTATGTATCCTTAAAGCAAAACAACCATGTTGAAGTATTTTATTAATTTTACATTTTGAATCCAGCATTTCATATTTATTGAATTAACCCTTTGATGGGCAACATATTGAACCCCTTCTAATGCACAACATGGGTCAAAAATGACCCGCATTCATTCCCCATGTTATTTAATGCTTGTTGGTGTTTCTGTGCTCTATCTTTTGATATAAACTTATCAGTAGCCTATTCTTTAAATAGTATTCTTTAAATATCTTGTTTTTGAAAACAACAGATAATTATTTCCATTTTGTTTCCCATACTTTATGAAGAAAAAAAGTTTTTTTATGATTATACCTAACTACTTGGCGAAGTAGCTTGCTAAGCAAACCAAGAAGTTAGCTAAGTAGTTAACTTAGCAAGCTACTTAGCCAAGAAGTTAGCTAAGTAGTTAGCTTAGCAAACTACTGAGCTAAATACTTAGCCAAGAAGTTAGCTAAGTAGTTAGCTTAACAAGCTACTTAGCAAACTAATTAGCCAAAATGTTAGCTAAGTTGTTAGCTTAGCAAGCTACTTAGTTAAAAAATGGATATGGGTCATTTTGACACATAAAAATGAAGTAACATTGAGCCTCTCCATCAGCTTCCCTGTAAAGTTCTGGCTTGAAACTCCATGCCAATTTTTTTTTTTTGATGATATTCGGCCAAGTAAAAGTGGAGATATTGTCAAATATATTTAGTATAAAATATAGAACTAGATATTATCCTCATTTTACCTGTTATATATGCCTGTAACCTGTATTCCTGTATATATGCAATATTTAAAATTCTGTGTTTTGAAACATAATTTTCAAGATCAGATTTTATGTTTTATTTGTTTCTTTTGGGGTCAAAATTTTGATAAAGTAAGTCAAAGTTAAAAATTAATTATCAGGACATATAGGTGAGGTAACGCTGAAAAAACTGATACCAACATGGCATGGTGAAGATTCTTGACAGATTTTTTAACGGACATAATAGCCAAAGATTTCAAAGAGTTAAAGAAAATGTGAATTAGGGACGTTTCCATGAACTGCTTTAGAGCGAATAAATAAAGCTGCATGGACGTACTTTGGTCAATAGATGGCACTGTAAGGTATTACTGTTGGCTAATCCGTCAGGAAACAGGAAAAGAAGAAGAGATTAAGCAACAACAACAAAGAAGAGGTTGGTAATCAGACAAGTTTGGCCTCCCACGAGAGAAAATGGAGAGAAGCCTTCAGGAGTTGGATTAAACTGCTGATCATGTGAGTTAAATGTTCACTACGTCAGAACTCAAGTCAATGTTGCACATTTTCAAAAGTTTTATTGTTTTTTTTTGTTTCCATCAAGGCAAGTTTGGCAAGGCAAGTTTATTTGTATAGCACAATTCAACACAAGGTAATTCAAAGTGCTTTACATAAACATTAAAAACAGCAAGACACAAAACAGTAAAAACAGTCAATTAAAACAGGGGAATAGAAATAAAAATACAAATAAGATAAAATAAGATACAGCAGGATAAGGAAAAAGATAAAATAATAAAAAGCACAAGTCAAACATTGCGTAGTTAAAAAGTAAGGGCAGTAAAGTAGAGCAGAAGTGTTAAAGTTAACAGTACACTGCAGTAAACAATAGTGTTTTTAGTCCTGATTTAAAGGAGCTGACCTCAGATCTTCAGGTAGTTTGTTCCACAGGTGAGGAGCAGAATAACTGAAAGCTGCCTCACCTCGCTTAGTTCAAGCTTTTATGATGCAAATCTTCAAAATAATCTTATAATAATCTTTCCTTTGATTGCTGGATGAATCAAACGTTTGATAAGCGAGAGGCCTTTTTGCACACTATGACATGTAAAAAGTAGAAAAAACACTGACTAATGATGAGTGGAAATTATTGATTTGCTTCAGTTTCAGTGATTTGGTAAAGGTCTTTTTCACAGAAGGTGTAAACAAATGAAACACTGTCGGCTGAATTCCATTCGGTTGCTTTGACTTTCGGTTCCTTGTACCTTGCATGTTTGCTTACTTGAATAGAATGGAGCTATTGTTGGTGTTATTGATAAACACCAATGCTTTTCCTTCTATGACAAGTCAAAATGTGTGTTTGGGAGAAGGGCCCATTGTTTATGCCGGGTTACTTTCACTGGTTCCTGACCTACTAACACACCTGAATACAGATGAGCCATTGTTAGTGTTACAAGTAAACAATGACAAGGAAAAATATCTGCAAAGGGAATTTTGCAGCCTGTCACCTGTTAAATGTGGCGACTGAGGAAGTTTAAAACAGTTTCCGTCAATAAATCCTTCTTCAAAAACAAGGAAGTTATTTTTTAAAGTGATGTGTCATGCTTTCAGCTGGGGAGTTTGTGTTTTTCCTGCTATGGGCAGCCCCCGAAACGGTGCTGCACCATTAGAACTGTTGCACTCATGTCGTGTTGTTTCCTTGTTTTTCAGTTAAGTTTTGGAGCACAACTCACGAAGCAACAAGTTCCCCAACCGAAACAACAACAGAAGAAGTCGTGTGTCAGTACCACAAATTACGAATACGAAAACTTTATTATCTACTGAGTGGAAATTCCTCTTTGGTTTCACCATAAACATGTCTCAAAACAACAGAATGAATAGTAAGACAATAAAGAAAAAAAAACATTTCAAGGATATAAAATAGCCTACAGCAATAACTGTACTTCACACATCACCCAGAATCAGAATCAGAATCACTTTATTGGTCCCTTGAAGGGAGATTAGTTTTGCAGCAGGACACACAAGACAAGGTACACAACGATAACAGAATAAAACCCAATAAAAGTCTAATAAAACAGTCAAAGAAACGCCATATGCATATATAAAATCACTGACACATGTTGTGCAAAAAGCAGACTTGTAAAGATGAGCAATTTGAGGGCTAATTTCCAATTCAAGTACATAATTTCATAAAAGCACACCAAAGTACAAATCAAGTTTACAATTGTAGGTCTAAGACCTGCCTTATTCAAAGAACCTGCTGTGCAGGGAAACCCTCTGCAAAGGAAAAAAAACAGGAGTAAACAGGGTAAATAGCTACCGCATTCTGGTCTTATCTATTGCGTTGACAGCTTCTGGGACAAAGGACTTTATGCTGGAATATGCTCCAGAAAGAATGGAAACAAACTGACTTTGTTTGTTTGAGCACTTTTAAATCCAAACTAAGAGTTATTGAGGCCAATTCCACAACATGCACTTGTTCCTCATGACGTGTTTAAGGTCTGTATGTTATGTAAATATGTAACTGTATTTTGTGTTTGCTGCCTCTTGGCCAGGGCTCCCTTGAAAAAGAGGTTCTTAATCTCAATGGGATATTCCCTGGTTAAATAAAGGTGAAATAAAAAATAAAAATAAATTTTTGTGTAGGTTCTTCCTTGCCATTGGTAGCCTAGACCGCTTCCCAAAGGTAAAAGCTCAAATTCGCTGTACATGGGATGAGAGGAGTCATTAATTATCTTCTCAGCTTTATTTCTAATCAATTCATCATAAAGACACATATGTGGTACAAGGTTTTAAAAAAGGCTTGCCGTTTCTGTGGATTTATGTTATAAACCAATGACCTTAGCACTCTTGCCTCACAGCAAGAGGGTCGCTGGTTCGACTCCCGCCTGCGACTCTTCTGTGTGGAGTTTCCATGTTCTCCCCGTGTCAGCGGGGGTTCTCCGGGTCCTCCAGCTTCCTTCCACAGTCCAAAAACATGCACTTAGGTTTAATTGGTGACTCAAAATTGCCCGTAGGAGTGAATGAGAGCATGATTGTCTGTCTCTGTGTGTCAGTCCTGTTATAGTCTGGTGACCTGTCTGGTGACAGATGTACCTTTAGTTGTACCAGGCATTAAAATCAACAAGAAATTGAAGAAAACAATGGTCCAATAATTTTTTTCCATGACTGTATACTGACGTTTTTGAAGGGAGAACAGGCTGCTCGAGGATCTAGATCATGGGTCTCAAACTTGGGGCCCGCGGGCCAATTGCGGCCCTTGTGATGATATTTTATGGCCCTCACCTTGATATGAAAGTTTAATGTGAGTATTATATGAATGGCACTTTACCGTGTTGTGTGTGGAATGAATGAATGAATGAACCTTTATTGTCATTGCACAGAGTACAAGTACAGTACAACGAAATTAAGCCATCAACCCGTCCAGAACGCATAATACACCAACAAACAATATCACAAGGTAGACAGGACAGGAAGACAGGGTGAGAAGAGAGATAAAATACAGCACACATGGGGAGAGGAAAGGAGGAAAAAAGCATGAAAAAAACCTCAGCAACATGGCATGGTACACTTTCACAACATGAATAGACGTATGACGTGCGGGGGGGGGGGGGGGGGCAGCATAGCCAGGCGGCCATCCGGACCTACAGCCATTTGCGGCGCTGTTCACAGACCCGCCTGTCTCGCTGGGGGTATGAAGCGTCGAAGGCGTGGGTTGGGGGGTGGTTGGGGGAGGGATGTATGCATATCAGTATATGTGGAAGTTCGTGTGTGTAGGCCTGAGACCCGCCTATTGTCAAGCACCAAACAGTTCGTCTCAGTTCGCTGGAATAACAAAAGCGATAAGCCTGGACGTTGCTAAGGAGATGACCTTCCTTCCTGGGCCAGAGCAAAGGCAGACAGTTCAACAGGTGGTAGTGGAGTCGAGAGGGGGGGAGGATGGGATGGTAGTGTCTCGCTACATTCCTCAGCAGGGAAGATTAGCAACGGCCTTCGAGCCAAGGCTGTTGTTTGGGGAAGCCAGATAAGATTGGAATTTGAGCTGTGGGTGGAAGTGGCAGCGATTTTCTGCTACTAATCCTGTCGATGGTAAAAATGTCCCTCCTGATCTCCAGATCGATCCCTTTCCAGGGCTGCCACCTTTTCCTGGATGGTATCCATGGTGCGGTTTATAACCACAGTCTGAGTTCCGACAGCCCTGGCCATACATTCAATCATCACGGGCAGCTTAATGGGGCCTTTTACAGCTGACACCATTTCCTTTGTGTTTCGATAAACCAGAGCAAGGCCTAATCCAATCAGCAAAAGCCCTGTTATCACGGTTCCGAATAGGTAAATATCTTCGATGTCCTCCAGAGACGAGCAGATGGTGTCAATTTCGTTAAGAGACCAGTTGATCAAATCCATGGTTTTTGGTTTTTGAGAGCAGTGTAGAGAGAGTCTTCCAAGTTAGACAGTAGACAAGACGAGACGAGAGGAGCGAAGCAGGGAAAAACACAGTGGGAGGGAGAGAGAAAAAAGATGCGACCGCCTCCGTTGTGAGCCAAAGAGAAGTGAGGTCCCTTTAATTACTTTTTTTGGGTAATTTTTGTCTTTTTTAAATAACTTTGTCTTTTTTTGATAATTTTGTGTCTTTTTGGAATCATTTTGTCTTTTTTTTTGGTAATTCTGTGTATTTTTTGGTCATTTTGTGTGTTTTTTTTAGTAATTTTGTGACTTTTTTTGGTAATTCTGTGTCTTTCTGGTCATTTTGGTGTTTTTTTTAAGTAATTAAGTTTTTTCTTTCATTTTGTGACTTTTTTTTTTACATCATTTTGTGTCTTTTTGGTAATTCTGTATATTTTTTGGTCATTTTGTGTTTTAAAAAAAGTAATTTAGGTTTTTTCTGTCATTTTGTGACTTTTTTTTGTAATTTTGTGTCTTTTTGGGTTATTTTGATACTGCCTCCATCGGCCCCCAGGTAATTTGAATTTGACCCCTAATCTAGATTAAATCTAATGTAAACAGGCTGCAGAAACTTTCAGATTCGTGCATTTTTGCTCCTTTAGATTTAGATTCTTACTGCATATGATAAAATATTCCAAATCGTCAAGAGGAGTAGCCCACAGTGAATATGATATGGTTTGAATAAAAGACTTCCCACCTCTAAAACACTGCAAGCGTTTGCATACCACCCACAGGAATTTCGGGTTTGACACCACACAGGCTTCCCTTATCAAACAAGGAACAAGAAAGTGGAGCTCATCTGTGTTGATAATGATTTTGCCCGCTGACCTCCACAAAGAGCAAGCAGCACATTTCCATACGCAGCGTTGCCATTGGCTCTTTCTCAACCCTCTGCCTTTAGCTCTGAAGCTTTGACCCTTTTAGTTGTGCTCAATTTGTTGCTCACAAGACGCTCTCATTGCCAACAAAGAGTGGGTGTTTTCTTTTCAAGTGAGAGATTTTGCATGAAATGCCCCGGTTGTGTTGCTGCCTCGCACTGGCCCACTGGTCTTTACAGATTCACTGTATCGCCCTGCAGGAGCTAGAGAGGAATCAACACTGATGTTGTGTTTTGGATCACATCAAAAGGAACAAGTTCTCCACATCGTAGCCTGTGGGAAACTACTGGCCTCCTCGTCTTGGATATATAATCAGACCTTCTCATTTTATCACCATTTTGCCTGAGCTGCCCACTTCATTTTGAATTCTCCAGGACTGCTAAAGCTGACAACTTCTGAGTCCCCGAGCCTCGTGCTGGGGAGAGAATGTGTTACAGCTCCTCTCTGAGGGTTGAGAGTGTCAAAAAGAATTCCTCTTACCTTGTGCCAACTGGGAATTTCCCACCTGTTTTACTAAATTTGGGTTTAGGTCTCTTAGGAGGGGAGTCTCAGTGAAATAGGACTGCTTATAAATTTTGCAATTTGTAATAAAACACATAACACTTAATTGAAACAGCTCATTAAATGTTTGTTTTGGAGAGGAAATAGGTTGCCATGCATGAAGCAAATACTGTTCTCTAGCAAAAAACCCACCAAGCATTCTTGTTTTTCAAGTCAGGCAAGTAGGAAAGATTTCTTTCAATGGTTAAACACTGCTATTAAAAATGGAGCTTGAGGGGCCGATGATGTCAGAGTTGATGGATTAGTTTATAGGGCTGAATCCTTCAGTCCGTGCTTGGAGAACAGGGTTGTTTGTCTGCACGGTGGTCTTTTTGGAAGCGTGTATGTATCATTGATGAGGTGCAGAAATATGCCATATCGCTCATGGAACATAATCAACTTAAAGAGGATTTCAGTATAATGTATGCACAAGCAAAACCTAGCTCAAAACGTTAAAAAGCTGCAGTTTCACACAAAGATATTTACATTATATGCTTGGATTGAAATCAGAGTAAAACATGGACGTGCAGAAAGGTAAAACATGCAAAATGGCACTTCTCCAGAGCCAATGATGCATTCACATGCTCCTCAGATGATCCCATCTTCCAATTTTGGTGTGTTCATGCGTTACACTCGTCGCCACGTTGCGTTGCCATCTTGTTTCTAACTGGGATGTTAGTTTTGGCAAAAAACAAAAACTAAATGTACGTTACTTACCTCAGGAAAATGAGCAGCGACTCCTTGGAGTGTCTGTTAGTCCAACCAAACGCTGAACAAGACATTTTTAATGAACAAAACATTCAAACAAACTGTCATTAAGTGAAAATACAGTGAAAGAGTCAAAGTTATGAGACCAAACCACTAAACGTCCTTTTAACATCTATATAACGTTATATATAACTTTATTGACACGTTGCCTTGGATACGCATTGTTCTGCTTCTCTCC
This sequence comes from Centropristis striata, assembly GCF_030273125.1. NCBI lineage: Eukaryota > Metazoa > Chordata > Actinopteri > Perciformes > Serranidae > Centropristis > Centropristis striata. The sequence continues at coordinate 6,973,675 of NC_081523.1, forward strand.
TGATGACGGCTCGCCTTGTTAGTGACCTGTCAATCAAAGGTAGCCCCGCCCCAAATCATACGATTCTTTATCTTCTATTTTCTTCTAAATGGGGCCATTATAAGAACTATTAACATCAGATTGTCTTGAAGAAGATTTTTTTACTAATGATTGAGATCATAGTGTTGTCCTAAAAAGAAATTCTGAGGTAATAAATCAAGTGAGAAGTTTTCAAATTTTGCATCAAAATGAATGGGCAGATTTTTTTGCAGCCAAACTTAGCGCCCCCTGCTGGAAAGTTTGGTAGAATGCAGCGTAAGGCACTTCCTGGTTTGCCTCCCTGCTCAGACCTGGAGGTTGCCGCCTGGCTACAAAGTATGAGAATAAAGGAAACTAATTTTTCCAATTATTTTGATAACACATAAATGCAGCATGAAGCTCCAATTGTTACCATAAGCTGAAATAAATTACTTAATAGTTAATAAGTTAACCCAATGATTTGGTTCAGCTCTTAAATAATCTCTGTTTACATCCAACCACATTAGGCCTATATAAGCCTTTTGTATTTTTTTTATATTATATATTATGTCATATACCACTTATATATTTGAATATATTTGTTGCATGTAGTAGTATGAACATCACTGAACAACCTATTTAACTTATTTAACATGCAATAAATATATTTTCTCCAATGTGCATTATCTGTAAAATGCAAAGTACTCTGAGGAAAACAAACAAACACAAAAAATATGTATATTAATAATAAATGCCAAAAAGCAGAAATGTATGTATATAGTATATATATATTTTTTATATTCTTTTTTAATGTCTTCTATATCTATGTGTCTGTACCTTGATTCGTGTGACAACAAAATTTCTGCTGGGTAAATAAAGCCATATCTTATTTTATCTTATCCATAATCTTTGACAAATGGACAAACTGTACCAGATACATCATACAGTCATGGAAAAAAATATTAGACCAAGAACAAAAATAACTCATAAGAGTTTAATTTAAGAGCCATTTCCCATGGTTTTCTTGATAACAATTTTGGTTATCATCAAGAAAACCTTGGACAATGGCTCTTAAATTAAACTCTTATAAGCTATTTTTGATGTTATCATTATATTTGTCCAAACAAATGTACCTTTAGTTGTACCAGACATCACAATGAACAAGAAATTGAAGAGAAAGGGTGGTCTAATATTTTTTTCGATGACTGTACATACCTCGTTGGCAGAGGAAACAAGACAAACAGTAAACATCATATGAACAGACAGTGCTGTGCAATAAATTGGAGTATTAAATGTACATAAAATACTTTAAGGCCTGTTAAAAGTGATAAAAGTCCTCCATGCTATGTTTTTCTACCTGTTTTTGTAACACCACACCCTAAATGTCAGAATGATCTTTCTCTTTTTCATTCTTATCTTCAGTGATCGTCTCTTTCCGTACCCAGATTGATGCACAGCATTAGGAATCATGCACTGTGTGTTATTCCAGGCCACACATTGCAGTATGTTTTTTGGGGAAAACAGCTTGAGGCTAAATCATGGGACTGGTTAGGAAGCAGATATACATTAAACAGGCCATCTCTCATTTCCGTCTCTTTGGTTCGTAATGAAATTCAACATTGATAAGCATACAGAACTGAAGTATAGAGAGGGTGAGGCACATTTGCCTCAAGCAACAAACCTGGCAAGTCTGGAAAAAATTGCATTTACAAGGGTTGGCATATATCTCAAAATGACAGGCGCAAAGCTGTCTTTAGTGGTAGACATTTCCTGTTTAAATCTAAAGCTTTCAAGTTGCTGTCATCCAAAGTTCTCTCTTAGTTGTATTTGTAGTGCTTTACAAGAAAAAAGGAAAGAAAAACGTAGATACAACATCGAAAAATAATTTTTAAAATATAGAAAAATATTGCTGATAATTATTTTAGAAAAAAAAGCAAGCCATTAAAATGTTTTTTTTTGCCCTATGAGTCGTGATGGGACGGAATCGAAATCCAGGAAGTCTTTTATGAAGCGCGTATCAAGGCAAGTTTTTTTAAGGGCAAGTGACGTCATTGATGACGTTTGAAGCCTTGCTGGTTCAGAGAGTGGTCCGAGTGTTGGCGTGATTTATAAACAATATTGATCCATCCATCCATTTTTATCCGCTTATCCAGGGCCGGGTCGCGGGGGCAGCAGGCTAAGCAGGGCATTCCAGACGTCCCTCTCCCCAGCCACAACGTCCAGCTGAGCTTGAGTCCAAGTACAGTGGCAAAAAATATTGTTTCTTAATAAAAATGAATAAAGTCATCATCATCACCCCAGTATTCATAAGCACAATCACTGTCTAATCTCTGGAAAACAATGCAACAGTTTTAAGATAAACATCTCATGTCCTATTGGATTTATTCAAACATTGACTGAAATCACACTGACATGTTTTTGACATTAATAGACTCTTACCATTACCCACACATTAATCAAAAACAGATTAAATGAATGAACGACACAAAGTCAAATTAAACTGTTCTTGGCAGTGATTATTCCCATGCTGACACAGACAGCCAAGAGGCCAATCACAAATAGTTGAAATGACAATAAAGATTTTGACCAGCAGGAGGTTTGTGAGCACATGAAGAAAGATTGAGAAATTAACCTTTGTTTTAACCAATTGGATGGAAAGCTTCAAGGCTTCATGGAGCTTCATCTGGCCACCACTACCTATGAGGGACCGAGCAGATACATGTGGAGAGAAACAGGTGGCTTTTTTAACTATTATTTTTTTATTTTCCAAAAATCAAAAGAAACAACAAATAATCAAACTATAGTCCCAAAACTGAGATCAACATAGCAGAACTGAACTGATATATAGAGGCTGATCAGGCCATTTTCACACACAGGGGTGGTTCAACAACAGACAAATTGGGACAAATGCCTACAAACTAACTACAATAATACATACCAGCCTTATGTAATCTAACCAAACTAAGGGAAAAAAAATAACTATAACAAGGAAAAATGCACTGATATCACAAGAAGGAAAAACAAACAAAACTATCTCTCCCCCCCCATGCTGCAGGAGGAACTTGGTTTAGCCCAATTGGCAATCACTCTCTGAAAAGACAGTTTGATTCAGCTGAGTCTCCATTTTGCCGGTCAGAGTGACACCTCAACAGCAACTTCCAGGAATTGGTAACTCAAAGAAACCTGAATTAATGCAATAGTAGAATAACTTAAGGAAAAAACAGAAATGTTGATGTTGAAAGTTAACAAATAGCTAACTCAAATGCATGGTATACAAACTCAAAAATGTATGTATAATTATAATGAAAGGTGAAAAGGGAACTTAAAGTAAATGAAGTGAGTTACCACCTTGCTACTGTGTGGCTCCAGGTGTGGCCATCACATCCCCGTTAAAGGTTTTTATTTTGTGGTTTTGGGATAAATTAATACAATTCAATTGACAGTTTGAGGAGCACATAAAAGAAGCATGGTGATAGCTTTCCACATAGGCCAGATAAAATGTAAAACCATTTTGAGGATTACATGAGATTTACAATTAACAGTGTTGTCAACAATGATGAGATCATCGGGTAAATTAAAAACATAGACCAATATATCATCTGCATAAAAATTGACACTGATAAAAAGTTTGAGGAATTGGGCCTCTTGGAGCCATTAATGTAATGATGCATTGTCAGGGGACCAAAGTCTAAAGGCTAAAGTCATTAAATCTTCTGGGAACCAGTTGTGTTTGCACAAAAAATCATGGCAATCCAAAGTGGACCAACCAACATCCTCAGAGCCAATAGCTTTGCTAAAAATATTGAGCCATGTTAGGATTCTTGGGGTACACTGCAAGAAATTGTCTATTTATTACCCCCAACATCAACCAATTTAGTGAGTTTGTAATTAGTCAGGAAACAACTTTGTTGACAAAAAAGTGCAAAATACGAGTTCAGTTTTTCACCTACAACTGGCCACAGTGCATCCAAATACATGCATAATAAAATGGCAATCAAACAAATATTTTAAAGGCTTGAAACCTGCATTACATTATTATTATAAGTACTGTGAATTAGCTTGATGAATCTATGTAATCAGTAATCATTCACTCAGTCCTACATGCAATCACTCAGTTGAGCGTTTTGTTTTTAATCATACATTATATAGTCTATTCAAATCGCTTAATTAATTCCGCAATTGACACTACGAGCTGATTCTATACAATCAAACTGTGTAATAAAATAATAATATAATAATAATAATAATAATAAAATCTTCAAGGGTTATCCTCAGGAGGGCTTTGACAATAAGTATACCAAGTTTGGTGTTAATCCGAGGAACCGATGTGGAGATATAAAATACTTCAATTTAAAGAGCGCCACCTAGTGGTCATCGCGCAAAATTTTGCAGAGAGCCTCAGGGGCTCATGGGGAAGTAGTAACCTGAGTTTAATGTCATTCAGAGACACCAATGTGGAGATATGCAACACTTCGTGTTTTGTGTTGAAAATAGCGCCACCTGCAGGAAGTTGTTATTTAATAACTTGAGTATTCTTTGGGTAATCAAAATTCTTTTAATAACTTTTTGTCATGAGGGTCCATAGATGCTGTGTGCAAAGTTTGGTGCAAAATGATGAAATTGCCTAGGAGGAGTTCGAAAAAGTAGGTTTGCGACATTTCGCGAATTTGCGAAAAAAAACGGTAGGCGAAAATGGGAGTGGCCTATATCACGAGATTCAGCAGAACTCAGTGAACGCGTGGATATAAGTTTTTTGAATGTGCGATAAAGTATGTGGGGGTTATTAGCCTAAACGCTCTTTCCTTTATTGTAGCGCCACCTAGTGGTGAAAATTCAGGATGACAATAGATTATAAAATTTTTCGCCAGGTATGACTTATATTTAAAGTTTCGTGAGTTTTGGGGTATGTTCAGACATTGAAAAATGCGATCATTTGGGGGGAAGAAAAATAAAAAGAACTAGGACTGCGCGCAGTACTGAACGGGCCCTCGCAGTACACGCGTGTCGGGGCATGCTGCCGTCGGGGTTTGTGCGTTACAGGGGCCAGTCTACACCACCCCTATGAATTTCATTGCCTTAAGTCTTATGGTCTGGGCACAGTGGCAGTTATTAAAATAAACTGCCGCCAGAGCGCCACCTAGGGGCCGATCAATAACACCTTCAAGGGTTATCCTCAGGAGGGCATTGACAATAAGTATACCAGGTTTGGTGTTAATCCGACCAACCGATGTAGAGATATAAAATACTTCAATTTAAAGAGCGCCACCTAGTGGTAATCGGCCAAAATTTTGCAGAGAGCCTCATTGGCTCATGGGGAAGTAGTAACCTGAGTTTCATGTCATTCAGACACACCAGTGTGGAGATATGCAACACTTCGTGTTTTGTCTTGATAATAGCGCCACCTGCAGGAAGTTGTTATATAATAACTTGAGTATTCTTTGGGTAATCAAAATTCTTTTAATAACTTTTTGTCATGAGGGTCCATAGATGCTGTGTGCAAAGTTTGGTGCAAAACGATGAAATTGCCTAGGAGGAGTTCGAAAAAGTAGGTTTGCGACATTTTGCGAATTTGCGAAAAAAAACGGTAGGCGAAAATGGGCGTGGCCTATATCAGGAGATTCAGCACAACTCAGTGAACGCGTGGATATACGTTTTTTGAATGTGCGATAAAGTATGTGGGAGTTATTAGCCAAAACGCGCTTTCCTTTATTATAGCGCCACCTCGTGGTGGAAATTCAGGATGACAATAGATTATAAAATTTTTCGCCAGGTGTGACTTATATTCAAAGTTTCATGAGTTTTGGGGTATGTTCAGGCAGTGAAATATGCGATCATTTGGGTACGAGAATAATAAAAAAAAAAATAAATAATCATTCGAAATACAATAGGGACCTCGCAGGTCGTTGCCTGCTCGGGCCCTAATAAAAATAAAAAGAACTAGGACTGCGCGCAGTACTGAACGGGACCGAGCCGAGTGGAGCCGTCGGGGGAGGCGCCGTCAGGGGAGGGCAGGTAGGACGCGGCGCTTTTGGCTTAGTCCCTGTGCGTACCAAATTGCGTGTCTCCTACCACTGTGCTTGTGGTAGGTGTAAAACATGTTACTTCCTGTAGCCAGCAGGGGGCGCTATGACTGTGTGTCAATATTGACATGTGGGTGTGTTCCGGGCTGGACCCTAATCACGTGTGTGAAATTTGGGACAGATTGGACAATGTATGGTCAAGTTATACAGTCTCGTGTGTTATGGCGAGACGCCATATTTTGCCGCCATGCCACGCCCACATAGTGTGACGGTCGGTAAAGATTTATACAACTTTTGATTCCAAAGGCCTTGTGATGGTACTGACCAAGTTTGAAGTAAATTGGGTGAAATCTGTAGGAGGAGTTTTGTAAAGTATGCAACGTGGCTATTTTATGAAAGGGGGCGTGGATAAAGCATAAGGGGCGGGGCTTTATGAAATATTGTCATGTAGAAGTGTTAAGGGCTGGACTCTGATGAAGCATGAGAAGTTTGGACACGATGGGACAAAGAATGGAGAAGTTATAACAATCTCGTGTTTTATGGCGAGACGCCATATTTTGCCGCCATGCCACGCCCACATAGTGTGACCGACGGTAAAGATTTATACAACTTTTGATCCCAAAGGCCTTGTGATGGTACTGACCAAGTTTGAAGTCAATTGGATAAAATCTGTAGGAGGAGTTCGTTAAAGTATGCGACCTGGAAATGGCCAAAAACGATGACAAGTGCGATATTCAATCCAAGATGGCCGTCTTCCTGTACGTTTTCGAGTATGGGTTCTTGAGGCTTTTTGGTGTGTCTTCCCATGATACACGTATGTACCAAATTTCGTGTGTCTACGTGAAAAAAACCTATATTGTGAGGATGTTTTGAAAATTTCAAGGGGGCGCTACTGAGTCATTTTGCAAGGTCCATTCCCGCGAATACCAGAATACGTAAATTTCAAATCTGATTTATGTATATTCCAAATTTGGTGACTTTTTGAATATGATAAAGCCCCCAAAAAGGCAATTCATTTGGGAGAAGAATAATAATAATAATAAAAAACGGACCAATTACAATAGGGTCCTTGCACCGTTAGTGCTCGGTCCCTAATAATAAAAAACGGACCAATTACAATAGGGTCCTTGCACCGTTAGTGCTCGGTCCCTAACTAGGACTGCGCGCAGTACTGAACGGGCCCTCGCAGTACGCGCGTGTCGGGGCATGCTGCCGTCAGGGTGCGTGCGTTACAGGGGCCAGTCTATACCACCCCTACGAATTTCATTGCCTTAAGTCTTATGGTCTGGGCACAGTGGCATTTTTAAAATTAAACTGCCGCCAGAGCGCCACCTAGGGGCCGATCAATAAAACCTTCAAGGGTTATTGTCAAGAGGGCATTGACAATAAGTATACCAAGTTTGGTGTTAATCCGACCAACCGATGTAGAGATATAAATTACTTCAATTTAAAGAGCGCCACCTAGTGGTCATCGGCCAAAATTTTGCAGCGAGCCTCAGGGGCTCATGGGGAAGTAGTAACCTGAGTTTCATGTCATTCAGACACACCAATGTGGAGATATGCAACACTTTGTGTTTTGTGTTGAAAATAGCCCCACCTGCAGGAAGTTGTTATTTAATAACTTGAGTATTCTTTGGGTAATCAAAATTATTTTAATAACTTTTTGTTATGAGGGTCCATAGATGCTGTGTGCAAAGTTTGGTGCAGAACGATGAAATTACCTAGGAGGAGTTCGAAAAAGTAGGTTTGCGACATTTCGCGAATTTGCGAAAAAAAACGGTAGGCGAAAATGGGCGTGGCTTATATCACGAGATTCAGCACGACTCAGTGAACGCGTGGATATAAGTTTTTTGAATGTGCGATAAAGTATGTGGGAGTTATTTGCCTAAACGCGCTTTCCTTTATTATAGCGCCACCTAGTGGTGGAAATTCAGGATGACAATAGATTATAAAATTTTTCACCATGTGTGACTTATATTTAAAGTTTCATGAGTTTTGGGGTATGTTCAGGCAGTGAAATATGCGATCATTTGGGACAAAGAATAATAAAAATAATAAAAAAAATACTTCAATTTAAAGAGCGCCACCTAGTGGTCATCGCCCAAAATTTTGCATCGAGCCTCAGGGGCTCATGGGGAAGCAGCAACCTGAGTTTCATGTCATTCAGACACACCAATGTGGAGATATGCAACACTTTGTGTTTTGTGTTGAAAATAGCGCCACCTGCAGGAAGTTGTTATTTAATAACTTGAGTATTATTTGAGTAATCAAAATTCTTTTAATAACTTTTTGTCATGAGGGTCCATAGATGCAGTGTGCAAAGTTTGGTGCAAAACGATGAAATTGCCTAGGAGGAGTTCGAAAAAGTAGGTTTACGACATTTCGCGAATTTGCGAAAAAAAACTCCAGGCGAAAATGGGAGTGGCCTATATCACGAGATTCAGCACAACTCAGTGAACGCGTGGATATAAGTTTTTTGAATGTGCGATGAAGTATGTGGGAGTTATTAGCTTAAACGCGTTTTCCTTTATTATAGCGCCACCTAGTGGTGGAAATTCAGAATGACAATAGATTATAAAATTTTTCGCCAGGTGTGACTTATATTTAAAGTTTCATGACTTTTGGGGTATGTTCAGGCAGTGAAAAATGCGATCATTTGGGAAGAAGAAAAAAAAAAAAATAAATAAAAATAAATAATCATTCGAAATACAATAGGGACCTCGCAGGTCGTTGCCTGCTCGGGCCCTAATAAATAATCATTCGAAATACAATAGGGACCTCGCAGGTCGTTGCCTGCTCGGGCCCTAATAATCATTCGAAATACAATAGGGACCTCGCAGGTCGTTGCCTGCTCGGGCCCTAATAAAAGACGCTGAGGGCCAAACAGGAAGTGGGGAAGATGTATAAAAAGAAACCCATGTCATTTTAACCAGGGAGTCTTAACTCTGGGCAATGTGCGACGTAACGGGGCTAAGCAGGGGCTTTGCACAGTGATCCACATGGTGTGTGGCTTTATGAGAGGGCAGATGGTACCACTCAAGCAGGAAGTGATTGACATAATGACATGGCCGACCGTGGAATGTGGGTGTATGTGTGTCCTGAATGCATGTGTCTAAAGATACATCCTTAAAGTGGATTCAAAGAAGTCTCTCTCTCTTTTTTTTTTCATTAATTCCTGCTATTTTTGTGCATTCGTGCGTGTATGCGCGCGCATTGGTGTGATATCCAGGAATTGCACTCTGTTTTGTCTGCATGTCGACACATCAAGTGATAGCTGATGCAAGGCAAAGGCCAGCTTCATCTCACAGACCATGCATGAATAACAGCACACACTTTGAACTCTCTCGCCGTGCCGCTAAATAAACGTGAGGTTCAGTTGTGCTCGCCGGCTCCATATGTAACCACCTAAAGTCTGTGCGTCATCTGCTAGATAACACAGAACACAAGGAGGAGGACTCCACTCTCAGCCGTTATGATAAATGGAGGTAATTATTTTTTTCTATTCTGGGGAGAACCTTAAGAACTGCTGGGGGGGAAGAAAAAAAAGGCTCACTTAGCGGTCACATGCAGAGAAGCGGAGCAGGAATGTCTGGACTGACACCATTTGTTACCTCTTGGGTACCAAAGTTGTTTCTAGTGTAATGGAGAATTGAGCCAAATTTTAGTAATTGGTGGTTGAAGTCAAGAGGGAGACTGCCACTTATGATGATTACACAAGGTGCTCTGTGAGCAAAAGGTCAAAGTGTGTCCATCAGCTGTCACATGTGACCCACAATCCATCCTCCGTCACACACTAAGTGCATGTCTATTCACTGGTTTTTATGCACATTTTAGTTTTTCGCTTTCAAAAATGCAGTGGAAGCACTGGAACGTCGTAATCTTGCAAAAAATATAAAGACTAACATTATTGTAAACACATTAATAGCAATTAAACAAGGCATGTTGATGAAACAGCATGTTTTTTTTGTAACTCAAAGATACAAAAATAAGCAAATAAAATCATCACATATGTCCAACCTAGTTTCCCCAATGCAAGCCACAAATAATTTTGAATCTCTCCATTTTTGACCCACAAATTCATGTATAAATTTGAATGTTTCTGAACCTCTGTAACACGTGATGTCCACTGATTTAAACACGATGCAAACATGTTACGTTACCACCAAAACCACTTGGTTAAGGGTAGGTTTCCAACAATAGGATGTGAGCATCTGGCGTCCTGGGTTTGTTTATGAGGGGCCATATAGGTCATAATTCATTCTGCATACACAAAAAAATACCTCACATGCATGAAAAATACCTCTCACATTCACAATTTTACCTCACATTCAAAATTTTACCTCTTAAATTCTCAAAAATACCTCTCACATTCACACAATACCTCTCACATTCACAAAAATACCTCATACATAAAAATACCTCTCACATTGACAATTTTACCTCTCACATTCACAAAAAATACCTCGCATACATAAAAATACCTCTCACATTCACAATTTTACCTCTCACATTCACAATTTTACCTCTCACATTCACAAAAATACCTCATATTCACAAAAAATACCTCTCACATTAAAAAAATACCTCTCACATTCACAAAAATACCTCTCACATTCACAAAAAATACCTCACATACACAATTTTACCTCTCACATTCACAAAAAATACCTCACATACACAAAAATACCTCTCACATACACAAAAAATACCTCTCACATTCACAATTTTACCTCTCACATTCACAAAAAATACCTCACATACACAAAAATACCTCTCACATACACAAAAAATACCTCTCACATTCACAATTTTACCTCGCACATAAACAAAAAATACCTCACATACACAAAAATACCTCTCACATACACAAAAAATACCTCATACACAAAAAATACCTCTCACATTCACAATTTTACCTCTTACATTCACAAAAATACCTCTCACATTCACAAAAAATACCTCACATACACAATTTTACCTCTCACATTCACAAAAAAAACCTCATTCACAAAAAATACCTTGCACATAAACAAAAAATACCTCACATTCACAAAAAATACCTCACATACACAATTTTACCTCTCACATTCACAAAAAATACCTCATACACAAAAAATACCTCTCACATTCACAAAAAATACCTCATACACAAAAAATACCTCTCACATTCACAATTTTGCCTCTTACATTCACAAAAAATACCTCGCACATAAACAAAAAATACCTCTCAAATATATAAAATGTATTTCTCTGATACTGAGGATGGCTGTGTTAACCACCCCAGAGTAAAACATTTATTATTTTATATTAAAAATATATTTTGAATAAGATCTTGCCTTGTCATTGTATACGTCAACCAAAAGAAGCAGTTACGTTTCCAAACAGCGAGGTGCTGCCATGACGAGGGAGAAAAAATATGATAAAGACCAAAATGATGTGATGATTACAAAATAACACTGAATATGATAACCACTGGGAGGTTTTTTAGAATAGATTTATCCTATTTTTAAGTGGTTTTATAGACTCTGCAGCTATTCAATTGCTTCTAACATCGCAGCTTTTAAATAATGGCCTCAGCATGGGTCGGCATCCCACAAGCAACAAGTAAGACAAGAAATAAAGACTTTAACAACTTGTTTAAAAAAAAAAAAGAAGAGTATTTTATGAATGGCTTTAAGTGGATCTGCTTGTGTGACAGAGGTTTGCAGGCTGCAGGAGGACTGTTTGTGTGTGATTCATTGTTGTTTTTTTTCTTGTGCCACACAAGGAGCTGAACTTGCAGTTTTACCTTGAATGTCAAAAAAATGTAGGAACAGAAGCAGTAAAAATAAAGTCTGGCCAGATCGGATATGTCAAGTGCACTTCTAAAAAAAAAAAGATGAAAGTACAGAATAACCTGTGGCTTACATAAAAACATAAAAATCCAAATATTACGCACAAAAAAACAATATTAAATCATCCCATTTCTTGGAAAACATAAAGAAAAATTGTCATCACCAAGCTCTCTGTATTCAACTTCAAACAAAAGTTTGAAACTGCTGTTTTACTTTAAAATGCTTTTTTTTTTTGCACTTTAAAGTATTTTTTATTAGTTTATTTTATTACCGTACGTCTGCAGAATGTATTTCAGAGCTTGAGGTCTTTGCTTTTGTAAACTGAACCACATAGACAGACTTGAAATCACTTACTCATCACAGTTTCACAAACCTGCCTGGACCTCTCCCTCCTCTTTCAACTATAGTTCAATTTAATGCATGCATTTTTCCCCCCTTACCTTCCTTATATTTTACTGCCAATACAAGTCTGGCTAAACTACCTTTTAACTTGTTTGCATATAAAAACAAAGGAAGCTTCTGTTTAAAGAAACTCAGCACAAATTACCTGAAGCCACAATTTAAATAAAACCTGTAACTCAGAATACCTGCTGTCTTTTGTCTTTCCAGGCTAAAAAAAAAAAAAAAAAAAAAAATCCCTAAAAGCTGGGCTTTAACCCATAAGAACCCAGATCCAGTAATCCTTAAAGGAAAATTTGGGGGATATACCACAGACCAAGTGGACCACATAGAACACATAATGATGGTTTTTTTTTTATTATTCTACCCCTAAATGTCAAAGATCTGTGAAGTGACATATATGATACATTGGGTGTTTATGGTCTTTATGTTTAAGATATTTCTTATTTTCAAATACAAAAACTAGACACATTTTCTCCTCACAGAGACACAAATTTGCCTTTTTCTTTGCATCTTCACAACATTTATCAAAATTGTGACATTAATAGTGTTGTTTAACAAAACATTTTTTGTCAGATTTGTTTTTAAGTCACAAAATAAGAATAAATCACCACTATTTAAACCACTATTTTCCGCTTTGTTTGCATCTCCATAACATATATATATATATATATATATATATATTGTGACTTTAATTTGTTCAGGAAATATGGTCAGTAACAAAAATAAGCTTTTTGAAATTAGCTACTTTTTCACATTTCTGTTCTGAAAATGGGTAACACTTTATATTAAGCTCCTTGTAATAACCATTAATTAACAAGTAATAAGGCCCTTGTAAGTCCTTACAAGATGCTTATTAACATTATTGTGTGTTTATAAGCTTATATAAGTGTTAATAATGGCATTATAAACACCCATGACCCACCCATTATGTCTTTGCCATGCCTTTATTCATCTTATTTTGTTTGCTTATTGATATTAAAATATACTTTATTGCTCATCTATTATAAGTTAACTATAAGTTAACTATGCTTGTTGCAACTACCGGATCTAAAGCGAGAACAATGCCTTATTACTTGTTAATTAATGGTTTATAAGGACCTTATTATAAAGCGTTACCAAAAAAATGTAATCACTTTTGTGTTCAAGCCTCTGGCTTGTTGTTCATTGTCTTCTTGTGCTCATTATCTCTGTGCTGAGCAACAGGAATTTGGCACTAGTAATGGATTCCTTCTCACAAATGCCAAGCTTCTGCCAAGGTATTTGTAGTACAAGCCGTGCTGTTTAGTGTAGCAGTGTTTTATTGAGTTTACATTACAGATCAGGGCTGAAATCTTTATCCCCTGCAGACTAATCCGACTTAAACAGCGAGTTCAAAAAGATCACAACTTTCTCTGTGGTACAAGTGGCATCTCCTCTTCTCCTTGGCTCCCTCTGAAGGCCTACAGTAGGCTCCAGGAGGAGTGTGAATGTGCAGAGACTCTGCTGTTGCATGCTGAGTGATGACGATAGCCGAAACCCACCCACAGTTGATTTAAATGCCCGCGCACGGCTCTCTCCCATCTCGTCACTGTGTCTCCCGTTGCTCTGCATTTATAAGGCGCCCCGGTGCGCGGAAAGGCACAAGCATGCCTCGTCTCTAGAGAGGCAGAGCGCGGCGTTCACACTTGGAGACGGCTTTTTTTTTCTCTTTTGGATGAGAAGACTTGTGCTGCTGCTGCTGCTGAAGAAGAAGAAGAAGAGACGCGGGAGCGCAGGAGTTTTACCCCAAGTTCACTGCAGCAGGTCGTAGTGACAGCAGCGACCTTGTTCTCAGGGGTGAGTTGGTCATTTTTTATTCATTTATTCTTCGTTTTTTTTTCTGTGGAGAATTACGCTGCGCGCTCCCCTGCTGGATGAGGATGCAGATTATTGAGCATGGATGGAGCGTTCCTCAACTAATGTGCAGACCTGTGGCTAACAAGGATGCATGTTATTTAAGAAAAATATATTTTATTTAAGTTTCCAGCCTTATTGGTGGTGTTGTAATCTATATTTTAGATGCAAAAAAAGTGTCGGTAGAACTTGTTGCTCTGGGAAATATCCATTAAAATCCAGCTCGATTGGAACATCTTGTGCATTTTTGTCGATTGCATTGAAAATGATGCAAACTGACACAAAAATATGCATTTTAATGATTCGCTTTATCCTTTTAAAATGTGCTTTGCATTTCCAATATCCTATTCTGGTGAAATAAGAATATGGATGTCCAGTTTTCTTTGCATTTTGTAACTGTTTTTCTCTTGGCAACACGCAGTTCTGTAGCTGCTATGTTTGGAATTGGCATGACAAGAGAAATCTCAAAGGAGAATCTTGTTTTTTTAACGTCAAGTCACGTAGACATGTACAGGAATCTGATTTTATCTCCTTAATTAGACAGAGTACAATAGTGGATGTGTGAATTTGAAACCTGTTAGTGAAAGTTATGTGATTAATAACCTGTTAGACAGGTCACACTGACTAGACAGACTGGTCAGGAGATAGTATGATCACAATAAAACTGGAAAAACTGGATTATTTTGTATACACAAGGCTCCTGTATAAGACATGATCTCACAAATAGCTTGTTATGGGATGCATATTATAAGCTGTGTGCACACAGTAGGAAAACTAAATAGTTCAAAGTTTACAATAAGAAGAAAATCTAACTAGATACCACAGAATAGCTAACAACAAGTAAATAAATTATATTTTTTACGTTTTGATGCACAAAGGTGTATCTGCATGGGTACAATTTTCCTTTTGAATCGTCTATTTAGCTCTAAATCATCAATAATTCACCTTTGCTTGCTTTAGCCGACAGCCCTGTAGTTAATATTTATAACATTATGATAGAAAAATCATCCAATCTAAGCCAGACACCTCAGCTCCCCCCCCCAAACCAAAAAAATCTTCATTATAGTCTTCATATTCAGAGCACATTTCCATCAATATTCACACCCGTTATTGGCAATTTCTGATCTTCGTAGGGTGCAGCTACAAAGAGTGAGGATTAAAGGGCCGCTTACTTAAGTTATTCCTGAGCCTCAGGTCACTTCAGACACTATTTATGAACGTGCGACACTTTTTTTTTTTTTTTTTTTTACCACCTAAAGCCACGGACTTGAGACCTGCCGACCCCTTCTATGTGCCATTTTTATTGAACATTTCCATCCCTGGCTCAGTGGAAGTTGGTTTTAAATCGCCTTATTTAGTTTCTAGAGTTAAAAAAAACAACATGAGTTGCAGAAGGAGCAGGAATACCAAAGTATGAGTGTGAAAACGGAGCATTGAGAGGCTGCTGTGCAGGCGGAGCGCTGACCTTGGTGCTGAATTGTTTGCTGCTCCGCGCAGAGCAGAGCAGAGCAGCCTCAGCTCTCTGTGTGTTGTTGTTGTTGTTGTTGTTGTTGACATACTGAACGTTTCGAGAGACGCATCCCAGATGTTACGACTTCAAAATGACTCATTTGGAGGAGCGGAGGCTCGGTTGCATGCTCTGTTGTTTCATCAAAAGTTGAGTTGTTTTTACGCAAAGTACATCATTTCACGCGTAAATAAGTGCACATGAAGTGTTGGTGTTCTTTTCTGCACTCTGAGTGCACTTAAGTACAGTGTTAATGGGGACATTGCTAGTAAAAACCCGAGGGTCAGCTCTTATTAGCCCTGTTTATGCTCATTATTACAAGCCAGACAAATTTTATACATGATATGCATGGTTTCAAAGGCTAAAATCTAAATCAACCAGACACTTTTTGGAGGCTGAATGGTTAAAAAATGTAGAAAACGGAATCTTCCCTTCTCTGGAGGCAACCAAAGGTGATTGAAATACTCAAGTCAGAAAAATGCATTGAAACGAGCAAAATAAAAGTATCTAAATGCTCATTATTACAAGCCAGCCCACTTTTTGGGAGCCTCAATGGTTAAAAAATGTAGAAAACTTGATGTTTCCTTCTCTGGAGACAACCAAAGTGATTGAAATACTCACAAGTCAGAAAAAATGCATTGAAACGAGCAAAATAAAGGTATTTAAATGCTCATTATTACAAGCCAGCTAATTTTTATACATGATATGCATGGTTTAAAAGGCTAAAATCTCTCAACCAGACTCTTTTTGGAGCCTCAATGGTTAAAAAATGTAGAAAACTTGATGTTCCCTCTGTGGAGACAACCAAAGATGATTGAAATACTCACAAGTCAGAAAAAAATGCATTGAAACGAGCAAAATAAAAGCATCCAAATACTCATTATTACAAGCCAGCGCATTTTCTACATAATATGCATGGTTTAAAAGGCTAAAATCTCTCAACCAGACACTTTTTGGAGCCTGAATGGTTAAAAAATGTAGAAAACTTAATGTTCCCTTCTTTGCATGCAACAAAAGGTGATTGAAATACTCACAAGTCAGAAAAAAATGCATTGAAATGAGCAAAATAAAAGTATCTAAATGCTCATTATTACAACCCAGCCCATTTTCCTACATAACATACATGGTTTCAAGGGCTAAAATCTCTCAACCAGACACTTTTTTGGAGCCTTAATGGTTAAAAAGGTAGAAAAACTTGTAGTTCCCTTTGTGGAGACAACCAAAGGTGATTGAAATACTCACAAGTCAGAAAAAATGCATTGAAATGAGCAAAATAAAAGTATCTAAAGAAAAAAATGATTAATTATGCATGGTGCGCCAATGATATTGGGCTATATTGTTTATTAATCATTATCATTCATGTATTAACATGTCAACTGCTTTATATACTGTAAAGTTGTTTAATCTATAATTATGCATCATAATGCAATGAAAACATGTTTCTATTTCTATTCAACTGTTTAATCTGCTGTAACTGTAGCTTCTAAATGAACATATCTTAGTTGAAAAAGTACAATATCACCATTATTTGAGTACAAAGTTGCCTAAAATTGGAATATCACAGAGCTTCACTCGGGTAGATACTTGACACAAGTGTAGAAAATAGCACTGGCTCATTAGAGAAGCCAGTTCTGAATGCTGTGTACCTGTTCCAGTATCATGTAGTGCAGCTGAGCCATTATTTGCCTTTGAAACATTTCAGTTAGATACAGCGCTTAGTCACTGTGATGCCAATATTGAAGATCACAGAGGTACGAGCAGGTCTGATCACTTGGATAATAGATTTTTCACGTCCAGGATGATATTTTGCATCCGTAGCTGCACAGCTACTTAATGATCTGTGTAATATTACACTGTGCTTCAATGACTCATATACCCTCTTTGACTTATGTTAAATCAACACGCTATAAACAAATCATGCAGGGAAGTTAATTTCCTGTAAAACTAATACAACTTCTATTTCCCCTCCTCCTCCTTCTGTTGCTTTTCAGAAACATCCCTGGGGACGCACACATATACTCACACACCCAGTCACACACACACACACACACACACACACACACAGAGTCAAACACACACAGCACCATGGAGTCGGAGCCCACAGTGTGCCAGCTGCAGCCCAACATCATCTCAGTGCGTCTTTTCAAGAGGAAGATTGGAGGTCTGGGCTTTCTGGTGAAGCAGAGGGTGTCCAAGCCGCCTGTGATCGTGTCCGACCTGATCCGTGGCGGCGCGGCGGAGGAGTGCGGCCTGGTGCAGGTGGGCGACATCGTCCTGGCCGTCAACAACAAGCCCCTGGTGGACCTGACCTACGAGCGGGCCCTGGAGACGCTGAAGAACGTGTCCCCCGAGAGCCACGCCGTGCTGATCCTCCGCGGGCCCGAGGGCTTCACCACCCACCTGGAGACCACGCTGTCCGGAGACGGGCGCCAACGCACCGTGAGGGTCACGCGTCCCTCCTTCCCGGCCTCAAAGTCCTACGAGCACTGCTCCCCTCTCAGCCCGTTCAGCCCCGGGCAGCAGCAGCAGCAGCATGTCAACAAGGAGCCCCAGCTGAGGGCCATCGAGAACCTGTCCTCGCCGTCCATCACCCAGTCCATCCTGCAGAGGGGCGGCGTGCAGGTCCAGGACCCCCTGCTGATGAGGGACGGGAGCCGCGGGGCGCTCCTTTGCAACGGGCTGGAGGAGAACAACGAGCTGCTGAAGGAGATCGAACCGGTGCTGCGCCTCATCAAAAACAGCAAAAAGGAGATCAATGGGGAAGGACAGAGGAATGCTGGGAGGAGAGACGCCGAGATTCAAGTGGCCTGGTAATTTGTGATGAGATACTTACCTTATTGTTCCCCTCCATAGAGTATAGAGTTAGAGCCAAGTCTCGATTTAGGTTGAAATGAGAAGAGAGAATAACCAATAAAAACCCACAGAAGACACAAAATGACCAAAAAAGACACAAAAAAGACACAAATGACAAAAAGACACAAAATAACTAAAAAAAGACACAACAACAGACACAAAATGACCAAAAAAGACACAAAAAAACATAAAAAAGACACAACAACAGACACAAAATGACCAAAAAAGACACAAAATAACTAAAAAAGACACAACAGACACAGGAAAAAGACACAAAAAGACACAAATGACCAAAAAAGACACAAAATGACTTACAAAGACACAAAAAGACATGAAAAGGATTTAAAAATCGACAAAATAGCCCAAGACGCCATAGAGTTAATCTCATCAAAAACAGCAAAAAGGAGATCAATGGGGAAGGACAGAGGAATGCCGGGAGGAGAGACGCCGAGATTCAAGTGGCCTGGTAATTTGTGATGAGATACTAACTTATTGTTCCCCCAGTTGAAGTGTCTTTGTGCTTGTTCCCCTCCATAGAGCAGTAGTTCTCAACCTTTTTGAGTCGTGACCCCCAATTTAACATGCATGTTGTCTGCGACCCCCGCTCACTGAACACAATCTCACACACACAGTTCAGATCACCCAAAAAAGAAACAAAATGACCACAAAGACACAAAATGACTAAAAAGACAAAAAATGACCAAAAAAGACACAGGATGACCAAAAAAAGACACAAAATGACTAAAGGAAGACACAAAATGACTAAGAAAAGACACAAAATGACTAAAGGAAGACACAAAATGACTAAGAAAAGACACAAAATGACCAAAAAAGGAAACAAAATGACAAAAAAAGACGCAAATTGACCACAAAATGATCAAAAAAGACGCAAAATGGCCAAAAAAAGACACAAAATGACCAAAAAAAAGACATGAAATGACAAAAAAAACCCTGAAATAACCAAAAAAAAGACATGAAATGACCAAAAAGACTAAAACACATGAACACTTTAACACAGTGGAGACAGAGCTGACTTCCAAAATGATTTGGGGACCCCCAGAAATCATCTCGCGACCCCAATTGGGGTCCCGACCCCAAGGTTGAGAATAGCTGCCATAGAGTTAGAGCCCAGTCTGGATTTAGGTCAGGGACCTGTCAGCCAGGCGGTTATTGGCTTACACAAGAGCCTACACCTGCTCCTCTGATTGAGAGGAAGTCCCCCCACTCATTTCTCCACCCTGCAGTCCCTAAACTACCTGACCCAGCTGCATTGCATTAGCAGCAACAGACAGGCTCCCATTCACCTAATATGACTCAGTGTACAGTGCCAAGTAATTACTGTCTGCACGCCGGTCTCTAGCAAACCTCAATTAAGATGACATCTCTCACTACATTCGTCATGACCATTTTGCTTGCTATTCTTCTATTACTGGAGCTCTGTAGTTCACATAAACTTCACATTGCACAATCAGTGTAATCAATGTTTTAATCAATGTGTGATATGAAACTTTCTCTCCCTGTTTGGGTTATTAACCCTCGGGAGTCTCCAAAAGCGCCAAAGCGCATGGCTTCTTCATCACATCCAGACGTAAAAACAAAGCAGACACAAAAAGACTAAAAAAAGACACAAAATGACCAAAAAAGACACGAAATGAGAAGATAGAATAACCAAAAAAAACTCCACAGAAGACACTAAATGAGAGAAAAAGACACAAAATGACCAATGAAAGACACAAAAAAACTAAAAAAGACACAACAACAGACACAAAATGACCATTAAAGACACAAATGATAAAAAAGAAGACACAAAATAACTAAAAAAGACACAACAACAGACACAAAATTACCAAAAAAAGACACAAGAAAGACACAAATGACCAAAAACGACACAAATGACCAAAAACGACACAAATTGACCAAAAAAGACACAAAATGAGAAGACAGAATAACCAAAAAAACCCACAGAAGACACAAAATGACAGAAAAAGACACAAAATGACCAAAAAAGTACACAGAAAAAACTAAAAAAAGACACAACAACAGACACAAAATAACCCAAAAAAGACAAAAAAGACACAAGAAAGACACAAAATGACCAAAAAAGACACAAAATGACTTACAAAGACACAAAAAGACATGAAAAGGATTCAAAAATCAAAATAAACAAAAAAGACACAATATCTCAAGACTCCATAGAGATAATCTGCAATTATTACTTTTGATTTTCCATAAAATGAATAGCATGTATCAGTGTTTTTGCCTCAGTTTGATGCTGCTGTTCACGTCTAAATGTTGGGCTTCACATTAAACAAAGTATTTGATTCACTAGTATTGCAGTCAATTTCCATATTAATGTGACATAATTGACCCCAATTATCACTCTGCCACACGAAGCTTGTCTCAAACTTATCATTAGACAATTTGTTATCAGCTCGCAAGAGAGCAGAACCTCTTCCAAACAATCCATCTGGGTTATGGAGGTCAGGTGCAGCAGTGATTCACATAGAGACGTGTGAAATTAGCAACATGTATATTCAACACGTTTTCCTTTCAGCATCTAATGATGAAGATTGTTGCGCTTAGATTGCTTTTGGTTTGTTTTAAGTGTTGACTCTGGACCGGCTTTTCATAACTTTTCACAGTCTGAGCCAATATTCCTGCCACGGCTCTGTGTAAATGTTGATATTGGCGTCTCAGTTATCTGCTATTGTACTCCTACGACCAGCTGAAATTAAATCGAGGCTACAGTCTCCTTGAATCAATATGTCATTCTTGACCGATCCATGCACCTCCCACTGTCTTTTATGAATGCACTTTGGGTGATTCATGCATTTAGAAAAAAAACAACCTCAAAGCAGGAAGAGTGAAGTCTTGCTAAAATGGCTTTTCATAATGAGGTTTCAGCATATGCAACTGAAAAACATGTTGACATTTGATCAGGAGATAACTGAGTTTTATCCTCTTGTTAGCTTTGGATGAAGCCTTTATGAAAAGTTGAAATGTTACTGTGGAAAAAAGGCAACATGGTCTCACAGGAATCCGTGAAATAGCCACGGATTTGTTTAACTCAAAATCCATGGAATAGCCACGGAATCACTCAAATTTCCGTGAAACTGACACGGATTTCGCTACAATGCAAGTTAATGACAGTCATATCCCGTGGCTATTCCATTGATATTTTTTCCTATTGGTTTGTTCCAAGTCACGTGACTTCACAACACAGACACAAAATGACCAAAAAAGACACAAAAATGACACAAATGGCAAAAAAAGACACAAATGACAAAAAAAAGACACAAAAAAAACTAAAAAAGGCACAACAACAGACACAAAATTACCAAAAAAAAAAAAAAAAGACACAAGAAGACACAAATGACCAAAAAAGACACAAAATGACCAAAAAAAGACACAAAATTAGAAGACAGAATAACAAAAAAAACCCACAGAAGACACAAAATGACAGAAAAAAGACACAAAAAATCTAAAAAAGACAACAACAGACACAAAATTACCAAAAAAGACACAAGAAAGACACAAATGACCAAAAAAGACACAAAATGACTTACAAAGACACAAAAACACATGAAAAGGATTCAAAAATCGACAAATACATTTTTTTTAAAAACATACAAAGTGATTATGTACATTCACTGAGTGAATATTTAGAAAATAAAACGTATATTTCTCGCTAGAAATGTGATCAAAATCCATTTTTATGCAGAAACTAAGTCAAAATATTAATTCTTTTTTTACTAAAAATGAGAGAACTGTCCGCCATGTTTTTTGTTCTGACCGCCGGGACCTTGAAAGTCACGTGACTTGGAACAAACCAATAGGAAAAAATATCCATGGAATAGCCACGGGATATGACTATCATTAACTTGCATTGTAGCGAAATCCGTGTCAGTTTCACGGAAATTTGAGTGATCCCGTGGCTATTCCACGGATTTTGAGTTAAGCGAATCCGTGGCTATTCCACGGATTCCTGTGAGACCAGGTTGAAAAAAGGATAGCCAAGAATGTCTGTTTTTGTCTGAAATAACCCCTTAAATTATTCCTTGCTGACTATTTGCATGGAATTGATTGCACATTATAACTGACAGCTTGTTTTCGGTGCAGAAGCGGTGACAATTTCACCGATCAGCATGAGACGGAGGTCAGAGTTAATGACGGATGACACGTGCGACAACTCCCGTCGTTTCTACGTGTCTGAACGGCGCCTCTGAAAAGTGGGGATAAATATGCTCGTGCAAATTGCGACAATAAAGATATACAGTGTGACAGGGAGTGTGAAAGGGAGAAGGGATGCCTGTGAGGATTTACAATTAGCATGGACACGTGCTCCTGAGAGGGATGGGAGGGGGTGAGAAAGACAGTGGATGGCGATATGTGTGTGTGTGGGCGTTTTCCATCGGAGGAACGCAAACTTGAAATCACACGCTGATGACTTTGCCATGTTTATTCATGTCTTGTGTGGTTTACCACAGCAGCGGCACAGTGATCTCCCTTCCCCCCCGTCTCTTTTAGACTCCGGATCGTATTGTTACAGCTCAGATTGAGATCTCTCACTGTTCATATCCCATTCCTTTTATCTTTAGAGGCTGAGTGTTCCTCTAGTTAAGTGTATTCTTGCATTTAAAGAAAGCCAGACATCCATTCAATCATCTTTTCTTTGTAGAAATACAGAGAAAAAGCCAAACTAGTGACCTTGTGATGAAAAGCCTAAATGTATTTTGGTAACACTTTACAATAACCATCTAAGTGATGTTTATAAACCAATTTTTATTAACCATTTACAAAATTCTATACATATTTAATCTTTAAATGTTTTCAAGCAATTTCTTAAAGGTATATGAATAATTTTGAAATCATTTACATACTTAATATGGTGTTAAAAATGTTATAACGAGTGTAAAGCTATTAATAAACTAATAATTTTGTTTGTTTATGGTAAAGTAATCTATTTGGCATTTATAAATTATAGTTCAACATTATTACATTTTCTATTCACCATTCTAAATGGCCTATATACGGTTTATAAATGATGATTAAACATTAATAAACTATCTGTTTACCATTTATAAATGGTCTATTTACCATCTATAAATGATGGTTATTGTAAAGTGTTACCTGTATTTTTAATTTCCTGGATGGATTAAGACCCTGTAGGCAGGGAAAGTGCTGTAGTAACAGAGTTTTTTTTTTTTTTTCATTTATTCCCTGAGAACCTAAACAATCAAGGTGTGGCTTTAAATTACACATGCAATGTCAATGCACCTTTTGCAATTAACTTTGAAGTCCCTGTCTCCCACTTGTCACTCGCGAGGGGTTTTTCGTTTAAATTGTTGTGGCTTACACCCACTTGTTTTCAGAATGAAGCTGAAGCAGAGCTGTGGCGAGAAATTGCTGAGGCTGACCTACATGTAGGAGCAAGTTGTCCCACTGCAGACAAGAAACAGTCTGATAGATTCCAGCCAAGCTCCGTCTGCACACCCACGGAGGCCTGAACAGAGAAAACACCTATGGGGGTGTGCAGACCCTATAGAAAATAAGCAGGGATTCCTGATTTAATAGCAGTCTGTAGAAGTCCCTGGTTTATTTATTTGTAGAGATGGAAGAAAATGTGGTTTGTTCACTGTGTGTTTGCATGTAAGTGTGTGGTTTGGCTGGGGTTTTTTAGTATGAAATGAAAAAGCTATTTTGCACCAGATGTGAGTACACACACCTGACAGAAAATTGTGTTTGACCTGCAGGGACCTTGGCGTGGGAAATGGCACTTCTCCCCAGCTGGCGTCAGATAACAACAGAATGCTGGAAAACATGCCGGTGGTGCTGCACAACGCTGACACTGACAAGGTAAAACGAAACAAATGTTCAACCCGTGAAATTATTCCAACTGGAAGAGATCATGTGTGAGCATATGTTTGTGCATCTCTACTCTCTTAGATCAATAACTTGTGGATCCTTTTGTCCGTGTGTGCATGTGTTTGCAAGTGTTCAAGAGCGGGGCCTGCTAAGTGAATCCCTGCAGCTGTATAATGCATGTGCATCCATGACTGCCTCTGCCTCGTTGGCTTTTTAGCCTCGTACAATAATCCACACCATTGGCACTTTCCATGCTTTCAGAAAGCGAGCACGCACATCTGTGTTGCTTCTTTGCACATAGTAGTAAAGCCTTTGCTTAAGATCCCATCACCTAGGCATTAGATCCTTCCGGGGGGGAAAGCTGGTGCAGAATTAAATCCAGCTTATGCCTTCCACACAGAAGGGTCTGGTCACAGGTCTAAGTGTCTGTGACAGGGATAGTGTCGTAATCTGCACATGGTCCGCGTTATCCACCCACTTGTGACGTTGCTCGAGCCCCCATCAATGGGGCCGGATGGACGAATGAATACGTGCAGCTGCTGATCATCTCTCTGCATCAAATGTGGCCCCTGGAGAAATGATCCTCAGCCCCTCAGACCTGTAGAGAAGAGAGCGTTAATGTGCATGCTTGTGAGAATATTTGTGTGTGTGTGTGTGTGTGTGTGTGTGATTATGGCTACCATAGGCATGCTTAGCACATGACATCACATTATTATAGATAGATTATATAGACTTATTTGATAGATAGAAACATATGTTTTTGACTTTCAGATGCAACACATATATATATATTAATGCAGATACCTGCCTGGAAGATGAATCCATCTAAAATATGTTCTCTTTAATTGTTTAGCTATTTTTCTCTGTTTCATTCTGATATCATATCTGTCCAACCTGTACAAGTACAACATGTTTTCTGTGTGTGTATGTGTGTTTGTGTGTGTTATTATGGCTATCAGACCATAGGCATGCTTAGCACATGACATCACATTATTATAGACAGATTATATAGACTTATTTGATAGATAGAAACATATGACATTGACTTTGAGATGAAACACATATATATTAATGCAGATACCTGCCTGGAAGATGAATCTATCTAAAATATGTTCTCTTTAATTATTTAGCTATTTTTCTCTGTTTCATTCTGATATCACATCTATCCAACCTGTACAAGTACAAAATGTTTGTTTGTGTGTGTGTGTGTGTGTGTGTGTGTGTGTGTGTGTGTGTGTGTGTGTGTGTCTGTGTCTGTGTGTGTGTCTGTGTGTGTCTGTGTGCGTCTGTGTGTGATTATGGCTACCATAGGCATGCTTAGCACATGACATCACATAAAATACCAGACTTATTTGATAGATAGAAACATATTTTTGCATTCTTTGAGATGCAACACATATAAATGAATGCAGATACCTGCCCGGAAGATGAATCATCTAAAATATGTTCTCTTTCATTATTTAGCTATTTTTCTCTGTTTCATTCTGAAATCACATTTGTCCAACTTGTACAGGTACAAAATGTTTTCTGTGTGAGTGTGTGTGCTTGAGCACTTGTGCGTGTGTGTGTGTGTGTGTGTGATGCATTCTTGACAGCAGAGATGATGTGTATGTATGATGTGGTAACATACCACATGTTTTTGTCCTGGTAGTGGGTGCTCAGACTGAGGAAACCTATGAGAAATAGTGTTTGGAAGTGGAATCAGTGTGTGTGTGTGTGTGTGTGTGTGTGTGTGTGTGTGTGTGTGTGTGTGTCCAGTATATGCATGTCTACTGACTCATGCAGCAAGAAGTTCCCCTGCAGGCGTTTTGCTAGACACTGATGCTAACTTTGATGGCTCATCGTTAAGTGTATAATTCGATAGACTCAACTCAGACACTGCATCATTTTTTGCAGAAAATTTAAGTCCAAAATTTTGTGTGATTAAATACATGGATTTCAAGTGACCTGTCGATGGCCTCCAAATTAGTTTTCTCACTTTGCTGAAGGATTGTCCATGCGCCTGCAGCTTGAGCCACTGCTGCTGCTGCATAATTAAATGTTAAATAGGCCTGTTGTAAGAGAATATGCCTTCTTTTCCCTACATGCAATGGCTTAATCTTCACTGATTAACCCTCTGAAGTCCATCTATTTATTGAAAATACATGTTTATTTACAGTAATAACTTTATTGATATATCATATGTAGACAAGCTGATAAAACTAGTTAAAAGTGCAATCATAGGAGCTTTCACAGTGTGCCATTTATGTTTCTAGACCATTTTTAAAATGTGAATTTTCTTTCAACAATGAAAACTATTACTATTTTTAATTTACATGCAAATAGACTGTTTTGTTGTTGTATTATTTATTATTTTTCTTCTGTTCCATAGACACTTGTGTCTTTTGGTTGTATTTTTGGTTCCTTGCAGCTTCATACTTTGTTAATTAAAATAAAATGAAAAATCTGATAGCCAAGTTTGTGTAGAGAAAAAGGAGCCATGCATGTGATGTAAGGACAAACAGAGACAGAAATTAATGCATAGGAAGTTGATAAATTTGAACAAAAATCTCCTGGACTTCAGAGGTTTAAGGTAGTTATTAAACCATAAATGTACATGACTAAATCATAGGAGCTATCAGTCTCACTATCTTCTGTCTCTTTTCCCATCAACCCCCCGTCTTGCACTCATAATCTCCATTTCCCATCAGAAGTTTTAATTGATGGGTGAAGTTTTACTGCACAACTGCATTTACCAGAAAGACTTTGGTCATTACGCCCCGTTATGAAATTATCCTCATCAGATTATCTTCAATTATCTCCAGTCCCAGCTCCGTGGATGCTCCCTTCTGTCCCTCACATCCACACCTTGTTCTTGACATTGAGTCCTGATTCATGATGGGATTGATGCTGTAAGTGTATGGGTGAGCCAGCAACCTCCCCCAGCAATATGGACCGCAAATGTGTCGTTAAAATATGCAGGAATTAGAGATAAAGAGACGAAGAGTGATTATCTTTTTGATGTTGTCCCTCTGTTTGTCACGGTCATAGACCTTTCTGCAGAATATCTTTCAGCCATTGTTGTGACTGCAACAGTTGCCATTTCACTTATTGTTCAAAAAATAAATTGGCTATTTATTTCAGACAGCGGTAGACGGAGGCAGACTCATTTGTAGCAGGTGACCAGTGATTGTAGACTGAAGTGACAACTGTTGTGAATGGGTTAATAATGTTTCTAGCTTACTTTGTTAGTCATCTGACTCCTTACAGCATGGGTCTCAAACTCGCGGCCCGCGGGCCAGTTGCGGCCCTCGTGACGATATTTTGTGGCCCCCACCTTGATATGAAAGTTTAATGTGAGTTTTATATGAATGGCACTTTACCGTGTTGTGTGTAGAAGGTCCCTTTATTGCGCAAGCTGGAGCTTTGTTTCACTTATTTCTATGACAACGTTAACAAAAAGAAAGGCAGCTGCTACCGGACCGTTTATTATCTGCCGTGTTGTTGTTACCGGAAGAAGTGGAAATGTTATGTAATGTAATTTTATGTCTCCCTTTGGTAATTTTTTGTCTTTTTTGGTAATTTGTGTCTTCTTTTTTTGGTAATTTTATGTCCTTTTTTGTCATTTTGTGTCTTTTTTAAGTAATTTAGTTTTTTATTGACATTTTGTGTCTTTTTTTTGTCATTTTGTGTCTTTTTTGGTCATCTTTTTGTCTTTTTTGGTCATTTTGTGTCTTTTTTAGTAATTTTGTGTCTTTTTTTTGGTCATTCTGAATTTTCATTCTGAATAATACTTTTTTAGGCGAAAAAGTGTTAAAGTTTGGCATGACATGGGGCCTAAAAAATGACATTTTCCCCATGGACTTACATTATAAAAGAGACATCTGTAAATCAGCATGCATTGTTTTTTAAGGTGCATCAACTCAACAGGACAAACACTTAAGTAGCCCTTATTATAGCCAGAGGTATTTACTTTCCTCTGTCAATGCAAATGAGCCCAAGACCAAGCAGTTGGTGGGCGGGGCTAAAGGAAGCACTAATGTGCTTGCTTGATGGGCACCACTGAGCAATTTTCATTGGAATGAACAGGGCAATGCAGCCAAGCTGTATCCAGTTGTCCCCTTCACAATACCATGATGCAATATTTGGCTTTTTTACAAATGTGAAGATGACATTGTCTAGAGATGTCAGAGATAGTGTATAACGATGGTGATTAGTAAGTCTCTGAAATGTTAAATTACTGCTGATTATTGATTAAACCACTCTGGGTCTATTATTAGTGACTGATGGAGTGAGTTTGGACACAGCCCTTGACAGACCTGCTGCGCTGGTGAAGCTATTATTGGACACTCTGTGTTTGGGTGAGGGGTTTAGGAAAAGGTCAACTGGACAATTGAATTATCACGACACATAATTCTGTCCCTTTATCTCTTGGATCCAAATCTGTCTTGCCCCAAACCGTTTACTTTGTGAGTGAAAGAAAGCAGTAACTCTGACATTTAAAAAATTACACTATTTACGTATAAATAAGAGGGGGAAAAAATGAACTGACATTTACAAGTTGTTCATAAAAATACAGGCTCCACTGAAACCTGCATATGGCATTAATCGAAAAAAAAAGTTTCCTTTTTAAATGTAAATGCCAGAGCTGTAGCTTCCGGTCAGTGAGTTAGTCTAACATCCATACTGCTCTGCTTTTTCTGTCAACAAGCTTTAACTCTCTGCATGTGATTCTCTTCGCCTGTTTGACTGAGAGCTCTTTACGGTCCAATGATCTTTCTTCCTGTCCACAACCTCAGTGATAATGTGTCATATCTGAGACGCTCAGTGGGGGTTACTGCTGTTGGAGCACGAACACACAGGGACTAAGCTCTTTACTCTCAGTGTGTGCAAAAATCAAATTCAATTCAATCCACCTCATTCCTCTCTCCCGTTTCGAGAGGATGCAAAATGACAATGAGACTCAACTGGCGTGACTCCTTTGGCATTCATCTCCCCGGCGAGCTTGATGATTGTGCCACTGTTGTTCAGAAGATGCTCCACTGTGCGATTAACAATGCCGTGGGAGAAAGTGAAAGAGCTTCCAAGGTGTTGGATTGATTACTCTGATCTTTGGCAATCAGTCGGTGCCTTTCTCCAGGAACGCTTACAGTAAGCTTTTGGGGTTAAATTGCAGGCATTCATAAGTCAATAGCTACAATATTGGAAAACCCAGTGAGCCAGGAGTTAGCTTGCCATCAACCTGCTGTTCAATGTTGATTGCCTTTATCCTGGAGTGGGAAATAAAACAGAAATGGAGAGGGGAGACAATGTGTTCAGTTTTTGTGCATATGTCTGTGCTGGAGAGACTTAAGCACAATCACAAACTTATTGTCCTCAAGAGGAAATAGCTGGTTGTCAACAGCAAAAGAATCCAAATAAAAGTCCTGCAAAAGTTCCTTCTGATCTTAAACTTGCCAATCAATGACCGTTTGTGGTGCTCAAATCCACTTCCTCGCAATGAAAGGCTGCGATTCTTTCTATCTCATCACAACCAACTGGTAACACTTTACAATAACCATCTAAGTGATGTTTATAGCTGGTTTATAAACCAATTATTAACCATTTACAAAGTGCTATACATATTTAATCTTTAAATGTTTTCAACCAATTTCTTAAAGGTATATTAATCATTTCAAAATCATTAACATACTTAATATGGTGTTAAACATGTTATAATGAGTGCAACTAAAACTATTAATAAACTATTAATTACAATTGAATTGTTGTTAATGGTAAAGTAACTATAAACTTACATTAATATACCATCTAGTTGTCATTTATATAGTATCTAGTTAGTTAAACATTAATAAATTATGTATTTACCATTCTAAATGGCCTATATACAGTTTATAAATGATGATTAAACATTAACCCTTTGATGCACAACATATTGACCCCCCTTCTAATGCTCATTTCCCATGTTATTTCATGCTGGCTGTGTGTTTCTGTGCTCTATCTTTTGACATCAACTTATCTTATGATTGAATATTCCAAGTATTCTTTAAATATCTTGTTTTTGATAATAACAGATCATTATTTCCATTTTGTCTCTCATACTTTATGAAGAAAAAAGTATTTGTATTATTAAATAGCTAACTACTTGGCTAATTGCTTGCTAAGCTAACTACTTAGCCAAGAAGTTAACTAAGTAGTTAGCTTAGCAAGCTACTTAGCCAAGAAGTTAGCTAAGTAGTTAGCTTAGCAAGCTACTTAGCCAAGAAGTTAGCTAAGTAGTTAGCTTAGCAAGCTACTTAGCTAAAAAATGGATATGGGTCATTTTCCCCCATGTTGTGCTTTAGAAAATTAGTGATACAAAAAGGGATTTTGTTGAAAAATGAATAAAGGAAAACATAAAATTAGGATGTTTGATGATCAAAAACAAACTAATTGAGGAAAACCTGGAATACTGAATGACGAAAAAAATGTATTGCAAAGATATAGAACATAAAAACTCTTACATATCGGAGACCCATTTAGACCCATGTTGTGCATCAAAGGGTTAATAAACTATCTGTTTAGCATTTATAAATGATGGTTATTGTAAAGTGTTACCAAACAACTTATCCAGCTTGCACAAAAGGTTGTCCAAGAGGTCAAAACCTATTAGCACACAAAGTACAAAGGCGTTAAGTAATGATCCACGTGTCTGTCTGCTCTTTCAGCCCCCGGCCCAGGGCAGGACCTCACCCACCAAGTCTCTGCAGAACGGCAGCCCCTCCAAATGCCCCCGCTTCATCAAGATAAGGAACTGGGAGACCGGCACCGTCTACAGCGACACACTCCACCACAGCTCCGGCAAGGTAAGGCATATGGAAATCAGCTCAATTAATGCTTGGATGAAGCCATCTGCTGCAGCATTTACATTTGTCGCTGAAGATTTCATAAGCCGTCCTATAATAGCCAGGATTTCTATGCCGGTGGTGAATCTTATGAAGGCTGCGAGGTGCTATTGTCTCTTAATGCTCTGAAACGCTTCACTGAAAAAGGAAAAGCTGCTGGCAAGTGACCAGAAAAATAGAAACACCTGGATGATGCAATTGTTATGAAATGCAATATAACAGGTCTGCAAAAATAACTTTAAATTCTCTGAGGCTACTTTAGTTGTTTGCGTGTTTACCCCAGGGCTGCAAGTAACTTTCTTTCCTTCTTTATTGATTATTTAGCTGATATTTTCACACTCAAAGGAGAAAAATCAGAATTTTATTATCACAAAAATCTTAAAATTGCTTGTTTTGTTTAATGCTTAGAAGTCTAAGCATTCACATAACTTAACCCTTTGGAGTTTGGGGCTATTTTGCCTTTTCATTCTGCCTGTATGACCTGATTATTTTTTCATTTTGACTTACTGGATCAACATTTTGAACAATAAAAAAACACAAAAAAATTACAAAAAAACACGTTAAACACATAAAACATGAAAAACAAACCAAAAACACACACAAATTTACAAAAAACACACATAAAAAACACAAAGAAATGACAAAAAACAACCAAAAAAAACTGTAAACACAAAAGATTGCATTACAAATGCTAAATGCACAAAGCTAAATTAGAAAAATCTGAACCTGAAGATTTAGTTTACCATTACATAAACAAAGGCAATAAATCCTCACATTCATTTATAATTAGTCAATTTGTTCATAGATTATCCAAAATTGCTTATTAAAATTAGAATTTTGTGTAAAGTCAGAGGCATGAAAAGCTTTCATCGCTGATTATAGGTCAACAAACAAAGGTGACGGATATCAGATGATATCTGTGCCTTTTAATTGTGTCTTAAAGGCACTGATGAACATCAAATACAGTACACTGGTTGACTGGAAAAACATTTAGCCTGCAGACTTACCAACACATAATTTGCAAGTCAAGTAGATTGAAGAATAATAGCACAGCGTGGCGTGCCTTTTCTCTGTTTCTCACTCACTATTCATACATTAGAGAGCTCTTGCCTGAAATGTTGGTGATTCAGCTCGTTACTATCTAACTAGGAATTGCAAAAGAAGGGGCAGGGGGATCTGGGTTAAGCTTATGAAACAATTCGTCTTTTAGAGAAAAATAAAACAAATCAGGAAAGTTATAACAATTTATCAAGAAAGGAAAATGAATATTTGCACCAAATTTCATGTCAGTCCATCCTACTGTTATAGAGACAGTCCTCAGAATTAAAGACAACGGGTCCGTGTCATCCAGAATGACGCACATAAGCATTTTCTGATCGGATATGACAACAAAGTAAGACAATTTTGTAATCTAATGCCACAAACGTCAAAGCTTGGTTGAGTTTAGGCAAAAAAACACATTGGTTAAGGTTAGGCAAACATCATTATATGGTTTAAAATAACTTCTTGATAAAGGTTAGAAACTCCCTTTATAGGGCACTGAAACTGAACTTTTCAACCCGAAAGTGTTATTGGAGGATATTCCAAGACTTTTGTGACTTTTTTTTTCAAAAGGTTTAATTTTTATGCTGCAAATTAAGCTCAATTTAGTTGTTCTTATTATCATACTGATTGGTCAGGTCTCATGGAGAGGCATGAGGACCCCATTACGGATGTCCGCTGAAGTTACCAAATATGGTTCTTCGCCTGATAAAGGGTTATAGTCACAGCTTTGTTAAGGTTAGGGGACCCTCATAACAAACACTTATACCCCTTTTTGACGGAAAAAAACAGTTTCGGGGCTGGTTCGGAGCCGGTGAGAGTGCTGCTTCGCAGTTAGTTCAACTCGTGAACCAGCTCTGAACCCGTTTGCTTTTCCACAGGCTCTAGAGCCTTTTCATTGCGTCACTAGGGGTGTTTCCACTACAGCCCAATACCCGCAATGAGGCGGGTCTCACTCGCCGAAACGCTCCTAATTTGAATATGAGCCGTCCTGAGAGGTCTTTTGACCAGACTTTTTTTGCCCTGTCAAAGAGCAGGGCCTTTTTCTCCAGTGAAAAAGCCTGGTTGCTGAATGGGGAGAATGCGAAGCAGGATGTGATGTAGTATTCGACGCCACAACAACACGCACCATTTGTAAAAGCTGGCAAAGTAGCGAGTAGTCACAAGCAACAATAAACATAAGCCCCTTTCATCATGTGGGTCCGCAAATCCCCAATATATTGCTGGAGAGATCTGTGCCAGCTGCACAGTAGCACAGTGATATCTGTCCCAGTGGCCACTCTCCCCCCTAAAGGGAACACAGCTACTGTTAACGTCTGTAAGTCTCCGCCCATTCTCATTTTAATCACTATGGACGGCGAATACATTCTTATTAACACTGAACGTAAGATGTTAATGTTGTAAGCTAATGCTAGCCCGCTAACGCTAGCACGCTAACGTTAGCATATCAATCACATTGCAGTTAAACAAGTAAAATAAAATGAATGACATGCCTTTTAGTTTGTCTCTCTCAATGGCACCTAGTTGGTCTTGTTGGTCAGATTGCCCCTGACGTTAGCGGTTTCACGGGTTCAAGACCAGCAAAGAGTTGGTGCCGCTCTGGAACCAGTTTTCCAGGCCAGGAGCCGATTGTTTGGCGGCGGAAAACCAAAGAACCGGTACACAATTGGGCATTGATTGAAAAGCCCTATTAGAGTTAGAGTTAGGTTGGAGTTCAGGAACAATCGCGATCAAGAACCCAACGGTTGGTTGGAAACAGCAAGCAAACAGTCGTCTTCTGTTTCAACAGTTACAGATATTCACTCACAACCAAAGCAGCTACAAGGAGTTTTAACTGGTTATAAAACAGTCTGAGTGCTGATACCCCTGATTTAACTTTTGAGGACTACTATCAACAAGATTACTAATGTCTCGCTACTTGCTACAGCTGTTTTGAGCATTAACCCATTTAGGCCTAAAATGCCTGGAAAAATTGCCTGTAAAATCTCTGGGTGATTTTAAAATAACCCCATAAAACCTGAAGTTTTTCTGGAAATTCAACAGAAGTGTCAACGTCTACTAAATAATAGATTTTTCAGCCTCTGTAGCAGATAGAAATGAAATTCAGAAAGAGCTTATAGCTGTTATATCTGAACTCCCTCCGCTATAGTCGTCTTCCGCCATGATTTTAGTTTTGGAAAAGTCCCATGATGCATTGCGACACTCCTACATGTATTCTGATGCATTTCATTGGCCAAGAGACCGAAAATAGTTGGAAAAAACTACAAATACTACAAAACGACGTATCCGCTTTCCCGGCTTTAGTGGTAGAATAACGCAACAGCTCCCCCGGTTTTAATGGTAGAAATGCTTTCCCGCCTTAAATGGGTTAAGTCCTGTTTTTTTGTGCAAACGACTGATGATAACATTCTGCACCCTCATGTTGGATTCAAAGAGCTAACTAAGGCCATGTCCAAGAACTTTGTCTTAAGGCTACAACAATAAAAAAAAGTTTCAGTTTCATGCAAATTTGCTAAGAAAGGGATCTCATACATTTTCATCTTTGCTCATCTATCAACCTCCCCGTCCATCCATTTTTCTACCGTTTTATAATGCAGCCGATGCTTCTCCCTCTCGTTAGTAAGCCGCTCTACCAGGCACAAGGTGAACCCCGCTGTTTAAGCATTCACACCCCAAAACACAGCAGCCATTCGTAAACAGCAAAACAGCAGCCTAATTACTTCGGTGACTTATCGGACACGGGCTGTGCATCCCAATGAATGGCCTGTAATAGCATCTTCAGATTTATTATATATCACAGACGCTGCTGTATTCGAGGATGATCCGTCTTTTTCGAAAAGGACAGCTGGCTGGCATGAATGCCCAGAGCGGTATGATGAGCGGACGTGCTGGAGCACGAGTGATTCCTTTGTTTTATTTTTAACACTCCCAGCTCTACTCATCCATTTCCCCCTTTTACTCTGTCACCTCTCACTGCTCTGTTGTTTTCTTCTCTTATATGGTAACACTTTACAATAACCATCATTTATAAATGGTGAACAGATAGTTTATTAATGTTTAATCAGCATTTATAAACCGTATATAGACCATTTAGAATGGTAAATACATCATTTATTAATGTTTAACTAACTACATCATTCATAAATGACAAATAGATGGTATATTAATGTAAGTTTATAGTTACGGTAACACTTTACAATAACCAACTAAGTAATGTTTATAGATGGTTTATAAACCAATTATTAACCATTTACAAAGTGCTATACATATTTAATCTTTAAATGTTTTCAACCAATTTCTTAAAGGTAAATGAATCATTTCACAATCATTAACATACTTAATATGGTGTTAAAAATGTTA
This sequence comes from Centropristis striata, assembly GCF_030273125.1. Lineage (NCBI taxonomy): Eukaryota > Metazoa > Chordata > Actinopteri > Perciformes > Serranidae > Centropristis > Centropristis striata. The sequence goes on from NC_081523.1 coordinate 7,009,286, forward strand.
AAATGAGTGCAACTAAAACTATTGATAAACTATTAGTTATAATGTATTGGTTTGTTAATTGTAAAGTAACTATAAACCTACATTAATATACCATCTATTTATCATTTATGAATGATGTAGTTAGTTAAACATTAATAAATTATGCATTTACCATTCTAAATGGTCTATATACAGTTTATAAATGCTGATAAAACATTAATAAACTATCTGTTTACCATTTATAAATGATGGTTATTGTAAAGTGTTACCATAGTTACTTTACCATTAACAAACCATTGTAAATGGTTAATAATTGGTTTATAAACCATCTATAAATATTACTTAGTTGGTTATTGTAAAGTGTTACCAAATTTTCTTTGCTTCCTTTTTTCTTTACTTTGTGTCCTCATGAACAGTTTCACATATTCCTGCACAATTTTCCTCTGCGTTGACTTTCTCTGATGGCGTGTTTGTTGTCTTGTTCTGATCTTTTTCTGTTTTCGTTGAGCGAGGATTGGATTTGTTGGAAGGGACGCAGGGGGAAGTTTATTTTGGACAGACTGCCGGTCGGCGTCTGAGTGTTTGGACAGTGAAAGTGTGTGGTTCAGCGTAGAAAGCCAATTTTAGCAGCGCTGGGGTCAGTGTCAAATTTCCTCTTCGACAGCACGCCTGCGCCGTCGTTCCTGTCGTCCACTCTTGCTCACTCATTCGATCTCTCTCTAAGCTGGTGAAGGCATTTAGGCAAACCAAAGTGACAGCTGACTTCAACTCTAATCATATTAAACTGACCACACAAGGTTGCTCTGAGCAATGAGCAATTTTCTCTCTGCATCTGTCTGTTTTCTTGTTTTCTGTCTTTCCTCCGCGCTCTTTCTGTCTTCCTGTTCTCTGCTTAATAGATGGATACCAACCCATGACTCACTGACTTACTCATTCATTAACATGCGTGCCAGCCATGGGTGAGCGATACAATGAAAGAAATTGTAAAACATTTATGATCTCTTCTATGAATTGAGTTCAGAACTCAGAAAAAATGTCTTTTCTCTGTAGTGGAACATATCATATACAGTATAACTGGAATTTGAAACTGGATGTGATCTACCAGTGGTCTTTTGGCCTTAAAGTGCCTATTGAAATACATTTTTCATGCAAGTTGTCTTTTTCTCAGAAGTGGAACATAACATATATAACTGGAATTTGTAAATGGATTTGATCTACCAGTGGCCCTTTAGCCTTAAAGCACCTATTGAAATACATTTTTAATGCAAGTTGTCTTTTCTCTGTAGTGGAATATATCATATATAACTGGAATTTGAAATTGGATGTGATCTACCAGTAGCCTTTTGGCCTCACAGAACCCATTGAAATACATTTTTCATGCAAGTTGTCTTTTTCTCAGAAGTGGAACATAACATATATAACTGGAATTTGTAAATGGATGTGATCTACCAGTGGCACTTTGGCCTTAAAGCACCTATTGAAATACATTTTTCATGCAAGTTGTCTTTTTCTCTGTAGTGGAACATATCATATATAACTGGAATTTGTAACTGGATGTGATCTACCAGTAGCCTTTTGGCCTCACAGAACCCATTGAAATACATTTTTCATGCAATTTGTCTTTTTCTCTGTAGTGGAACATATCATATATAACTGGAATTTGTAACTGGATGTGATCTACCAGTGGCCTTTTGGCCTTAAAGCACCTATTGAAATACATTTTAATGCAAGTTTTCTTTTTCTCTGAAGTGGACCATATCATATATAACTGGAATTTGTAAATGGATGTGATCTACCAGTGGCACTTTGGCCTTAAAGCACCTATTGAAATACATTTTTCATGCAATTTGTCTTTTTCTCTCAAGTGGAACATATCATATATAACTTGAAATTGTAAATGGATGTGATCTACCAGTGGCCCTTTAGCCTTAAAGCACCTATTGAAATACATTTTAATGTAATTTGACTTTTCTCTGAAGTGGAACATATCATATATAACTGGAATTTATAACTGGATGTGATCTACCAGTGGCCTTTTGGTCTTAAAGCACCTATTGAAATACATTTTAATCCACGTTGTCTTTCTCTCTGAAGTGCAACATATCATATATAACTGGAATTTGAATCTAGATATGATCAACCAGTGGCCTTCTGGTCTTAAAGCACCTATTGAAATACATTTTAATGCAATTTGACTTTTTCTCTGAAGTGGGAATTCGAAGCTGGATGTGATCTACCAGTGGCCTTTTGGCCTTAAAGCACCTATTAAAATACATTTGTAATGCAAGTTGTCTTTTCTCTGAAGTGCAACATATCATATATAACTGGAATTTTAACTTGATGCGATCTACCAGTGGCACTTTGGCCTTAAAGCACCTATTGAAATACATTTTTATTGCAAGTTTATGTCATACTGACACCTCATTGTCTTATATCCTGGAAAAAGTTGTGCAAAAGACATAAACCCTAAAGCATCTTTAGCTCTTTAGCCTAAGATGAATATATTTTCCCACAGAATTGGCACCCAGAAAGTGTTAGAACCGTCTTCTGAAAGAGGTGTAATAATTTTGGCTCACACAAGAAATTTGCATTGGAAAACAGTTTGCTTTTCTGTTGAATTATTCCATCTGAATAAAGTGTAATTTAAGCATTTCTTAGGTCTGTTTCATATCAAGCAGAAAGCAAGACTGAGCCGGTTGATCTAAAATGAATAGAGAGGGAAGGTAATTTGATAGCTCTGCCTTTTGTAAATTAAGAGGATGCCATGCCTCTCTCATTTTGCTTTCAATCACAGCTCGGAGACGTTTTCATAAACTGTCTCTTGTGAGTAAACAGGAATCCTGAAGGTCACTGAAATACGTTGAAGGATTCTTTGTCCATTTAACACCTGTGTTTTGTGCACCGAGGGAGCTGACAAGCTTTTTTCTGTTAGTGTTAGTCTTTGCTTGAAAGTAAACGTTGTGAATATTTGCAGATACATTACCAGAGAGCTGTACAATACGCCAAGATCACCTGGCTCTTCAGCTGCATTTTGGCACTGAAGAAAAACCAACAAGTGAGAATTGATCCCCGAAAAAGCCTCCCTCATCTGTCACCGTATTTGTCTTTTCAGATGCCAATCTGCACTGAAAATGTGTGCCTCGGCTCTGTGATGACGCCCAACCAGCACGTCCGCAAACCAGACGAGGTCAGAACCAAAGACGAGCTTCTTCCACTGGCCACTGACTTCATAGACCAGTACTACACCTCCATCAGAAGGTGAGCACGGCCGGGGACATCTGCAGACTGGAGGGGAGAGATAAAGAACAACATGTGCAGGGATTATTGGGGTTATTTGCATTAAGATACAGTATTTGTCTTTTAATGCATTTAGGCATAAAAGGCCTGGAAAAATGCCTGGAAAACCTCTGGGCGATTTTAAAATAAGCCCCTAAAACCTGAAGTTTTTCTGGAAATTCAGCAGAAGTGTCAATGCTTCCTACTAAATAATAGATTTTTCAGCCTCTGTAGCAGATAGAAATCAAATTTGCTGTTATACCTGAGCTCCCTCCACTATAGTCGTCTTCCGCCATGATTTCAAAGTTCTGGAAAAGTCCCATGTTGCATTGCGACACTCCCACATGTATTTTGCATTTTGTGTCTTTTTTAGTCATTTTGTGTCTTTTTTTTTGTCATTTTGTGTCTGTTTTTGGTCATTTTGTGACTTTTTTTTCATAATTTTGTGTCTTTTTATGTCTTTTTTTGGTCAATTTGTGTCTTTTTTTTAGTCATTTTGTGTCTTTTTTTCGTCATTTTGTGTCTTTTTTTTAGTCATTTTGTGTCTGTTTTTGGTCATTATGTGTCTTTTTTTAAGTCATTTTGTGTCTTTTTTTAGTCGTTTTGTGTCTTTTTTTGGTCAATTTGTGTCTTTTTTTGGTAATTTTATGTCTTTTTTTGTCATTTTGTGTCTTTTTACACTCATGACTTCACTTGAGAGCCTTCTGACTTTAAAATACTTGATACCTTCCCCCATGCCCAAATATTGAATCACTCAATTTCCCATTAAATCCCAGCAAATTCAACACAATTTGGTGAAAAGCACTTAATGACTTGTTTAGAGACTTGTTTTGGACTTGGGTCTTGACTTGGGACTTGAGAAAAAGACTTGAGACTTACTCTTGACATGCAAAACATTCATTTGGTCCCACCTCTAGTAACTAATAACTAATGTCCCTTTAATGTCTGCTGTGAAAAAGGTCTGCAACTTTATTTCTGCCTCAAATCAGCATTTCTTGTTGTGGAAAACATGAACACTACAGGGCAAAAGTTTGGAAGCAAGATCAGATGTCCAAAAAAAAGATTATAGCCTCATTAGATATACTTTGCAACAAAATAAATATGATTATTATATAAAGAGTCACTTATTACAAGACATTTTGACTATAATTATCAGGTCCTTGGGTTTTTATTGCTTAGACTTTGTGTATCCTTCTTTCCTTTATGTATAAATCTGAACTCTTGTTTCTTTACTCAGCTGCTTCAATTGTAGCCATTTCTGTGGTAGTTTGTCAGAGATATGAACACAGTTGAGATTTATTGGGATTTTTGTATCCAAACTCTCAAAAGCCAAACAGCTAAAGTAAATAATGCAAACTGTGATTTGTTTTTTACTTTTGCACTTAAGCTGTGACTCTTCCAAATCTTCTCAACCCTAGAAAACGTATTTTCTTTTGTTAACATTTATTCAGCAATGGTCTGGTAAGATCAATGTATACCTAAAGGCAAACTAAAGTAAATAAAGTGAATAAAACAGAAAATGTAACTTGCTTCCCAATATATATAACCTGTATTGGCCTTGCTTCCAAACTTTTGTATTTACTTGTTTATTTTCCAGTTTTCTCTTTATTTTTGTGTTGTTTATTCTCATCACACTTGTCAAAGAGGGCTGCTTCCATCAATGTGTAAACAAAGCTTGTATGAGAGATAATTGAATAGATGGCAAAACAAAATGGGACTTACAAAAATGGCACATCAAGTACCTTTTTGGTAATCATGTAATCATGTTCTGACTCTGTTGTGTTTGTGGACCTGTCCTGCCTGCAGGAACGGCTCTAAGGGGCATGTGGACCGGTTGGAGGAGGTGACCAAGGAGATTGAAGCTTCAGGAACGTACCAACTGAAAGACACTGAACTGATTTATGGAGCCAAGCACGCCTGGAGGAATGCTGCCCGATGTGTCGGCAGGATCCAGTGGTCCAAACTGCAGGTAATAAACAGTCATACAGTCTGTCTGTGTGGATGGATCCTTCCAGTATTTGCACTTTTTGTATACAATTGAACCTCAGAAGTGCCTTAAACCTGCATTCTTTTAAACTGCCAGCAGGTGGTGGCTCAACTGGTGGCAAAAAGCTGATTGCATAGAAGTCTATGAGAATCTGACCCTACTTCTCACTTGATTTATTACCTCAGTAAACATTCTCATAATGAGTTTATGATCTCAAACATTCGTTTAAGTCTTCATCAATAGATCATGATCTTCATTTTGTAAATTATGGTCCCATTTAAAGTAAAATAAGCGAAAAAGACGACTGTGCTATGAAGACTATGACTATGCTTGAGGGCGTGGCTATCTTGTGATTGATGAGTCACTTCCATGTTTTTATCTTAGAGCCTTGACCCATTTAACAGTATATTTTCAGCTCATGAAAGTAAATTTTATGATTTTAGACACTAGACACTCAGTCAGCTGTTCATTTTTTGACCTTGCTAACCAGGCTATCTATCTGATAACTTAGCTCCACCCTCTTGTCCAAATATGGTCACTTATGTCCAAGATGGTGATGGCCCAAATGCCAAACTCAACCATGGTGCTGTAAAATCCTCTTCTCATACATAGTTTATGATAAAATCAAATATATTCTGGGACTTTTTCCTCAGTCACATACCAGCGAACACAAAAATATACAAACTATATTTATTTATTTATTTATTTATTTATTATCTTTATGCATCACTGTGCATAAACCTGCTTCTGAGTTTTCATTTTCATATTTGCTTTCCAGGTTTTTGATGCTCGAGACTGCACAACCGCTCATGGAATGTACAACTACATTTGTAACCACATCAAGTATGCTACCAACAAAGGCAACCTGAGGTAAAAAAAAAAAAAACATAAACAAACAAACACACACACACTGTTCAACTTTCCACCAAAGTCTTGTTTCCTTACACAGCAAAAGCGGGAGTGTTGATTCAACTCACAGAGTGTTAAATTTAACACTTTTTCTGAGTTTATATAGTTCTCACAGATTCTGAGTTAAAATTACACTTTGAAAAGTGTTAATATTTTATCTTTTTAATAGTGTTAAATATTTAACAACCTTGGTGTTGTTTTATGACAACACATAAGTGCACTTTTAACTCGAAACTGTGTTATTCCTTTTCACTTTGAGTGTTAATTTTTAACACAAAGTGTATTTTCAACACTAAAATCGTGTGCTGAGTTCTGAGTTCTGCTAAGTTCTGCAATATGTGCTGAATTGGCACGATTGTAACGCCGCTATGAAATGTCAGCTAATGTTGCGACCACAATTTTGAGTTAGCATTGATATGCTAATGGCTACTCTTGTAGCTGTAACAAGCTGTATTGTCCCTTGCTGTGAACCCCAACTTAAAGATATAAGTAACAACAACTCTCAAACTTGTTTTTGAGCAGACAACTGGCTTGCTTTGTTGTGCTAACTTACATTATTGCCCTAAATGTCAATAATTTATATTTCCAAGTTTTACCAACTTAACCCTTTGATGCACAACATGGGTCTAAAGTGACCCGACAGGGTTTTTATGTTCTATATCTTTGTAATAAATTATTTTCATCATTCAGTATTCCAGGTTTTCCTCAATTAGTTTGTTTTTGATCATCATACATCCTAATTTGTATGTTTTCCTTCATTAATTTTTGAATAAAATACTTTTTTGAGTCACTACCCTTCTAATGCACAACATGGGTCAAAAATGACCCATATCCATTTTTTTTAGCTAAATAGCTTTTAAGCTAACTACTTAGCTAACTTCTTGGCTAAGTATTTGGCTAAGTAGCTTGCTAAGCTAACTACTAAGCTAACTTCTCGGCTAAGTATTTGGCTAAGTAGCTTGCTAAGCTAACTACTTAGCTAACTTATTAGCTAAATAGTTAGCTTAGCAAGCGACCTAGCCAAGTAGTAAGCTATGTAATAATTCAAAAAACTTTTTTATTTCATAAAGTATGAGAGTCAAAATGGAAATAATGATCTGTTGTTATCAAAAACAAGATGTTTAAGGAATACTTGGAATATTCAATCATAAAATATGTTGATATCAAAAGATAGAGCACTGAAACACACAGCAGCATTAAATAACATGGGGAATGAATGTGGATCATTTTTGACCCATGTTGTGCATTAGAAGGGGTCTCAATATGTTATGCATCAAAGGGTTAAATCACTGTTTTAGGCCAAAGATACAAGTTGGCTCTTTTTACAGTGTAGACACTCACCAGCTCAAAATTATTAACACTGAAAAAAAACAACACTACAGATTTTGCTGTGTATGTTGTTTTCTTTTGTTCAACTCTGCTCGTGTTCCTCCAACTCCACTGCTCCTCTCCCCATCTGTCGCTCCGTGTATCTCATCACCCCTCTCCATCTCCGACTACCCTGACTTGACCTCATGTCCCATCTGTCAGCTCTGCGCTCCGTCTCTTAGCGCTGTATCTGACACTATCTGCTGCCTGTCTGTCTATCTGTCAGTGTCTCGGCACAAATCATTGCCCTGTTGGTGAGGCGGTGGACCTTGCTAACAAGCAGTCATTTGTCAGACCTGCACAGCGCCTGCTCACTTTCTGCCAAGTCCTAATCACATGTGACACCTCATATTTACTTCTTGGATGATGGATAGCTTCTGACTCATTACTACACTTAGCCTGGCCTTGGGAAGGACAGCTCGGATACACATGTTTGATAAGAGCCAGCACGACATCCTCCCTCAGTCTGGCCCGTTTTAACGTAAATAAACACAGACGCGGAAATAAACATATAGGGCTGTTGCAACATATTGCAATAGTTTTGCAATCGTTTTGTTTGTCTAAAATCACCTGTCAACGTTACAAAATATAAATATATTGTAAGGAAGGGTAGTATTGTTTGCAAGCTGAGATTTCCTCGAAAAAATGTTGTTGTGTCTACAGTGCAGGAATTAAGTGTTGCAACTACAAATTGTGAAAATGTTATTAGATTTCCTTTTAGGAAAAAAATAACACTCTCTCTTCAGGCACCTTTTATAAAAGGTTTGTAGTGTAGAACATTATTAGTGATTAACCCATTTAGGCCTAAAACGCCTGGAAAAAATGCCTGTAAAACCTCTGGGCGATTTTAAAATAACCCCCTAAAACCTGAAGATTTTTGTCAAAATGTTCAAATCAAATGGAGATTTCTCAACCTGATAATGGCTTTATAACTAATCTATAAAGCATAAGTAAATGGTCAGTTAAAAGCCATTAAATACAACTTATATCTTCTTTATAAAGGATGCCATTTTTGTGGTACATCAAGTGATACAGTATTGCTGTAAATGAATGTTACTAATATTTTTTTACAGCATGTAGTCAATTTAGAACATGTGATTTACATTATAATTATTATATTCTATATTGTAAGTATATTGTAAATGCTCAAATTGTTTGAGTGGTCAAATAATGCATTGCCTTCTTAAACCTCCAGGACTTAAACATGAAGCAAAACCAGAAGTGCCTTAAATTTGCATTATTTTAAACAACCAGCAGGGGGCGACTCCAGGGGTTGCAAAAAGAAATCTAATCATATGAAGGTTAATGGGAAAATTACTATTTCTTACTCGATTGATTTGCACATTTTTCTAATAAGTTTATGATCTCAATTGGTAGTTTTCAAGTCTTCAATAAAGCATGATGTTCATTTTGTAAATTTTTGTCCCTTTAGAGTAAATTTGACAATAAAACAGGGAATGGCTAGTTTATGATTGGCAAAACCAAAGTCCACATACTTTATACATTCTAGAGACTAATGATGATGTATAAGGACATGTTGGAATATTTTTGCAAAATCAAGATGGTTCATATAGCAAATCTTTATTTTGAAAAATGATTAGCTACTGAGTGATCCTGACTTACTTGACCAACACTTTGGAAATCGTTTACCCAAACTGTGAGGGACTGAGCTGGCAAACAGAGCTGGATTTTAAAGGTTTTATTTCCCCCAAAATGAAGGAAACAATTTACAAAATATGTAACAAAGTCACATAAACATTTATGGGACTGTTAAAGTGGTCAGCAGAAATGTAAACTAAATAAGCTATGCCGTGATAAACATGGGAAACATGTAAACTGGCTGATCAGGCCATTTGTGAGACAAAGGGGTAACACAAAGACACTATGATATATATACTAGTAAAAAAAAAACACAGCACAATTATCCTGTTAGTATAAATATTTTAAGTTCCAACAAATTAATACAGTCTAAAGAAATTAACAGAATCTCTAAACTAGAAATCCTAATCCCCCCCATCATGAGGCAGGACTTGGTACATTCTGACTGACCACTTCCTGTATTCAGAAGCTTTTTTTATTTATTTAAACAAAAAAAACTTTATTAAAGCAACACAATGCAAGACAATACACTAACAATATACAACAATACAAAACACCATCAGGGGGTCTCAACAATACATAGGCAAGTCCTCTTCCGAAAAAACTGTAAAGTTTACATAAATTCAAAGTTTTTACAGCTTTCAAGTTGGAAGATTTCTTAATAGACTCAATACACTGTTTGGTTTCATTTACAAAGACAAGAAAGAGAGGTTTACGATTAATGTAGCGACATTTAAGGATATGCCATCTGGCCAACTGTATTATAAGATTGATGATATAGTATTGTTTTTCCTTTAATTCGCTTTTAAATGTCTTCTAATGTGTTTTATGTATTTTAATCTTGCCCCTGTAAAGCACTTTGAATGTCCCTGTGTCCGAATTGTGCTATATAAATAAACTTGCCTTGCCTTGCCTGCCTTTGCAAAAGGAAAGTCAGTGAACCAAACAGTATATGTTCAAAACACAGGGACAAATGAGGTTCAAACGAAAAAGAAATCAGGTTACAAATATCTTCCCATAATTTAGCCGAGAAAGGACAAGACCAAAATAAATGAGAAACATCTTCAGGGTGTCCTTCACAGAAAGAGCAGTTAGAAGCTGTTTTAGTGGATGCATTTTTGGCTCAAACCTGCAAAGATGTCCCTATAGCAGCAGCAACAAACCCTCAGCACTGATAAATTTAATGAAAATGGAATGAAACCTGTCATTTGCTATGTATATATAAGTGTGATGGTAGACTGGTTTTACCACCAGTTTCTGGAGTCGAGCTTAGTTTCCTGCAGACTGCGAGCACAACTGGCCCAGATTCACAGCAGCTGCTGTCGCTCCTCAGTGACTTACAACCAGCTTAGTCGTATTAACACTTTTACCCGGTCATGGCATTAAAACACCACTGGGATGCAGAACAAACTAAAGGTAGCTAAGCTTTGGCCCGACTACGAGTCCTCTGACATAACATAACTGAATATGCCTCTGGGCAGATTAAGTGCACAATGCCAACCAGCTGTTAACAACCTTTTGATTAATGTTCTTAGATATTCATTAACTCCATCTCATGCTTTGTTGCAAAGCCTCTTACTCTGGAAGCAGCATGTTCAGAAATCAACATGCTATTGATCTAAGATAATGCTGCGGCACAGTCAAGGTTCCTACTGTAGTTATATTGTTTAAGATTTCCTTTATTAGTCTCACAATGGGGAAATTTCAAGAATTACAGCAGCAAAGTGGATAGCAAAAGAATAATAGATAGTAAACAGCAGTATGAACTAAAAATATAAGAGGTATTAGCAAATAAACAAGTAAAACATATAAAGAAATAACAATTTACAGTATAAACCAGTAGAAATATAAAAAGTAGTAACAATTTAAACAAAAATAAAATAAAAAATGTATGAACATTATATACAATACTAAGGAAGGAAATCTTAATTGTTTCATGTCTGTGTTATTCAAAATTATTACTAATGCAATGATTGATAGTTTATTGTTTTAAAGACAATTGCAACTATTCCATTCACAGATGCATGAATCAGGTTGACATAAAATATTAATATAAAATGGAAACGGTACTAAATCATACAAAAGAGACGGAAACAAAAACTAACAAATAATATATAAATAATAAAATAGTGATGCAAAGATGCATAAATGTTTGCAACAATGTGAATCCATCTCACTCAACATTCATGTTTTTTGTTATTCAATTAAATTATTGATTGTCCGATAAAACAATTAAAACTTGATAAAGTTCTTCTTACAAATAAATCAGTTGAAATGTCACGTTTTTTATTTTATTTTGAAAATTTCCAAAACTCCCCAGCTTAACTTCCCATGAAGAGTTCTTGGAAATTTACCGGAAATTTTCCACCCTTTTGAAACCCTAATCACATATAAGCAAATGTTGAATACTGACATTACACATTATTAACACACTTGTTTCTGTTTGTTTTTTATTTTATTTTGAAAATTTCCAAAATTCCCCAGCTTAACTTCCCATGAAGAGTTTCTGGAAATTTACCGGAAATTTTCCACCCCTTTGAAACCCTAATCACATACAAACAAATGTTGAATATTGACATTAAACATTATTAACACACTTGTTTCTGTTTTTTATTTTTTTTTATTTTGAAAATTTCCAATATTCCCCAGCTTAACTTCCTATGGAGAGTTTCTGGAAATGTACCGGACATTTTCCACCCCTTTGCAACCCTAATCACATACAAACAAATGTTGAATATTGACATTAAACAATATTAACACACTTTTTTTCTGTTTGTTTGTTTGTTTGCAGGTCGGCTATAACCATATTCCCCCAGAGGGTCGATGGCAAACACGACTATCGAGTGTGGAACAGTCAGCTGATTCGTTATGCCGGCTACAAGCAGCCTGACGGAGAGATCTTGGGAGACCCTGCTAATGTTGAATTTACTGAGGTAAACAAGAGGAGCTGCACCCTTAAATCACTGTGTTGGCACTGCAAAACTTCTATTTTGAATAATATTCTGCTCTGTGTCACCAGATCTGCATGCAGCTGGGATGGAAGGCTCCGAAGGGCCGTTTTGATGTCCTGCCCCTGCTGCTGCAAGCCAACGGAAACGACCCTGAGCTGTTTGAGATTCCCGAAGACCTCATCCTGGAGGTGCCCATCACACACCCAAAGTGAGTTCTTTCTCCAGCATGCATAACATATACAGAATGTAGCAACACAAGAACAGAGAGGGCTACACACACATAAAAAAAAAAAAAGACATCCACCCACTCACACGTCTCTTAACAGCACTTCTTAAACAATGGGGGACTTTTAAGCCAAGAAGTCTGATTGGATTATTGTCACATTCCAACTGTGCTGAATGTTCCCAGAAAGCACAGCTAGCAGTGCTTTATCTGTTGCTACGCCAGCTTTTGTGGTAACCATGGGGCTTGTTAGCGAGGTTTCTTCCTGTGTTTACTTTACTTTTAAGGAAACTTTTCTTACACTGGTTGATACTGTGCAAAAACCAAGATAAGATAAGATAAGATAAGATAAGATAGAATCTATTAATCCCGAAGGAAATTCTGGTAATATAAGAAAAACAATGAACAAAATAAGTAACAAACACAATATAAAATATAAATATAACAATAGAAAAAAATAAAGTGTTGAAGGAGTAAAGTGGGTGCAGATGACATGGCAGGATGTAATATACAGATATATTGCAAATGATATATTGCAAATGATAATGACCATAATATAGTCTGTGGTGTTGAAAATGCTATTGCACATGATATATTGCAAATCATCACCCTGTTAAAATAATCGGCTAACTCATTTTTTCAAGTTTTGCAGGAAACACAAAAAACGTCACCAAAAGTGTAACATATGACATTTCTTCCTGTTTACTTTACTTTTAAGAAAACTTTTCTTACACTGGTTGATACTGTGCAAAAACCAAGATAAGATAAGATGAGATCTATTAATCCTGAAGGAAATTCTGGTTCCAGATTGCTCCAAAGTTATAAAAACAATTATAAAACAATTACAAAAACAATCAGAATATACGGTAATATAAGAAAAACAATGAACAAAATAGGTAACAATCACAATATAAAATATAAATATAACAATAGAAAAAATAAGAAATGGAAAAAAGTGTTGAAAGTGCAGATGACATGGCAGGATTTAATATATAGATATATTGCACTAACTAATTTTTTTTTAAAGTTTTGCAGGAAACACAAAAAACCTCACCAAGAGTGTAACACATGACATTTCTTCCTGTGTTTACTTTACTTTTAAGAAAACTTTTCTTACACTGGTTGATACTGTGCATAAAGCCCTAATGCCCTTGAGGTGTTAAGCATTAAGCTGCTGTATTTAATACCTATAATCACAGTAAAGAATTGGGTATTACAGCTACACCCATTTTCAAACACACAGACCTATCGCTACAGATCTACGTGCTGCAGAGAGCATTTCTAAACCCCTTGGCACGCTGATCTCCCTGCCAGACTCGCCCCAAAATTGGCATCTCTTGCTCCGTACCCTGCATCAACTGGCCCTCAGCTCTGGCAGCAGCTTGGCACAGGCTGCGACCACCAACAGCGCCTCATCATTACACCAGATTAGACTCATCTCTGCAAATAATACACTGAAAGCAGTGCTATCAACCCTCTCGAGGGTGTAAGGAGTCAGTGGCGGGAGGTAGATTGAGGTCCTGTCTGTCCTGTTGGGCAGTCAAAAGTGTTTTCTTTGTGTTAATGTTGCTTTTGGCTGCACTTTTTGTGTCTCAGGAATAAATATCTGTGCTCCAAAAAGACAAATTATGATTTTAATGACGTGCATTTTGCAAATATTGGACGTTTACCTGACTTCTGTTGGATGCACAGTAGGGTTGTCACAATACTAAAAATGTTCTACTCGATACTGATACTCAGGAAAATATTCGATACGAGATACCATTTTCGATACCACAAGGATAAAGTCAAAAAGTCAAGTCAAAGTTTATTTATAGAGCACATTTAAAAACAACCTCAGTTGACCAAAGTGCTGTACAGTTATTAAAATAGAATAAAATACACAAATAGTTATGAATAAACAGTAAAATAGTAATAAAAACTCAATCCAAAAACAGATAGAAAAGAAAAATAAAAGGGTAAAAAAAGGAAAAGAAAGCCAAGGATTCTTGCCTAGCTGGGACTGAACGCCAAGGAGAATAAATTTTAATAATACATTTATTTTTTTAATAATGTTGTAATGTATTTTTTAATTATTTTTTATTTATATTTTTTATTTATTTTTTAAATAATATTTTAAAGTGCTCAACAGACTGTGGTAGTGCAATAAATACAATAAACAATAACAATTAGAACAATATTTTCGGCTGTGTGTGTTGCTGTTTGGTTGCAGGTCGACTTTTCTCTGCTTCATTCTGGGAAAATAACACTTTAAAGTCACCAACATTTATGTAAACTTATTAACTCTATGCTTATGTAAACCTGGTCTCACAGGAATCCGTGGAATAGCCACGGAATCACTCAAATTTCCGTGAAACTGACACGGATTTCGCTACAATGCAAGTTAATGACAGTCATATCCCGTGGCTATTCCATGGATATTTTTTCCTATTGGTTTGTTCCAAGTCACGTGACTTTCAAGGTCCCGGCGGTCAGAACAAAAAACATGGCGGACAGTTCTCTCATTTTTAGGGAAAAAAAATCAATATTTTGACTTAGTTTCTGCATAAAAATGAATTTTGATCACATTTCTAGCGAGAAATATATGTTTTATTTTCTAGATATTCACTCAGTGAATGTACATAATCACTTTGTCTGTTGGAATAGCCACGGGATATGACTGTCATTAACTTGCATTGTAGCGAAATCCGTGTCAGTTTCACGGAAGTTTGAGTGATTCCGTGGCTATTCCACAGATTTTGACAGAAAATGAGTATCGTATCTGGATACAACGTTTTAGCTACTTTTTACAACCCTGATGCACAGTGAGGGTGAAATAGCTGCAGTTCCCACCTGTTATTCCCTCGTCTGCTCTGCCCAGGTACGAGTGGTTCAAGGACCTGGACCTGAAGTGGTACGGCCTCCCGGCTGTCGCCAACATGCTGCTGGAGATCGGCGGCCTGGAGTTCACTGGCTGCCCCTTCAGTGGCTGGTACATGGGCACAGAGATCGGCGTGAGGGACTTCTGCGACAGCTCGCGCTACAACATTCTGGAGGTAGTGTGTTGTGCCAAAATACAGAGTCATGCACCATTGTAAAGGGGGAGGGGAGAATCAGAAGCACAGATTGCAGAGAAGAGCGTGCATTGTGTCACCAAATGATCCAATCAGAATGTCATTCTTCTTCTAATTGTGCACACCAAAGAAGAAGCTGATTACGAGACTTCAAGGCTACTTGTGCCTTGTTGCAAACACTCATGAATTATGCATTGTTTATGCTTTAAACCTCTGGAGTCCATCTATTTATTGAAAATACGCATGTTTTATTTACAGAAATAACTTTATTCCTATATGATGTGTAGACAAGATGAGAAAGCAAGTTGAAAGTGCAATCATAGGAGCTTTCACTGTGTGCCATTTATGTTTCTAGACCATTTTTAAAATGTGAATTTTCTTCCTACAATGAAAACTATTACTATTTTTAATTTACATGCAAATAGACTGTTTTGTAGTTTTATTATTTATTATTTTTTCTGCTGTTTTTGTGTATAAATGGTGGGGAAAAAAGGTAAATTTCCATAGAAACCTGTGTCTTTTGTTTGTATTTTGGGTTCCTGGCAGCTTTATACTTTGTTAATTAAAATAAAATGAAAAATCTGACAGATTTGTGTGGTAAGGACAGACTGAAAGATGCTAAACAGAGACAGAAATTAATGCATAGGAAGTTGACAAATTTGAACCAAACTCTCCTGGACTTCAGAGGTTTAGTATTGCACCAAAAATATGTATTTATGCAATCATATACTGAATTATTGTATGTATTTGATTGGAGTAGAGAGGCTTTTCCTTCGAATCTTTAAGGAAGATCACAGCGGTACTGTTGTGATGAGCACTCTGGGAAGATTTTTCTCTCAAGTGAAGTGCAAAATTTTGCTTGGAGTTATTTATTTAGTGAATAAATAGAAAACATATTCCTGACCTTTACATTTATCACTGCGGCACAAAAAATGATCACTTTAACAAGTTAAAAGATTAAAAAGAGCGTCACTTTATTGATGCATAGATGTTGAAAATCAAGCAGAAAATTGTATTTCTTTTCATTTTCAAGCACAAAAAACTGCTGAAATGAGGGACCACCTGTTTGAGGCATTAAAACATACTTGAACCTCACACTTGACATTGACTTTCCTGTTCACTGCAAAAAAACGGAAAGTTGGGTGAACTCAAAATGTCAAGGCAACAAACGTCGATAAAATTTTAAGTTGGACAATTAAACTAAATATTTTAAGTTTTGTTTTTGAGTTTGCTCAACTCTGAATTCAGATTTTTGTCAACTCAACTGTAAATTGTACTAACTTATAATTTTACATTGTAATTATTTAATCTTTACTTCTGCTATGTGCTGAATTGGCCCGATTGTAACGCCGCTATGAAATGTCAGCTAATGTTGCGACCACAATTTTGAGTTAGCATTGATACGCTAATGGCTACTCTTGTAGCTGTAACAAGCAGCGCCGCTAGCGTCAGTTAGCCACTAGCGTCAGTTAGCCGCAAGCATCAGTTAGCCGCTAGCATCAGTTAGGCGCTAGCTTTCGCTAATGACCGAATTTCACAACAAAGAAATAAGAGTTATCAGAACTATTGTCCCTTGTTGTGAACCCCAACTTAAAGATATAAGTAACAACAACTCACAAACTTGTTTTTGAGCAGACAACTGGCTTCCTTTGTTGTGCTAACTTACATTATTGCCCTAAATATCAATAATTTATATTTCCAAGTTTTAGCAACTTAAATCACTGTTTTAGGCCAAAAAATACAAGTTGGTTTTTTTACAGTGTTGTATTTTCTTTCTGTGTGGTGCAGGAGGTTGCTATCAAGATGGCCTTAGACACCAGGAAGACTTCCTCCCTCTGGAAAGACCAGGCACTGGTGGAAATCAACATTGCTGTTCTCCACAGCTTCCAGGTAGCTTCATCTTTATGTGTCATCATTTTAAATAAATACTTTACCAAAAACAGATGTTTTGAATGTCAAACTCCCCGCCCCCCTGTGAGCAGACTCTGAAAAGTTTGCTTTGTACCTCTGAGGATGGCAGCTGAAGTCACCTTGATTTCTCAGCACTTTAAAGTTTTATGGAGAAAAACATTTATGCAAACAGCTCGGTCATTTCTGCAGCAGAAAATCATCAAAAAAAACCATCTCAGTATGCTCAGTATGTCCAAGCAATTACATTTTTGCCAGAATATGGCTAAATATGTCTGTCTGTAGTGCAGGCAACATCTTAGTCACTCAAAAGTTGCATCAAATGTAAGCAGGCATAAAAAATGTTATATTTGGCCATGAAATTGCTCCAATTCGATCTAAAAAACGGCATTTTGCAACTTTAAAGATATAGTATGCAGGATTTTACACTCATATATATGCAAAGAAAGTGGGCCAATTGCGGACCTCATGACGATATTTTGTGGCCCTCACCTTGATATGATTAATTTAATGTGAGTTTTATATGAATGACACTTTACCATGTTGTGTGTGTAAGGTCCCTTAAATTGCTTTTTTTGCTAATTTTGTGTCTTTTTTTGGTAATTCTGTGCCTTTTTTTAGTGATTTTATGTCTTTTTTTGGTCATTTTGTGTCTTTTGGGGTCATTTTGTGTCTTTTCTTTGGTCATTTTGTGTCTTTTGGGGTCATTTTGTGTCTTTTCTTTGGTCATTTTGTTCCTATAATTTTGTGTCGTTTTTAGTCATTTTGTGTCGTTTTTTTAATAATTTTGTGGGTTTTTTTTTAAATAATTTTGTGTCTTTGGTAATTCTGTGCCTTTTTTGGTAATTTTGTGTCTTTTTTTTAAATAATTTTGTGTCTTTTTTGTCATTCTGTGTTCTTTTTTGGTCATTTTGAGTCTTTTTTTGGTCATTTTGTGTCTTTTATAAGTAATTTAGTTTATTTACTGTCATTTTGTGTCTTTTTCTTAAGTCTTTTTTTGCTCATTTTGATACTGCCTCCAGCGGCCCCCAGGTAATTTGAGTTTGAGACCCCTGTATTAGATGCATAAATAAGTACATTTTTTGTGTTCTTTTACTTCAGACATGCAAAGTGACCATAGTGGACCACCACTCAGCCACAGAGTCCTTCATGAAGCACATGGAGAATGAGTACCGGGTGCGGGGAGGCTGTCCCGGGGACTGGGTCTGGATCGTCCCTCCCATGTCTGGAAGCATCACACCGGTTTTCCACCAAGAAATGCTCAACTACCGCCTCACCCCGTCTTTTGAGTACCAGGTGAGAGGCTGTTATAAAGTAATCAAGTGCTTAGAGTGCTTTGTAGCATCTTCCCTCAGGCTGATTTCACCACAAAACCACCAGTGATATTAATATCTGCCCTGACATTAGTTCCAATAAAATGTTATGCAATTTGTGGTTTGTGTTCTTGGCAGAGGGCACCACCATAATTATAGACGTGCACTCATGTTTACAAAGCGGTTAGTTGCTAAGCTATTTTAAGGAAGCCATTAAGGTAAATTAAAGTCGGAAATCATTACCTGGAGGGAAAGTAGGCCACGTTAGAGGAACGTGTGCGCGGCAGATTGTGAATTGCAGCTCTTTGAATACACTGAATATCCCAGATGATGTCTCAGCATCTCGGCATGGATTTTAACCCTTAATAGGGCACTCATATATGAAATACTTGCAAATTATTGGAATTGGAATATTGGAAGATTTTGCATACTGCCAGAATGTGAAAAAAAACAAACATACGGACCCGGGGGAGGGGGGTAGTATTTTGAGAAAAAAAGTTTACGAGATTAAAGTGACAAATCTACGAGGAAAGAAATATGCAGATTTATGAGATTTAACCCTCTGGAGTCCACGAAAGCTATTTGGGCTGTTTTGTTCATGTCTTTTCGTGTCTTTGTAAGTAGTCTTTTTGTGTCTTTTTTGGTCATTTGGTGTCTTTTTTTTAATCATTTACTGTCTTTTTAGGTCATTTTGTGTCTTTTTTTAGTCATTTTGTGTCTTTTTTTGGTCATTTTGTGTCTTTTTTTGTGTCTTTTTGTGTCTTTTTTTTGTCATTTTGTGTCTTTTTTTTGTCATTTTGTGTCTTTTTTAGTCCTTTAGTCCAACATAAAATGTAATTTTGAATCTTTTTTTTTACTTTCAAAACACTATCATGCTCAATTAAAAAATGTAAATGCAACAAAGGTTGCAAATATAACATATAAGAGGGTTCCATCCAGTTCTAACATTTTATACTAAATATATTTGAGCTTGTCTCCAGTTTTACTTGGTATATCATCATCAAACTGAAACTGGCCTCATGGAGTTTACAGCCAGAACTTTAGAGGTAAATTTACAGTAGGGCTCCACGCTGCTTTGTTTTCTAGTCTGGATGTGATGAAGAAGTCTGGATTTGGTGCTTTTGGAGACTCCAGAGGGTTAAACAAAGACAACCTCTGAACTTTATTTTTTTTGTCCCATATGGAAAAGACTGATCCCTGGAATACCTACGTGTGGAAAGGAGTCAATGGGACGCCCACGAAGAAGAGAGCCATCGGATTCAAGAAGCTTGCCAAGTGAGTGTGCAGCCATGCAGAAATATTAGAATAAAACAAGGTTAAATTAGTGATTTTTTATTGCATTTCTGTATTTATTAGAGTCAAGGTTAAGCTGCAGCCTTTAGTCAAAGTCAGAGATAATTTACTGTAGCATGTGTGTAGGATAAGTGACTTCCAAATAGTCAATTTCCTGACAGGAGTTAGACACAAGGGAAGGAAGCTGGAGTACTCAGCGGTGAAATTCATTCAATCAACCCCTCAGGGAGTAATCAAAGCTTTGTAGGTGTTTTGTCTATGCATGCACTCGTGCACGTTCGGCTATTATATTATTATTGCCTCGAGGATGTAACAAGCCAGATAATCACAATTGTCATCTGTCCCCTACCTTGACATAACGCACTGCAAAACAGAGGTGTCTAAAAACAAGATAAAAACACTAAATCTGAGGGACATTATCTCGCTGCATGGACAGATAATTCCACTTGACAAGATTTCTCAAATTAAGATTGTTAAATCTAGAAATAAGCATGTTGAGCACTTAAAATAAGAAATTAACTCTCAAAATAAGATAAATTATCTAACACTTGTAAATCTAAAGTTTTTTTTATCTTGGTAAGAAATCTTGGTAATTTGTAGGGGCAGTTCATCGCTGCTTACAGCTTTAATTTTAATCTTGTTTTAAGAGTTAATTTCTTATTTTAAGCGTACAACATGCTAATGATTTAATAATCTTAATTTAAGTAATCTTCAGACTTTCAATCAATCAGACTTTATTTGTATAGCACTTTTCATACAAGAGAGATGCAACACAAAGCGCTTCACATAAAAAAGGAGAAAATAACAATAATAATCATTAAAAAATAACGAAACATGGAAACAAGCAAACACCATCTCAACATGGAGCAGTGAGGAAACACTGGAGGCAGGTTAGAAATTAATTAGATTAAAAAAATAAAGTAAGATAAGATCAAATAAAATAAAATAAGATAAAAAAATATATATACAATAATAAAAAATAAAAAAGTAAAAGTCAATAATAACAATGGAAAGTTAAAAATATATATAACTTTAAAAAAAAAGTAAGATGAGATCAAATAAAATAAGATTAAAAAACTATATCTAATAATAAAAAATAAATTCATAAAAAAAGTAAAAGTCAATAACAACAATGGAAAGTTAAAATATATATATAAAAAATAACGAAACATAGAAACAAGCAAACACCATCTCAACGTGGAGCAGTGAAGAAAATAATTAGATAAAAAATAAAGTAAGGTAAGAAAAAATAAAATAAAATAAGATTTTAAAAAATATTTAATAATAATAAATAAATAAATAAATAAAAAAGTAAAAGTCAATAATAACAATGGAAAGTTAAAAAAATATATAAATTTAAAAATAAAAATAAAATAAAATAAAAAAATCTAGATAAAAAAGATAAAACAATAAATAAATAATTAAGAAATAGAGCATGATAAAATATATATACCTATAGAAATAGACTAATAAATAGTAGCAAATAATTAAATAAATAAATAAATAAATAAATAAAAGAGAAGATGTTATAACACTAAGATGCATGAGAAGAAAAATCTCTAAAAGTGAAATTATCTGTCCATGCAGCAAGTTAATTTCCCTCAGACTTAGTGTTTTTATCTTGTTTTTAGACACCTCTTTTTTGCAGAGCATGACCCTCAATATTAAATCAGACTTATCAATGATTAAAGGTTGCGAACTTTGCCCTCAAATGTATTGTCTCTGGTTGATTCAACTCCTCAATATTTCCCTGTGCATTGATGATTCCCACCATATGCTTCTTTCCCTCTGCAGGGCTGTGAAGTTCTCGGCCAAGCTGATGGGCCAGGCCATGGCCAAGAGGGTGAAAGCCACCATTCTGTTCGCCACAGAGACGGGCAAATCGCAAGATTATGCCAAAACTCTCTGTGAAATCTTCAAGCACGCTTTCGACGCGAAGGTACGCTTGCTCCTACCTTGCATCATCTTATCCGAAAGTTGGACCCGAGCTCATGTGTCATTGTGGAGACGTCTAATTGAAAAATGAGGAATTCAAAGACATCATTCCTATACACACACACACACCACCCTCCTCCTTTCCTCTCTCTCTGTGGCTGACGAAGCCAAGCAGATGCCAGCTGAGTGCAGGCGACGAGAGGGCAGGAGAAGAAAGTGTGTCTTTTGTCACATTTTCTTCTTCTCTCATGCAGTAAAGTGCCGCGGGTCGGAAGGGAAGATTTAACCACCGAAGCGTTGAGCAGTGCTGTAGTTTAAGACAAGATCCTGAAGCACCCCTGGCTGTGCAAATCTGTTAAGAAAAATAGAGAAAAAAAATGCTAAACATGCTGCTCTCAATCATACACTGCATGCTCTTCCTCCAGGTCATGTCTTAATTTTCCCTTCCTGTTTTCCCAGTGTGATCAATCATACAAGAAGAGATTCGTGCATGCAAAAGTGTGTGGATGTGTGTGTGTGTCACCGAGGAGTGGGTGTCTGGAGATGGATTGCAGGGCAGATGCAAGCGCCCCGGGCCAATCTTTACTGTCGTGGGGCGAAAGCCTGTTTCCTCTTCATGCCTTTTGGTTGTGTGTCTTTGTGTGTGTGTGTGTGTGAAAAGCAAGCGAGTCCTGTGGCAGACAAACACATTCAGGATGAGTGGTATGCATCGTGGTTGCTCATTGTGTGGCAACAGCGTATTATCATCTTGTTAGAGGCGAGGACAGAGTGGTCATTACAACCTCCTTCTCTGCCAGCGGCTGTGTGTTCAGGCTTCATTTACACGCTCAGGTCATCCGTCGTGTGGAGTGTGTGTCTAGGAGACGAGAGCCAGATTAAGGATACACCATGTAAGTGGAGGATAAGATTCCCTCTACATAATGCTCTTTGTTTTGTGTGTGTGTGTGTGCAGGTCACGTCGATGGATGAATATGACGTGGTGGATCTGGAGCATGAGACGCTGGTGTTGGTGGTGACCAGCACATTCGGAAATGGAGATCCACCTGAAAATGGAGAAGTATGTACTTTTTTTTTATGGAGGTGGGAATCAGCAGAGGCCCCACAATACGATTTTATCCCGATACTTGAGTCACAATACGATATTATCGTGACTAGTGCAGTGCCCGTAGGAAGTTTGTATTCGTATAGTGCAAATTGTATTTTGTAGGTAATGCTAATGCCTCTAGTGTAACCTTAAATAACACAGAAATGCTATCTTTCTCTCCGTATTATGCTTAGCTGTCAATAAAGTAGCAGTAGCAGTTAATAAAGTTTTGGTTTTATTGTTTTCAATGGATCAAACTGATGCAGAAGAAAGGGCTTAAATCTCTGCTTAGCATGCTAATTGTGAGATAGCACATTACGCAGTATGCTGCACTAAAAGTACATTAACATGAACCCAATTAGCTGATATACTATAATGTATGTAAGTATTTCATATCAAATGATTATTGGCATTACGCTAAGCAACATGAATGTCATCCCTGAATTACATAGTAATGCAACATAAGAAGTTAATTAAGCTAAATCTCCGCTTAGCATGCTAACCGCGAACAACAGAATTTGCACATTACATGCAGACAGCTACAACGTCTGCAACTCCATAAAACAAAAATAGCTCATAAGAGTTTAATTTAAGAGCTGATATCTAGACATTTTTCTTGGTTTTCTATATCTATATCAAAAAAACATGGAAAATGTCTAGATATCAGCTCTTATGAGCTATTTTTGTTGTTATCATTATATTTGTCCAAACAAATGTACCTTTAGTTGTAAAATGAACAAGAAATTGGAGTAAACAAGGGTGGTCTAATCATTTTTTCCATGACTGTATATGACCTTTGCTCCTATTTTTATATAACTTTTTTATATATATTTGAGCTTCTGTTTAAGCTATTTCTATTATTTAATTTTTAATTTAATTTTTATTTTTTATCCATAAAATCCTGGTTCTACAAGGAACCAGAAGTTTGATGTGTTGACCTACTAACAAACACTGTGATTACCAACACCCCAGTTCGAAATACCTCTTTCAGTTTAGTTTTCATCCTTTGTATATTTTTATTATTATTATTACCAATAAAAGTGTTCTTTTTTGTTTTTATTCTTATTACACCTGACTTATTTTTTAAATTAAATTAAATTTTGTTGTTTATTTTTTTATTTTGAATGTTCCTCTTTCAATTTAGTATTATTATTATTATTATTATTATTATTATTATTATTACTGTTCTTTCTTGTTTTCCTTTGTGTGTTTTATTCTTATTACACCTGACTTATTTTTTTAAATTTAATTTTGATTTTTTTGATTTTGAATGTTGCTTGGTTGAGATTAGTATTATTTTCATTGCATTGCACGTTTAATTCTCTAATAATAGAAGAGAACAAAGTCATTTATAACCAGAAGTTTGATGTGCTGATACTGAAGGCTGGTCTAATATTTTTTTCCATTCCTGTATATTAACAAGCACACATCACTAACTGCTCTACTTTGGTTGATGTAGAAATTTGGAGGTGCCTTAATGGAGATGCGCCACCCAACAAACAACACAGAAGACAGAAAGTGAGTTCAGACCCTGCATGTGTTTGTGTTTGTACATTTCCATGTTTTTCTTTGAGTTAAACATCCGCATGTCTCATCTCTCTCTTTCTCCTCGTGTCCAGGAGCTACAAGGTCCGTTTCAACAGCGTGTCCTCCTACTCCGACACTCGCAAGTCCTCCAGCGACGAGCCCGACGCCAGGATCCACTTCGAGAGCACCGGACCTCTCGCTAATGTCAGGTAAACAAAACCAGACCAGGGGAAACCAAACAGTCAGAACATGAGACGCTGTGAATATATTATCTAATGCAGTGGTTCTCAACCTACCTGGGGGTTTAGACTCCAGAGGGGGTCGGGCAGTTATCTCTGGGGGGGTTACAAAATGGTTGTGGAGAAAAAAAAACCCAAATAACACATTTTAGACTGGGGAATGTTTTTTTTATTTTTTATTTTTTTATTAATTTAAACAAAACACAACATAAATCACAAATGGACAAACACAGTAAAAAAAAAAAAAAGAGAAAAAGAACAACAACAAAATGACAAAACCAACCTAAATAAATAAATGAATAAATAAAATAACAATAATGAATAAGAACTTTAACACATTAAATCACATTAAAACTAGGGGAATGTTTTTTTTATATCATATTGTTATATTGTTTTTTTATATTATATTGTTATTATATCATGTCATATTCAGTGCTTAATTTGTACATCAGGAACACAGAGAGGGTGCTGTTACAATGGGTTAGGGGCACAGAAAAAGTCACAAAACGTGTCAAAACTGTCATCACAAACAAAACATTTATTTACATTTAACCCCTTAGTAATTTTTATTTCAAAGGCTGTAGTGGGCTCTTTGAATCTACAGCTAAGATCAGAAAGAACACTCCAAATAGTCCGACGTGTCCCCATTCTTCTCAAATCTGGTCCTAAGACGTCTGACAAAAGCATCAATTTTTTTCCACATGCTCTCTATCATCATAGGTATTTATTTTTTGATAGGAGCCACTTCATCAAGATTGCAAATCGGACATGGCAGCCATATAAAGTCTATGAGAACCAGTATATCTTCCAAGCCACTTAGAAGGTCAATGCTGTCAAAATCTACATTTTCTGGGTCAAGGAATCATTTAAAGCTATATGTAATATTTTGAGAAAAAAGTTTATGAGATTCAAGTGGCAAATCTACGAGAAAAAATGCGCAGATTTATGAGATTTAAAGTGGTGAATCAGCGAGAAAAAAGTTGCTTTTTTCCACTTTTTTTCCTCGTAAATCTGACTTTTTTTCACGCAGATTTGCCACTTTAAATCTGCGACTTTTTTTCTTGTACATTTGCCATTTTAATCTAATAAATTTGCAACCCCCCCTGGGTTTGTATTTTTATTTTTATTCATACTTAATATGCCCTAATATGCCGTCATAGTCAAGTTCTCCTGGTACAAGTCAATGAAGAATAATTCTGTTTGTACGACTGTTTCTTGCAGATTTTTTATTTTTATTTTAAATTTTTACATTGGAGGTCAAGACCAATAAAGTTAATATTATTATTTTATTATCATACCAATTGGTAGGCTGATCTTTGCTGAATAGCTGGAAGAAATCCATGTGGTTCTACGACCAAACAGAGAGACATGAGGACCCATTTAGATATCCACTGAAGTTACCAAATACAGTTCTTCTCCCGATAAAGGGTTAAAAATGTGTCGAATCCTGTTCTCCACTGTACGTAAACATGTTGCTTTGCAGGTTGCAGCGTGTCCGTCATCATGATCTACTCCAGAATTTAACTTTTATATGTTTCATTTTCATCCTCAACCAGAGTATGCCATGCATGAATGAATGTTGACTTTTGTGAAAACTTTTTAAAAATCCTGTTGCAGTGGACAGTTTGCTGAGCTGTTCAGGAAGAGGAACCCACATAAATGTCACCCAGTCTTGCAAAAAGTGAAGTGAGTTGATCTGTTCAAAGTGAAGCTGCAGTGTGAGGCTCTTGGTGAAAATCATCCTCCATCTAACCAAAAACCAAACACACGTATTAACATCCACCGAGTGTTTTGATTATTTCTAAGAGGGAAGAAAGGGCAAAATACGGTAACGCTTTATATTAAGGTCCTTGTAATAACCATTAATTAACAAGTAATAAAGCCCTTGTAAGTCCTTACCAGATGCTTATTAACATTATTGTGTGTTTATAAGCTTATATAAGTGTTAATAATGGCATTACAAACACCCATGACCCACCCATTATGTCTTTGCCATGCCTTTATTCATCTTATTTTGTTTGCTTATTGATATTAAAATATAGGTAACACTTTACAATAACCATCATTTATAAATGGTAAACAGATAGTTTATTAATGTTTAATCATCATTTATAAACCGTATATAGGCCATTTAGAATGGTGAATAGAAAATGTAATAATGTTGAACTATAATTTATAAATGCCAAATAGATTACTTTACCATAAACAAACGTAATTATTAGTTTATTAATAGCTTTACACTCATTATAACATTTTTAACACCATATTAAGTATGTAAGTGATTTCAAAATGATTCTTATATCTTTAAGAAATTGGTTGAAAACATTTAAAGATTAAATATGTATAGAATTTTGTAAATGGTTAATAATAATTGGTTTATAAACCAACTATAAACATCACTTAGCTGGTTATTGTAAAGTGTTACCAAAATATACTGGTAACACTTTACAATAACCATCATTTATAGATGGTAAATAGACCATTTCTTAAATGGTAAACAGATAGTTTATTAAAGTTTAATCATCATTTATAAACTGTATATAAGTAATTTATAAAGGTAAATATATTATTTATTAATGTTTAACTATCATTTATAAATGGCAAATAAATGGTATATTAATGTAATTGATAGTTACTTTACCATTAACAAACAATTCAATTATAATTAAAAGTTTATTAATAGTTTTGCTCTCATTATACATTTTTAACACTATATTAAGTATGTTAATGATTTTTAAATGGTTCAAATACCTTTAAGAAATTGCTTGAAAACATTTAAAGATTAAACATGTATAGAATTTTGTAAATGGTTAATAATAATTGGTTAATAAACCAACTATAAACATCACTTAGATGGTTATTGTATAGTGTTACCAAAATATACTGGTAACACTTTACAATAACCATCATTTATAAACCGTATATAAGTAATTTATAACGGTAAATATATTATTTATTAATGTTTAACTATCATTTATAAATGGCAAATAAATGGTATATTAATGTAATTTACCATTAACAAACAATTCAATTATAATTAAAAGTTTATTAATAGTTTTGCTCTCATTATACATTTTAACACTATATTAGAAATTGGTTTAAAACCTTTCAAGATTAAATATGTATAGAATTTTGTAAATGGTTAATAATAATTGGTTTATAAACCAACTATAAACATCACTTAGATGGCTATTGTAAAGTGTTATCAAAATATACTTTATTGTTCATCTATTATAAGTTAATTATAAGTTAACAATGCTTTTTGCAACTACCGGATCTAAAGCGAGAACAATGCCTTATTACTTGTTAATTAATGGTTATTAAGGACCTTATTATAAAGCGTTACCCAGAATACTAACATGGGCTTGGTTGCAGGGTTTTACAAACGTCTGTTTATGTTTTGCTACCTGCCTCTCTTTCTTTCTTTCTATCTGCGTCTCTTCCTTCATGAGTGTTTGTGTCTCTGTTTAGGTTCTCAGTGTTTGGCCTTGGCTCCAGGGCCTACCCACACTTCTGCGCCTTTGCCCACGCTGTGGACACGCTGTTTGAAGAGCTGGGGGGGGAGCGCATCCTACGCATGGGGGAAGGAGATGAGCTGTGCGGCCAGGAGGAGTCATTCAGAACCTGGGCCAAGAAGGTTTTTAAGGTCGGTGTCTGAGGCGAAGGGGGGCTTCGTTTGGATCATTTTCTTCATCAGAATGCTTGATTTTGAGGCGGTTGTTTTAGTAACTTTAATATAAAAATGTTTGAGATAGAATCTACTTATTTTGATCACATTAAATATAATATTTATGTGTTTGTAATTCTAAATCAAGAGAATTTTGAATGAATCCAACACAATAGATTTAGTCAGTTTTTAATTGACAGGCACTTCCTGTTAAGTTGTTATTAACTCAACTTGTAACGTAGTTAGATTTAATTAAAAAAATTGCGTGCAATCTGTTGCCTTAATTTTATTGAGTAGCTAGTGTTTATCTTTTTGCACATCAAACCATCTTTTTTTCCAACTTGAAGTTCAACCATGTTGCCAAAAAAGTTGGGATTGTTGTTTGAAATTAAAACAGAATGCAATAATTAGCCTATACTTTGTGACATTTATTTTTATTAAAAAAAGGGTTCTAAGGTTCTAAGTATATTTTATGCCCAAACCGATTAACTTATTTGCTGCACTTTTCTGTATTCCAAATAAATGATAATATAATATAATATAATATAATATAATATAATATAATATAATATAATATAATATAATATAATATATATTTAAATAAATTACATTTAATATTTATTATCCACTAAATTAAAATGTCTTATATATTATAAGTGTTTTATTAATTTTAAAAATAATATAAAATATGAATTAATTAATATTACTGTTGAATATTTATACGTATTTATTATATTTTGTAATAATGAAAAATATATATTTATTTTATATTCATTACTATTATTTTATTTTATTTTATTTTGTTCATATTTTAAAACATGTATTAACATATATTTTAGCGCATTTTAATATCCCAAAATTGAAGCATCAAGTAAACTTATTTTGTATTTTTTTTTCAAAAGTATTACATTAACCATGTGCAAATGGATGTATACTACACACACCTACATGAATTGTACTTCAGTGTATCTTCTTCTTTATACATAAAATGGAAAAATACCTTCAGTGAATCTGTTGTTATTGTTGTGTGAAAGAGCAAGGTTTTCAAAGGGACTTCTGAATAATGGTGATGTTCTTTCCCGTGCTTGTGTTGTTGCACGTCAAGGCCGCCTGTGACGTGTTCTGCGTTGGCGATGATGTGAATATCGAGAAGGCCAACGACTCGTTGATCAGCAACGACCGCAGCTGGAAGAAGAGCAAGTTCCGTCTGACGTACACGGCCGAGGCCCCGACCCTCACAGAAGGTAAACCACAGAAAACCTGCAGGAGCCCAGTGATGCACTGTGGATGGCGTCTTGATGTTAAACAAATATTCCAAATTTCAACCTTAGACAATATTGGAGGATATTACATGCAGCCAGAATGTGTAAAAAAAAAAACATACGGACCCGGGGGAGGGGGGTAATATTTTCAGAGAAAAGTTTACGAGATTAAAGTGGAAAATCTATGAAAAAAAGGGGCAGATTTATGTGATTTAAAATGGTGAATCTGCGAGAAAAAAGTTGCAGATTTACGAGAAAAAAGTGGGGGAAAAGCAACTTTTTTGTCGCAGATTTGCCACTTTAAATCTCTTAAATCTGCAACTTTTTTTCTTGTAGATTTGCCACTTTAATCTAGTAAATTTGCAACTTTTTTCTAGAAATATTACCCCCCATTTTGGATATCCACTGAAGTTACCAAATATAGTTCTTTGCCCGATAAAGGGTTAAAGGGCAAAATAAGTGCTAGGGTTCGAGTTAGGGTATAATGTATAATGTAAGGTTAGCAGCATCATTTATTTATTTATTGGATCTCCATTAGCTCCAGCACATTAGCATAGCTATTCTCCCTGGAGTCCAAACATTAAATCAAATTGTCCATTCTCCGAGATCATCAACAACACAAAAACAACAACAACAACAACAACTGTCAATATAGTCACAACATATATACAATTATAGACACTGACAAACATGTGTAACAAGGAACCTGGTCTCACAGGAATCCGTGAAATAGCCACGGATTCGCTTAACTCAAAATCCGTGGACTAGCCACGGAATCACTCAAATTTCCGTGAAACTGACACGGATTTCGCTACAATGCAAGTTAATGACAGTCATATCCTGTGGCTATTCCATGGATATTTTTTCCTATTGGTTTGTGTCCAAGTCACATGACTTTCAAGGTCCCGGCGGTCAGAACAAAAAACATGGCGGACAGTTCTCTCATTTTTAGTGAAAAAATCAATATTTTGACTTAGTTTCTGCATAAAAATGGATTTTGATCACATTTCTAGCAAGAAATATATGTTTTATTTTCTAAATATTCACTCAGTGAATGTACATAATCACTTTGTATGTTGGAATAGCCACGGGATATGACTGTCATTAACTTGCATTGTAGCAAAATCCGTGTCAGTTTCACAGAAATTTGAGTGATTCCGTGGCTATTCCACGGATTTTGAGTTAAGCAAATCCGTGGCTATTTCACGGATTCCTGTTAGACCATGTTGATCACAAGACATGACGCAACACTTGTACAGTACAATTAAGAGTCCATACACAACATTAAAACACCATAGCATAACATACAAACAGATACCAAAAAATAAATAAAAATAGATAAAGGAAAAATCGGCCTCACAGGATAGGAAGATTGTTTATACAGTTTAGCTACTGCAGCTGCAACATTAAAAGAAACTGTTGAAGCAAAAAATTATACCTAAATGTGTCTGCTGAGGGCTGGTCGGGTTATTGATCAAGAGCTGAGATTTGTGGCTCTGTAGTGGAAAGAAAAATGATAATAGGATGAGATTTAAAGGACCCTTGTAGCCTTGAGGTCTTGAGGTCTAGTGTCCAAAATGTTGGACCAGATGTGAAAAAGACCAGTCACTCTGCTCTCTAATTTACATGAATTAATTAGGAGCTTAATATGAGATAAAGATTGTAATCTAGCTTGACTCTGGGCAGCATGATATTAAATCTGTTATAAGGCTGAACTGTGTCTGAACTGTGTCAGCTCTGGACTTCTACACTTATTAATAAGTATAATTGTTAAAGGAAACTTTTGTATTTTTCAACCTGGACCCTATTTCCCTACATTTTTGTTTCAAAGTGACTAATGGGGACTAGGGATGGGAATAATTAATTGGTGATCAATGAATGGTTATTAAGAATTTGATCGATAACGTGGAATTTTTA
Source organism: Centropristis striata (assembly GCF_030273125.1). NCBI lineage: Eukaryota > Metazoa > Chordata > Actinopteri > Perciformes > Serranidae > Centropristis > Centropristis striata. Next base: position 7,040,776 of record NC_081523.1, read on the forward strand.
ATCGATCTGCGTATTTTTTAAATTTTGCTTTTATCTTTGACTGCGTATCAGTACTCACTGAACTGAAACACGGCCGAATACAGGAATATGTAAATCATAAATAAATACAGAATGCATCAAATTCCAGAAGTGCATATTTACAAAAAATTTAATTTCATCAATTTGAACATAAAAAATATTGTCTTCAGTTTTTAATGGCATACATGTCAAAAATAGTTAATTATCGCGACCTGTTTTATACATTTTTTAACTTTTATTGTAATCAGAGTTGTAATTGTAAAATTGCGTCGAAGGATTACATCACAGCTCATTTTCATGGCTGCAGGACTTTTGCTTAATAATGTCTCCATTATTTAATTGGACATTAATTAACAGGAAAATAAGATTTAAGCTAAAAAAAAAAAAAAAAAAGTAATGCTGTCTAATACAACAGCACTGCAACAAATCCTTCCTTCTTGAAGGTTGTAATGTTCTGTGTTGAAACTGTTTGGATTCAACTTAATTTCGGAAGTTGCACTTTGTGGTGCTTTTGAACTCTATTGCATTATATAGAGTTGTTATTTTCTTTGTGTCCTCGACATAAAGGAACAACACAATAACCTGAGGATTAAACAAAGGATTTCTTTATTTAACAAAACTGCCATTAACCAAAACTTTGGAGTTCTGGCCCAAAAAAACAAAAGAATGGAGGAAGTCTGACTCAGAATCCGCCCCAAACTATAATCACAACAATGTTTCAACTAAACTTGAAACAAAACTGTAGCCACCAGACATCCACCCTTAAAAGAAATGAAAGAAAAATAAGGTTAAAAAGGAAGCATCAGGAGCAACTAGGAGCGAGAGAAAGCAGAAGAAACAGGCAGTGATCAAAATAAAAACAAACACCTGCAATAAATCATATAAGCATATTCCCATAAATGATAAACTCATCCTTGATTAAAAGCAGATCATGTCTTTTCATAAAAAGATTCGGTAACATTTTATATTAGGGAACACATATTCTACATAAATTAATTAATTAATTAATTAATTAATTAATTAATTAAAAAAACATTAATTAGTTGCTTATTAGCATGCAAATAAATAACATATTGCCTCTTAATTAGTCATTATTAAGTATTTATTAATGCCTTATTCTGCATGACCTTATTATACAACCAATAAGCCATTAACTAAGAGTTTTCCCTCAATATGTTACTTATTTGCATGCTAATAACTACTAGCAACTAGATTAGGGAACACATATTCAACATTAATTAAAGTATTTCAATAACCTATTATAATTCTTGTTTCATTGCCGTGTTGTGCCTTTGTTTTGTTTTTCTAGTTTCTTGCTCTGTATAGTTATATGTTCTTTTTTATTTTTATGTTACATTAGGGAATCCCACTATTCAAGCCCCATGAGGGGTTTTTGGGGTTTTCCTGGCATGTCTTTATTTTATTTCAATATGTATATGGAATATATAAATTGTATTATTGTTGTTGTTATTATGTTATTTTCTTTCTTTGAAAACTGTGCCAAATAAATCAAATCAAAGTGTTACCAAAGACTCTTGTAGACCAGTTTCTAAATAAAATATGTGATGTAATTCTGTTTCTGTCTGCCAACAGCATTGAACACTATTCACAAGAAGAAGGTTTACGCAGCAAAGATGCTCGAATCGCAAAACTTGCAAAGTCCTAAATCAAAGTAAGTATGTTCTGACACATGAAAGAGAGAAATAATTAGAGTCACTAAACTGAAATAAGATCAAATTGATCTAATGCACTCTGCTTGTGTCGTTATTCCTTTGACTGTGGTGTGTGTGGACTAAACTGAGCAGACTGAAAATGTTGCAGCGCCGTTCCCTAATTCTCTGATCTCTTTTTACAGTCGCTCCACCATATTTGTGCGGCTCCACACAAACAACCACGACAGGCTGAGCTACCATCCCGGCGACCATCTGGGCATCTTCCCTGGCAACCACGAGGACCTGGTGACAGCTCTCATAGATAAATTAGAGGACGCTCCACCTGTCAATCAAATCGTGAAAGTGGAGTTCCTGGAGGAGAGGAACACTGCCCTAGGTGGGTGATTTAGGCTATTAGCGACGTCACGCTACTTTACGAATGCGGTAGGCGTGCAGCCGGGAGCGTCGCAGGTTGGAATCTGGGCAGGATGTCAAAATCAAAACATGAATAACAAACCGCCTCTCTTGCTTCAACAGACAACATGAAGTCACACTTTAGCGAGGTAGCTGCTGCGTGCCCAGAAATGCTTCAGTTGTGGTGACACCATGTGACATAAGTGAGATTTTCACTGTGACTGTGAAGCAAGGTGCTTCTTAAACACAGCATGTGGGCTTGGTCAAACTTTACCTTGACATATAAAGCTCTTCATGGCTTATTAAACTTTCTGCAGTCCTCTCAAAAAATGCTTTTTCCTATCACACTAAAGCGGCATCTATGGAAGTAAATCTGTGTCATCGGAGTTTGAAATAAAAAAGTTGACGTTGAATTTCTAGCACTGAATATTTATGCATTGACATTATGTATCTGAATGTTTTTCAACGTTAAAATTTCAACTGCAAAAAATTCAAACTCAAAAAATTTAGATTTTCACTGTGACTGTGAAGCAAAGTGCTTCTTAAACACAGCATGTGGGCTTGGTCAAACTTTACCTTGACACACTGATTATTAAACTTCCTGCAGTCCTCTCAAAAAATGCTTTATCCTATCACACTAAAGCAGCATCTTCCAGGGCTGAAAAGTGAAGCCAGCGCAAAACTGCAATGCCTCGACTGGCCACTTGAGGCTGGCTGCAAAAGCGAGCAAATCCTCATAGACGCCCATGTTAAAATGCCCAACTTTACAGCAGAAATAATCATGTTTACAGCCTGGTACCAACAATGATTTTGGTCACTGTAGCGAATATGTTGCTACGTGAGAACTGTGAGGGAGGTAAATTTTTAAAGAACCCACCCATTAAATTTATATTAAGGCTTAAAGTTGTGTTAAATTAAGGGTTAGGCATTGATTGACAGGACCTCACTGCTAGCTAGCAGCTGCATTCAGCCCACTTCAGATTGTCCCTGCTCCACCTCTTTGCCCTTTTCTTGGGTTAACCAAGATTGTGACAGCCAGAGCAACACTGTGAGCTTCATTTCAGCTCTTCAGAACTTATCACGGAGATTATTTTCAGATTTTAAACAGTCGATGGTCATGCTAAACTTGATCGTCTGCATGGATAATTTGTGTCCCTGCAGTCTTTTGAACTTTCAACTTGTTGTATTAAAAGTAATCATTTTTTAAAATTCCCATTAAGGGGTTTGTGCCTTTAAGATCTGCTTGTTTTGTGACTTAATTGTGTCTTATTTATGATTTGAACTACATGTGTGTAGGATATATCCAAAACTACCCTAATTTTTTTTGCATTTGCAAGCTAAAATGCATGCAGATATTTCTTAAACTTTTTATTAGAAAACTGTTACCTAGTCTCCTTTTACCACTATTTCGAACTCAACCGAGTAAATGGTTAGCAGTAAATGCTCTGCTACGTTAACCAGATAGTCGCAAACTTTATCTTTTTGCCATTTGGAGCAGGACAGATTGTGAAATATGATTTTATTAGTGCTTTAGCAATGCCTGCTACACCTAGAAAAGGTCGTAAATTGCAAAAAAAAATTGCTAAAAAAAGATAAAACACTGTAGATTACATGAGGTTTTTCCTCCTTTCGAGGTTTTTCTTCCTTTCTTCTCCTTACATGTGCTGTATTTCTATCTCTTCCTCCCTGTCTTCCTGTCCTGTTCACCTCTGTCTTATTGTTTGTGTGTGTTGTATATGTTTGGACGGGATGATGGCTCTGCATTTCGTTGCTTTGTACTTGTGACATGTGCAATGACAATAAAGTTGAATCTAATCTAATCTAGATTAGAGGGTGGCAGCAGATTTGGGTGATAACTTTCTATGAGTTTATTTCCATAAAAGGGTATACAAAATCTGAATTAATGCATCTTTCACCTTCTTCTTTCCTGCAGGTGTGATCAGTAACTGGACAAGTGAGACTCGTAGCCCTCCCTGCACCATCTACCAGGCCTTCCAGTATTTCCTGGACATCACCACGCCACCGAGCCCCGTGCTGCTGCAGCAGTTTGCTGCTCTGGCAACCAATGACAAGCAGAAAAAGAAACTAGAGCTCCTCAGTAAGGTAAATTCACTTAGTGTTCGGCGTTACCATTAACACTGACCTTTAGAGTTATCGAGCTGCTGCTGCACTGAGCGCTTAGCTCGGTTCGTGACAAGACACATAAGGGATTTGCGGTGTACGTGCGTAGGCTACATCCAAAAATAGGCTCTCCCTCTTTTTGCCATTTGCGAGGCAAATGTATGCAGATATTCTTTCACTTTCTATTAGAACACTTTTCGAAGCGAGGTTCTATAAAAAGTTGCCATGTGTTTAAGGCAAAACAATCGCTAACACATTCATCATGTTTGCCATCAAAATACGGGAGAGAGTTTTCTGTTTCTGAAAGCCGATTTGATGCACTTTGCACCGACGGAAATATGTACAGCAGAGGTGAGCTGGCGCCAAATTAAAGCCGTTGATCGTTCTAACCCAGAGCCATTCCCCCTCGCAGTGCCTCCCACAATTCACTCTCCATTTTTGTCAATGTGTGGAAAAGGCTGGCTGAGGCCAAGCAGTGAGTCATATGCTCATCCATCGAATCATTGTCACCAAAGCTGGAGGGAAAGATGGAAGGCTTCAGAAACAGTACAGTAGAATCGGCACTGCAGAGCATTTTTTGTTTTATATGCCCTAAATATCAGGCTTATTTCACAATGAAAGCAGGATTTTCAGACTTTTCTAATCCCCCTTTTTTCCTCATATCAAACATTAGACAACAGTCAAGCTGTCATGTTGGTCTAATTACTGTGTTCTTGCTTTAAAGTTCATTAACAATATCTCAATAAATGAACTATATCAGTCCTTGAAAAGGCCAACAGCCCCGTCTGTGCATCAAGGTTAAATAAAAAGACCAAAAGTACTTTTGCTGTTAAATGTTCACTAATTGTACATACAGAGCTTCAAACAGCGCTTCAGGCTCAGAGAGAGAACCACACCAGGCTTCTTCATGGTCACTGTGTCGCTCATTAGCAGCTTGAGAACAAAGCAAAAAAGTTGGTAACATACCAAAGTTTTTTAGCCTGGTGGCTTTGCTCTAAATTCATCACATCCAAATGTCAGTGATGACACACAAAAACAGTTGGGCAGTGAATGGAGAATGGCCGCCTCCTGCTCTCCACCCAGACATGTTTACAGATCTAAAAGAGGAAACAGAGGACACCTGGTTTCTCAATAACTTAATAAATATATATAGAATAGAATATATATTAGAATAGAATAGAATATATATATTAAAAGTCTGAGAATATATATTGAAACCTGAGAATATATATTGAAATTTGAGATTATATTGAAGGTTTTAACCGAATTCTCAGTTTTCCAATGTATATTCTCAGGTTTCTATATATATTCTCAGACTTTTAATATATATTTTCAGGTTTCAATATATATTTTCAGACTTTTGATATATATTCTCAGGTTTCAATAAATATTCTCAGACTTTAAATATATATTCTCAGGTTTTAATATATTTTCTCAGGTTTCTATATATATTCTCAGACTTTTAATATATATTCTCAGAATTTCAACATATATTCTCAGATTTCAATAAATATTCTCAGACTTTTAATATATATTCTCAGGTTTCAATAAATATTGTCAGACTTTTAATATATATTCTCAGGTTTCTATATATATTCACAGAATTTCAATATATATTCTCAGATTTCAATAAATATTGTCAGACTTTTAATATATATTCTCAGGTTTCTATATATATTCTCAGATTTCAATAAATATTGTCAGACTTTTAATATATATTCTCAGGTTTCTATATATATTCTCAGACTTTTTATATATATCCTCAAGTTTCAATATATATATTCTCAGGTTTTGAATCCATATATATATATCAATTTCCTGAACGGCATGCCATATATATATATATATATATATATATATATATATATATATATATATATATATATATATATATATATATATATATATACCTGCACTATACACCTTCACTTTTATCCCACCTTTTCTGTCTCTGTGCCATCCCAGGGCTTGCAGGAGTACGAAGAGTGGAAGTGGTACAACAATCCGACCCTGGTGGAGGTGCTGGAGGAGTTCCCCTCCATCCAGATGCCCTCCACTCTGCTGCTCACCCAGCTGCCCCTGCTGCAGCCTCGCTACTACTCCATCAGCTCCTCTCCAGACCTGCACCCAGGAGAGATCCACCTCACCGTGGCTGTGGTCTCTTACCGAGCCAGAGGTAAGGACCCTGCTACCCATTTGGGGCTCTTTTTCAGCACTATCTAATGTCTCTCCAAGGATTTTTTAAGGCTGCGTGGGTGTAGCTGCAGGTGGTTTCATATATTTCTGCCGACTGCAGGATGAACTTTAGTGCTCCCATTAGGCTTTTGAGGGTTTGAATTTGGTCTCTTTTTTTTTCACTGGCATTTTGTATGGCCACTTTTTCTGCAAAAACGCATAATAAACTCTCTCATACCCTGCAGTGTCTTGTAAAACTGTATTTAGCAGTAAGCTATTACTCAAAAAGCAGCAATGAGTGCATATCCTGTATATATATTTTGCTTCAGTTCGGTTTATGCCGTGGATAAAAGGCACTGTGGCTGTGGCTCTTTCAAGGTTGCTGCAAAGACTCGAAAAGTCAAATGACTCAGCCTCTCTGAGAACCCTCGGATGGCTCAAAGAAAATTGATTGGAAGTTATCTTGGAAAGCCAGTCTGCTTCATGGGGCAACCAGACCACGACTGTAATTACAACAAACATAGATTTAGAAGCACCTCAGGAAGATGCTATATCTGCACACCGATTCTATTTAGAGATTTGGACACAAACACTAATAAGAGAAAACACTGCAGGTATCCCAGTCCGTCTGACAAAATGCATTGTTTCAATTCAAGTGTAAGAACACTGTTCTTTATATGCAATTAGCATCTATACTATCAGCTGGTCAAGCAGCAAAGATTACCAGATGCCAACGCTACTATTTTCTCTAACATATAATGTGTACTTGTGCAAACATATTATCATGATTGTAAAGGCAGCGGTTGAATAGCTGTAATTTCCCTTTAGAGAAAGAGAGAGAGAGAAAGAAAGAAATGGCCCTAGCCTTGGAAGACGTGTTACGGCCACTCTTCTCCTGTTAGTTTGTGCACGTAAAGAGAGTGGGAGGTGGAGAGAAAAAGGTAAAGTGCTCGCTTGCTAATAATCCTGCTTTTCAGATGGAGCGGGACCTATTCACCATGGAGTGTGTTCGTCGTGGCTCAACAGGATAGAGAAAGGGGAGATGGTGCCGTGTTTTGTCCGGAGGTAAATATCACTAAATTTTGGAGACTGCAGAGGAAGTAGTAGTGTGGCGTGTTAAAAAGAAAGTTTGACATTTTTTGGGAAATGAACTAATAAACAGCTCATGTCTCTTTGGTAAATATGAAGCTAAAACCCAACAGCTGGTTAGCTTAGCATAAAGAGTGGAAACAGGCACTTGGTTTGACAGAGGAAGCAGTATTGTGGCAAGATAAAAAGAAAGTTTGACATTTTTGGGGGAAAATAAGCTAATATACAGTCATGGAAAAAAATATTAGACTACCCTTGTTTTCTTCAATTTATTTTTATATTTTGGTTTAGTTTTAGTTTTTCAAAACAATTGTGAGTGTTAGAGGGGCTGCTAGATGTTTTTTTTGTTACCATTGGACAGGTTTGGCTGTTTCCAGTCTACTTTAAGTGAATTTCTCAAGCTTTGCGGTCCCTTTTTTCGACATTTTAACCTAATTTATTCTTTTGTCTTTTGCATTACTTTAGTGCTCCGTCATTCCAGCTTCCCAAAGACAACCAAGCTCCTTGTATCCTGGTGGGTCCAGGAACAGGGATCGCCCCTTTCAGAAGCTTCTGGCAACAGAGACTATATGACCTTGAACACAACGGTTGGTTTTCTACCCATTCCTTAAAGATGCATTTATTACTACCTTTATATGAGGATTTGCAATGGATTTACACAGCTGCACATCAACCTGCAGACAGAATCTTCAATTTGACAGCTGATTATAATAATATCCAGGACTAGGGCTGGGCGATATGGACCACCAGTCATATCCTGTTATATATTTAGGCTGAATACCAATATATGATATGCAGTCATGGAAAAAATGATTAGACCACCCTTGTTTTCTTCAATGTCTTGTTCATTTTAATGCCTGGTACAAATGAAGGTACATTTGTTTGGACAGATATAATGATAACAGCAAAAATAGCTTATAAGAGTTTAATTCAAGAGCTGATATCTAGACATTTCCCACGATTTTCTTGATAAAGATTTTAATTATTATCAAGAAAACCATGGAAAATGGCTAGAAATCAGCTCTTAAATTAAAGAAAAAGGGTGGTCTAATAATTTTTTGCATGACTGTACATCCAAATATTTTTACCGCAAAGTAAGAGCAAATGTTCAGTCAAAGTCAAAGCCAAATATGACATGTCACAAGTAGTTTTATTGAAACTGTATATTTAAGTGAACATAAATACTGTATTACAACAGGGGTACCTTTTTTTTTTTTTTTTTTTTTAAATCAAAGCCCCATAAAGTTCACATTTAAATAAAAGAAATATCTTAAATAAAAATAACCTATGAAATAAAATAGGCCAATATTTATTCTGAAAAAAATATATTTATGTGAGAAAAGAATAACAAACATTACAAAAGAACTAAATATGACAAACCCTAGATAGGGCAGCATTTATATATAAAAGAAAAAAAATTGAACTATATCGACCTGCTGTCCCCGCGACCCGGCCCCGGATAAGCGGAGGAAAATGGATGGATGGATGAATGGATGGATAAATGCGATGTGGTCTAATTCCATATCGCATTTAAAATTTTATCGATACATTTTTTTATATGGAAATATTGCCCAGCCCTATCCAGGACAAGATGATTAATTTACTTTTGAGTGATAATGGAGTTGAGACTTGAGATTTAGATACGACCTGAAACAGCACACTACAAAAAAAGAAAAGTTGGGTGAACTCAAAATTTCAATGCAACAAACTTCAATAAATGTTTAAGTTGGACAATTAAACTAAATATTTTAAGTTTTGTTTTTGAGTTTGCACAACTCTGAATTCAACTCAACAAATGAATTTTTGTCAACTCAACTGTAGGTTGTACTAATTTATAATTTAACATTGTAATAACTTTTAATCCTTACTTCTGCTAACTTCTGCAATGTGCTGAATTGGCACGATTGTAACGCCGCTATGAAATGTCAGCTAATGTTGCAACCACAATTTTGAGTTAGCATTGATACGCTAATGGCTACTCTTGTAGCTGTAACAAGCAGCGCCGCTAGCATCAGTTAGCCGCTAGCGTTCGCTAATGACTGAATTTCACCGCTTTCCCGCATTTCACAACAAAGGAATAAGAGTTAGCAGAACTATTGTCCCTTGTTGTGAACCCCAACGTAAAGATATAAGTAACAACAACTCACAAACTTGTTTTTGAGCAGACAACTGGCTTCCTTTGTTGTGCTAACTTACATTATTGCCCTAAATGTCAATAATTCATATTTCCAAGTTTTACCAACTTAAATCACTGTTTTAAGGCCAAAAAATACAAGTTGGCTTTTTTGCAGTGCAGACCATTACTTCTACAACACCACTCAGAGCAATAAAATATCTATGCCCATTATCTTTCAGGAATCGAGTCGTGCCCCATGATCCTGGTGTTTGGCTGTCGGCAGTCTGAGATGGACCACATCTACAAGGAAGAGACCATCCAGGCCAAGAACAAAGAGGCGTTCAAGGAGCTCTACACGGCCTATTCCAGAGAACCCGGCAAACCAAAGGTACAAGCACCAAATTGTCGATAGCTGCCGATGAGTCAGCTTGTCACAACTCTCGTCGGGCTGCTGTGTGGGTTTGAAATAAAATCAGTGTAGAGAAAGGGCTGAATAAAAACTCCTGCGGTTATATTCTGGAGTAAGATCACTCCGATTGACATCATGTTTTTCTCATCTCACAGTTTTCTACAGTATTTGTTTTGTCGTCTTTATTTCTCTGCTTTCTTTGCTGTTCTGAAGGATGACTTGTTTTGCAGTGATGTTCAACGACTGAGTTTAAAAAAAGAACAAAATCTACACTCAAGAAAAAGCAAACTGGGTGTCTGTTACCTTATCCTTAGTCTGACATGTAGCTTCTACTAAGTACAATTATGTTTTGTGTTTGAACAGTTTTAAAACATGTAGTTTTAAAATGCAACACTTTAAAAGAACCTGGTCTCACAGGAATCCGTGGAATAGCCACGGATTCACTCAAATTTCCGTGAAACTGACACGGATTTCGCTACAATGCAAGTTAATGACAGTCATACCCCGTGTTCTTCGGTGAAAATATGCATTGCGACACTCCCGCATGTATTCTCATTTTGTGTCTTTTTTTAGTCAATTGTGTGTCTTTTTTGGTCATTTTTTGTCTTTTTTTTGTCATTTTGTGTCTTTTTTAGTCATTTTGTGTTCTTTTTTTACTCATTTTGTGTCTTTTTTTGTCATTTTGGTTTTTTTATTTCATCATTTTGTGTCATTTTGTATCTTTTTTTTGGTCATTTTGTGTCTTTTTTTAGTCATTTTGTGTCTTTTTTTTTGTAATTTTGTGTCTTTTTGTGTCTTTTTTTGGTGATAATTTCAAAGTTCTGGAAAAGTCCCATGTTGCATTGCGACACTCCCACAAGTATTCTGATGCATTTCATTGGCCAAGAGACCGAAAATAGGTGGTAAAAACTACAAATACTAGAAATGCAGTAATGCTTTCCCGGCTTAAATGGGTTAAAGAGGAACATGATTCTGTGAGATTTTTTGTCATTCCACAGCACCGCACCTTGATAAACAAAAGAGAATTTGGCAACATACAGCCTTTCAGCTCGCAGTTTGCAAATTCAACTTCATTTCACTTCAGTTCCCATCTCTCACCAGTCTGGGTTTTTTTCCACATTGTCTCCTTTCCTGTACTTTTCTCACACTTGATTTCTTCATGCACACTCATCATTCCTCCTCTGCCTCCCTGTCAGAAATATGTACAGGATGTACTGCGCGAGCAGCTGTCAGAGACGGTGTATCAGTGCCTGAGGGAGGAGGGAGGACACATCTACGTGTGCGGGGATGTTACGATGGCTGGGGATGTTCTCAAGACTGTCCAGCAAATCATCAAGCAGCAGGCCAACATGACCCTGGAGGACGCTGGCTTCTTCATCAGCAAGCTGCGGGTAAGAGAGAGGCTAGTAACTGGTGCAGCTCATGACAATGTTCACCGTGCGACTGTTAATATTTTAGCTTTTGCATGGCAGAAAAGGCAAACACAAGTAAGTTTTATGGTAAACTGCCCAGCAGATTTTCACATTTCTTGCCTTCAAACAGATATTTTGTGCAATGGTATAGATAGAAAGATCAGGGGGTCACCACAAGCAACTTTATATTAAAATTCAGCATAAAGAGTAAACCAGAAATCGTAGGAATCATCCTGTTGGAACCCTTAAAAGACTTCTCCACTGATTCAGTACTGCACAACAGCAGAAGCAGAGATATTTGTTTTTTCATTCTATGCATCTTTCTTGTCAAAACGCACCACCTCATTACCCACAATGCAACTTGAACGCTGACTTACTGTTCCATCTGACTCACAGTTATGTTTCCTCCAGTCTTTTATTTTGGAGAAATTGATGGAAGTTTGCAAAACCAAAGCATGAAGACTGCCTCTTTGTGTCACATTCAACATTTAGCTTTCACATTTAACTGTGCTGCATTAATATTTTGGCTATTCAATGCTTTTATGGGCTTAAAATTGTACTTTTATTTGTACTTTTACTTTTGATACTTCAAGAACATTTTCCAATCCAATCCACTTTATTTTTATAGCACATTTAAACAACAAAAACGTCTCCAAAGTGCTGTACATAGAATCAACAATAAAACAAACATTTCCATATAACAATCAGCAATAAATAATAAGTGTATACATCTAAAATGATGCTATAAATAAAACAATACAATCAAACAGATAAACATAGTAAAATAAATAAAAGACGTAGTTAAAAGTAGTAAAAGAAATAAAAGAAATAAAAGACACAGAGGACCACAAAACTCACGCAAAGTTAAAACGCCAAGGAATAAAAATTAAAATGATAATAAAATATCCATATTAATTATTTTATTTCCATATAATAATTATCGTGACAGGCCTAAGTACTTTTACTTAAGTAAGAGATCTGAATACTTTTTCCAAAACTGACCAGGGGTTATGTGTCAGACTTTTTCTCAATTGGACCCCAAACTGTATATTAAAGATGGACGACATGACAGCTCCCCAAAAGTGAAGCCAAAACATTAAAATCCCCCCCTGGTGGCTGGCTGCAGTATAACACTTAATGTTAGCAGATGGGGACATTTGTGTTAATTTCTAATAACTTCATAACAATGTTCACCATTAAACCTCCCCTGAACAGCCTAGAGCAGGGGTGGTCAACCTGTGGCTCCAGAGCCTCATGTGGCTTTTTAGGCCGCCTGCAGGGGCTCCCCGTGGCTGAGACAAAAAAAATGATATACATATTTTTACATTAAAATGTTCATTTATCAATGGTGTAGACCAAAAGCTATTTGTATTACTCAATTGTAAAATTGTATAGCCTTTTTACAGCATATTTAAAAAGTTTTGACATTTAAGTCAACTAAAATGTGCTTCATAGCTTACGAAAGTCTCCGGCCCGGCGCCTTAACCTTTACGTTTTGACAACTTTGAGTTTAGTTTTCAGTTCCCCGATATAGACTAGTTTTTAAAATTATATTAATAAATGCTCAATATGACTATCAATAATTTTGGTAGGCTAATTTAGACTTATTAGGCTGTTTAATTTTCACTTTAGGCTCAATATAAGGTTTGTGGCTCCATTCCGCGATTTTCTCTTTTTTTTTGGCCAACAGTGGCTCTTTAGTTAGTAAAGGTTGCCCACCCCTGGCCTAGAGTGTCAGGGAAAAGAGGCTCACAAGTTTGAATCCAAACGAGCTGTGAAAAAAGTGAATAAGAAGTGCTCTCCAGCTTTCAGAGCTGCCCTCGTGCAATGCAATCAACACCCAGTTGAACGGGCGAGGCTCTACAGGGCAGCTTCTCCACATGCACGTATGTAACCGAGTGCTAAGCACGGAGCTGCTGAAAAACAGAAGGCGTGTTGAGTCAGTGTTTCCTGCACAAATGAAGGTTAAAAAAACACCCCCGCTGGCTTATTTTCATTTGTGAACTCAAGGGTAACAAGGCTATAAATAGAAGAGTGACACGTGTCACCAAGCCCACTATTAACACACTTACCTGTGTGGAATACAAACGGAGTGAAGAGTTGTTTTTCAGCACTGTTCAGTGAATCTGTCACAGGCAGACGAACACTCAGTAAACATCTGTTCATCTACAAACGTTTAATCATAGTGCGAAGTCTCAGTATTCTGTAATATAAGAGTAGGTGAAAAAATACACAAACCAAAGAATGTCTAAGAAGGAAAACACCAAAGATATATACAGTCAAAGAAAAAAATATTAGACCACCCTTGTTTTTTCTAATTTCTTGTTCATTTTAATACCTGGTACAACTAAAGGTACATTTGTTTGGACAAATATAATAATAACAACAAAAATAGCTCTTAAGAGTTTAATTTAAGAGCTGATATCTTTACATTTTTCATGGTTTTCTTGCTAATAACCAAAATCATTATCAAGAAAACTGCGGAAAATGTCTAGATATCAGCTCTTAAATCAAACTCTTATGGACTATTTTTGTTGTTATCATTATATTTGTCCAAACAAATGTACCTTTAGTTGTACCAGGCATTAAAATGAACAAGAAATTGTAGAAAACAATGGTAAATTAAATTATAATATTTTCCATGACTATATAGTAAGACCGTTGCTTGCTCTAACAGAAAAAGTTCACTCCGGCTGTTTATATAATCTCTTATTTCTTTCTTGTTTGAAATCAGGCCTGTCATTCACTGTTAAACAATACACAAAACAATATTGACCTCATATTTCCGTCCCTGTCTCTTTCTTTTCACCGTACCACCGTGTCCAGGATGAGAACCGCTACCACGAGGACATCTTCGGTGTCACCCTGCGCACCTACGAGGTCACCAACCGGCTTCGTTCAGAGTCGATCGCCTACATTGAGGAGAGCAAAAAGGACTCAGATGAGTAAGTGGATTGTGTCTTTAATTTCCAGCATTGTCCGTAGTGAGCGCTATCACTTTAACCCTTAATAGGGCACTCATTGAAATACTTGCAAATTCCAAATTACAACCCTAGAGAATATTGGAGGATATTACATACTGCCAGAATGTGTAAAAAAAGAATGAATCTGCGAGAAAAAAGTGTTTTTTTTTTCACTTTTTTCTCGTAAATCTGCAATTTTTTTTGCTCAGATTTGCCACTTTAAATCTCTTAAATCTGCTGCTTTTTTTCTTGTAGATTTGCCACTTTAATCTAGTAAATATGCAACTTTTTTCTTGAAATGTTACCTGAAGTTACCAAGTAGAGTTCTTAGCCTGATAAAGGGTTGAGGCTTTTCCTGATTGCAGATTGAGGTTATAAAAGCACAAAAGATCCCTTATGCAAGTAAATCTGCAAATTTCATGGTAATATTCTTAGATTAGAGATATCTTGCATGCAGTGTTAATATTTTAGCTTTTGCATGGCAGAAAAGGCAACCACAGTAAGTTTTATGGTAAACTGCCCAGCAGATTTTCACATTTCTTGCCTTCAAACAGATATTTTGTGCAATGGTATTGACAGAAGGATCAGGGGGTCACCACAAGCAACTTTATATTCCATTGACTCCTTCCTCCTTTCATAAATAATTCTATGCATCTTTCTTGTCAAAACGCGCCACCTCATTACCCACAATGCAACTTGAACGCTGACTTACTGTTCCATCTGACTCACAGTTATGTTTCCTCCAGTCTTTTACTTTGGAGAAATTGATGGAAGTATATATCTAAAAAACAAGATATAAATAGTTCATCATAAAATGTGGATTGAAACTGAAGATAATTGTCAATTCATGACTTCTGGCAGAAAACTACAATGCTGACGCAGGCATAATTTGGATATGGCACCATTGACAGGCGACCAAATAAAGCAAATCTTGATCTTACAGATTTTTCTTGACATTTGAGATAATATAAGTACACAACTCAACAATATATATACCATAGCTCTAGTTGTTTTTAGGCCATTTTTTAGACCCTTAAAGCTATTTTTTCTTAAACAAAATTATTCCAACTTTATGGCAACCATGTATATAAAAAAGTAGAAACAATATGTAGAGATAATTTGAGTTTGACACCAAGGGTCTACATTTACTCCTTCTTCCTTTCATACATAATTGTGTCTTTAATTTCCAGCATTTTCTGTAGTGAGCGCTATCACTTTAAGGCTTTCCTGATTGCAGATTGAGGTTATAAAAGCACAAAAATCCCATATGCAAGTAAATCTGCAAATTTCATGGTAATATTCTTAGATTAGAGATATCAGCAACGATTTATATTAAGGTCCTTGTAATAACCATTAATTAACAAGTAATAAGGCCTTACAAGATGCTTATTAACATTATTGTGTGTTTATAAGCTTATATAAGTGTTAATAATGGCATTACAAACACCCATGACCCACCCATTATGTCTTTGCCATGCCTTTATTAATCTTATTTTGTTTGCTTATTGATATTAAAATATACTTTATTGCTCATCTATTATAAGTTAACTATAAGTTAACTATGCTTTTTGCAACTACCGGATCTAAAGAGAGAACAATGCCTTATTACTTGTTAATTAATGGTTATTAAGGACCTTATTATAAAGCGTTACCGAGATATCTTGCATGCAATGTTAATATTTTAGCTTTTGCATGGCAGAAAAGGCAACCACAGTAAGTTTTATGGTAAACTGCCCAGCAGATTTTCACATTTCTTGCCTTCAAACAGATATTTTGTGCAATGGTATTGACAGAAAGATCAGCACAAGCAACTTTATATTCCATTGACTCCTTCTTCCTTTCATAAATAATTGTATTCCCTCCTTCACTGGTTCATTGTTAGTCTTTTTGTCTGTGATTTTAGGAGGCGTGGTAACGTCTGTTGTGAACACACATAAACACATAAAACCAGGATCACTCACTTGACTCGTCTGTAACACCACTGATCCGCGTGGGATACTTCAAATCTATGATTCATTTTCTTATTTATCCTTTTTTTTTATTTAACCAGAGATTCTTCTTCTAAGCCACTCAAATTTGCCAACTGGTTAGCTCGTGTGTTTTATCCTTATCTCAGTCGGGGAGATTACGAGAGCAGCTCTTTTTCTCCCGAGAGATGCTCGTATCAGTCGTCCGACTCCAATCTGCAACCTGTAGTTGTGTTGGTGACGCCGATGTGTTATCACCCCTCTCTTCACATGAAAACAGAGTGGGTAACCATAGAAACCCCGCGGAGAAGGGCCTTTAAACTAACAGGATTAGAGTGAACGCGAGTGGGTCTGTTCCATTTCTGTTTTTGTTTCCATCGTCATTTGTGCACATTCAAGATTAGACACTTCATAAACCCTTGCCATGAGAGCAAAACAAGGGCCCTACATATCCACTATGGCTCATTAAGCACCAACATAATGCATCACAGACGATGGCTCCTGTGTGGATTGTCACTTGAATTTCACATTTGGCCATCAAAGCCCCTGTTCGCTGGATGAGTAATGACTGTAACATCTCTATTTCCATGTCTCTGTTCCTCTCTGTCTTTCTCCTTCTGTCTTCTCTCTTTCTCAGGGTTTTCTGCTCGTAGGTCTGTGAATCCGAAGCTCTCTGACGACAACCAGTCTGGAGGACACAGCAACACTGGTTAAAAAAAACATACTGTGCCAATTTTTGTACTGTAAAAAAAAAACACACAGAAAAACATGAGTTTCTTTTCTTTTCTTTTTTCTTTTTTATACCACTTTAATGTTTTCGTTGGGCTCTATGCGATTTTGTCTGTAGCAAGTTGGAAATGTTCTGTTCTCTGAGAAATCTGTTTTGCTCGTTGATGATACTTCCAAAAAGTATAAATTGATCATTTTGATTCATAATGTGTGCACCTAGTGTAATGACCTGCCTCATTGTGAATGCATGACCAAGACAAGAATATACTCAAGAAATATAATATACTCTGTGTTATTGTTACAGTTAAAAGGCTTTTATTGAGGTTTTATATTTATGAGGAAAGACGTGTGGGAATTGATAACAAAAACTCACAGACATTTATGAAGTATGAATTAAGTCGACTTTCAGGAAAGATTCAGGGCTGGGAGAATCAACTGGGCTCGTGTTTTTTTTTATTTATTAAAGGCAAAGGTGGTTTAAGGAAAAGCTCAAAAAAGGGCAGAGATAATTGAAAGATGTACAGGCATGCAGATAGAAAAACTGAAAGAGTGATTTTTCTGTGCGCATTGTTGACAGGTCGCCCTGAATTATGAAAACAGCGATTCTGTCACAGCCTCGACTAACATATTATCTAGCTCTTCACTGGCAGTCCATCAAAATGCATCAGCCTCTGTGCCAGCTCTCTTTTTAGTGGCCTGTCCATTCTCTCCCTAACATCATAATGTTGTGTGTCCCAGCTGGTGCTTGCCCAACCCACAGCAGCTGCATAGGAATGTGAAGGGGCAGCCACTGAAGAAGTCTGAACCAGTGCATATTAAAAATAAACTCTAATTAATGGCACGTCTCTCAGATTTGGAAATATCCAAGTACTGGTGGCTATAATAAGAGATAAATGACATGTCAAGTCGTAATCATAGTGGAGGGACACGGTTTTGAGAAATAATTTCTTGAATTGTAGATGATTGTTCAAGGATTAAATCATTTTGATTTGGGGGGAGGAATTATTCTCTTTCCTGCCGAGAGTTGGATGAGATATTGATAACACCCTCGTGTCTTTATTGCATATATGAAGCTACAGCCAGCAGCCAGTTAGCAGGCATTCAGACTGAAGAAGCCTTCAGGAGGTTGTGTTGGTGGGGGCATCTTGTTTTGGATATTAGCGAGACATGAAATACAATCCTGGAAGTCCAGTTTGAGTGAGCGAGTAACCCTTTTGATGCACAACATGGGTCAAAAATGACCCGCATTCATTCCCCATGTTATTTAATGCTTGCAGTGTGTTTCTGTGCTCTATCTTTTGATATAAACTTATTTTATGATTGACTATTCCAAGTATTCTTTAAATTTCTTGTTTTTGACAACAACAGATCATTATTTCCATTTTGCTTGTCATACTTTATGAAGAAACAAAGTTTTTGTATTATTATATAGCTAATTACTTGGCTAAGTAGCTTGCCAAGCTAACTACTTAGCCAAGAAATTAGCTCAGTAGTTAGCTTAACAAGCTACTTGGCTAACTACTTAGCCAAGAAGTTAGCTAAGTAGTTAGCTTAGCAAGCTACTTAGCTAAATACTTAGCCAAGAAGGTAGCTTAGTAGTTAGCTTAACAAGCTACTTAGCTAACTACTTAGCCAAGAAGTTAGCTGAGTAGTTAGCTTAGTAAGTTATTTGGCTAAATACTTAGCCAAGAAGTTAGCTCTGTAGTTAGCTTAACAAGCTACTTGGCTAACTACTTAGCCAAGAAGTTAGCTAAGTAGTTAGCTTAGCAAGCTACTTAGCTAAATACTTAGCCAAGAAGTTAGCTAAGTAGTTAGCTTAGCAAGCTACTTAGCTAAATACTTAGCCAAGAAGTTAGCTGAGTAGTTAGCTTAACAAGCTACTTAGCTAAAAAAAATAGATATGGGTCATTTTTTACCCATGTTGTTCATTCGAAGGGTAGTGAGACAAAAAGGGATTTTATTTAAAAATTAATAAAGGAAAACATAAAAATTAGGATGTATAATAATCAAAAACAAACTAATTGAGGAAAACCTGGAATATTGAATGATGAGAATAATTTATTGCAAAGATATAGAACATAAAAACTCAGACATATCGGGTCACTTTAGACCCATGTTGTGCATCAGAGCTCACACACCTTTTACTGTTGTCGAATTGGCTGCATTCAAATGAATGAGAGTGATTTCCTTTTTACACAAAAGTCACAATGAATGCCTTAGCTTAGCATAAAAACTTAAAACCTGGAAATGTAACCGTATCACCCTACCACGGCTTTATAACAAATTTGTTTAAACCACTTGCATAAATGTCACTTTGTGGTTTAATAGGAGACTATGTGCCAGACCTTATCTTGACTAAAAGCACAAAGTCACCGCTTCTTTCGAGGTTTAGCGGTGCTGGTAGGTAGATTTTGTTGTATTCTGATAGAGCTAAGTTAGATGTTTCTAGTCTGTTCTGGTCTGTTCTGAGCTAAGCTAAGGCTGCTGGCTGAAGCCTCATATTTACCGTAGAGATGATCGGGAGTATCGTTTCTCATTTTACTGTGTCAAGTATTCCTTTAAATACGACTCTGTGTCTCTGTAACAAAACATTGTTAAATGAAGCAAAACGATCTCTTTCAGCACCCTGCGCTGCCCAGATATTATCTGACAGCTATTGAGCTTTTTAAAAAATTTGCATTTATCAGCATCATTAACTCCTCTGCCTCTTGCCTTACATGAACTCTCTGCCTCTGCCTACTTACAGCACATTCATTCTTTCTTTTGTCTCTCTGCATGATTGTGCGCAACCCTTCGGCTCACATGCCACCCTTTCACTGTGACCTGACACCTGCTCAGTAGCATCAGCATGCATGAGTGTGTGTGTGCGTGTGCGCGTGTGTGTGTGTGAGTGTGCCATAGAAATCATAAGTGTGTGCATGTCTATATGAGTGGGTGTAAAACATGCATGTGCTCAGGTGTATGTTTTTACATAGTTATTCTGTCTCTCCGATATTAAAATAAGCATGATTTTGTTGCTCTGTGAGTCACACAAGCCTGCAAATCTTACAGATGGTGTTTTGGTAAACAGGAAACTGCCCACATGGCTTTTTAGTTTTGATCTCAGCAGGTCAGTTTTGTTGTAATAAGTTCCAGTGAAGTTTTTTTCATTCAGGGACAAGAGGCAGTCACACTGCCGCTGTGGTCATTTGCTGCTTTCCAATGAGTCAGGGTTGTAATTTGAATATAATTGTGCAGGGGCCACGTTGTTTATTGATCACACACTCTGCAGTAACCTGTGGCTTTTTACGTGTCAGCTTCTGAGTCTTGTTTGTTCCCTTTCTTTGTCTCTGATTCAAATTAAAAATTACTGTTAGCATGATTAACGGATTTCAATGTGATTTTCCAAACGTCCCTCACAGCTGCCAAGTTTATTTATTTATTTTTCTGAATTTTTACTGCTGGGAGAAAATGGGCGATTCCCCATGAACCCCCACTTTTGTTCATTCCGGATGAATGTCTCCTCTGTATAATTTGTTTCGACAGATTTAGTTTAATCGGAGTGAGAGCCGTCTAAGAAAATGTCTGTGATGTAAAATGTGCAGCAGGAATACAATTGATACACGATATATAGCTTCTATATATAGCTTCTATAGATATATATTCAAAGACAAAGTATAAAATATAAAGAGTACCACTTTGATCTTTTCTAAGAATGTATTTTGATTATGTAAATGAGCACTATGATTCTGCTTGATTTAAAAAAAGAACAAAAAAAGGCCTATTCTACGGTGTCTCTCGTATCCTTTAGGTATGGGGGATAAAAACGGCAGCGTTAAATAAATGCATGGTGATCTTCTCTCTCCTGTTCATATTTTAAAAGCTCTGTCTATTTACCAGCACTGTGTCAGTCAGTGAGACTGTATTGTGAAGGTGGTCCGGGCCTTTCTCACAGGGCTTTGGATGGTAAAAACATTCTCGAGGGGGGTTTCTTTTTCTGTGTTTGCATATCGCTGCTGCTATGAACAACTCTGATCCAATCAGCCTCTGCTATAATGACCTTTGTTGTGTAATTGATTGAGGATATTCCATTTTAATGCATCAACTGCAAGGACTTTGCATTTACTTACAAATAAAGAGAAACATTTACAGAATATGTCAACACATTTCGCTTGGTTTGTTTTTTCTTGTTTATATAAGAGCCAAGCCGGACTGCCGGAGGTTTATTCCTGCAGCGGGACTTGTTTAAGGTTGAAGCGTTTTAGTTTGAAGGTCAGATTTAGATGTTGATACAGAGTTTTTTTTTTTCTTTCCCTGCAAAACAGAGTTGCAGCAAACAAGCCATTTGCTTCCCCCTCCTCTTGCTGTAAGTGCTGGTCGTCATGGCTGGGAGATTCAGAGCTTAGACATGTCTCTCAGCACCATGGAGACGTGTCAACATAACAAGCCAAACTTCACACTCACAAGCACTCTGATTGGTTCCTGGCTATCAGGAAGAGAAGCACTGGCCTTTTCTAATTAGCCCAAAAAGAAGTGTGACCCTCCTTTTCGAGCAAGATCGGTTGCATGAACACATGCTGCAGTGATTTCAATCTCAAGCACAAATATTTGAACACCACACAGAGTCTGAAACAAGCAAAACAAGGCAGAAATATATTTTTCTCTGTATCAATATATACCCATTACTCAGCGTCAAAGTCATGGTTCATGGGAAGAAGTTGGCCAAGGAGTCACTGCTGCCTTCTGTGCTGGAAGACGATGACGCAGACACAGAAAGTGAGAAGCTGCAGCTGGGAGAGGTAGGAAGCTGACCATCCGGCCAAGTCTGCAAAATGCTCGAGCAAAAGGGAAGTGTGAACAACCAGGTAGGCAAGTACAGATCTGTAGGACCGTGCAGGCAGATATTCATGAAGCCTGAGAGGGAACAAGCAATAGGAGAGGGATTCAAAGCATGTTATTGATTTGAAAGAGCATATTAAGCTTTAGAAATGGAGGTCTTGACCGTAACATCATCTCTAGACACGTCTGAGTACTTTCCCTGCCCCGGGCAGGAAAATACAGACTAAAGACCTGCTATTTTCTTTTTATAGATCGCTCTTTTGACCTGTGTGCGTGCATAAATTTATTAAATAGAGTGTCACCCTGAAAGTCTGTCTCAATTACACTTTTATGTGGTCTAATTACTGCTCCACCGCTCTACTGTAAGTGTCAGAAACACTTTATGAAAGCAGCACATTTTCAATCCAAAACCTGGATAGAAAGTGACGTAGAACATGTGCAGCACCGCTCACATGCCAAATGTTACATTTGAGGAGACTATTTAGTCCTGAGAATAATGATATATGGCACGGCTGACTGGGGAATGTAGTTTAAGATGCCGTAGGGGTAGAAATAAAAGGAGAGGAAGACTAAAACAGCCTCTGGCAAAAGAGGTTAAAGGGAGGTGGGAAGACAAGAGTAGGAGGGAAGGATGTAGTAACAAAGGCAGGGAGGACTAAAGGATACAAGCTCAGAAAGCAACATGGTCTCACAGGAATCCGTGAAATAGCCACGGATTCGCTTAACTCAAAATCCGTGGAATAGCCACGGAATCACTCAAATTTCCATGAAACTGGCTACAATGCAAGTTAATGACAGTCATATCCCGTGGCTATTCCATGGATATTTTTTCCTATTGGTTTGTTCCAAGTCACGTGACTTTCAAGGTCCCAGCGGTCAGAACAAAAAACATAGCAGACAGTTCTCTCCTTTTTAGTGAAAAAATCAATATTTTGACATAGTTTCTGCATAAAAATGGATTTTGATCACATTTCTAGCAAGAAATATATGTTTTATTTTCTAAATATTCACTCAGTGAATATACATGATCACTTTGTATGTTGGAATCATAGACTGTATATAAATAATGCTTTTAGTCACCGTGATGTCACCCATTGGTTTGTGGACTGCCCGTTGGAAGCCTTGAGTTCAGCGTTATACTCGTCGCCATCTTGCATCGCCATCTTGTTTCCGATACGGGGAGCAGACCATATCTGGACTGTGGAGGAGGAGAGGGATCTGATCACTGACTACAGCCTCTCTACACCTCAACCTGACTGAGAGAAGCTGCTGCTAATTCATGTTAGCATTAACTGGAGCATTAACTGGGATGTTAGTTTTGGCAAAAAAAACTAAATGTATGTTACTTACCTGAGAAAACTGAACAGCGACTCCTTGGAGTGTCTGTTAGTCCAACCAAACGCTGAACAAGACTTTTTTACTGAACAAAATGTTCAAATAAACTGTCATTAAGTGAAAATACAGTGAAAGGGTCAAAGTTATGAGACCAAATCGGTAAATGTCCTCTTTTCTGTCTATATAACGTTATATATAACTTTATTGACACATTGCCGTGGATACGCATTGCTCTGCTTCTCTCCTGGTGACGGCTCACCTTGTCAGTGACCTGTCAATCAAAGGTAGCCATGACCCAAATTCTTCTAAATGGGGCCATTATTAGAACTATTGACATCAAATTGTCTTGAAGATCATTTTTAACTAGCGATTGAGACCATAATGTTGTCCCTGAAAAAAAATTCTGAGGTAATAAATCAAGTGAGAAGTTTAAAATTTTGCACTGAAATGAATGGGCAGATTTTTTTTGCAGCCAAACTTAGCGCCCCCTGCTAGAATTTTCGGTGGATTGCAGGCTTTATGCACTTCCTGGTTGGCCTCCCTGCTCAGACAGGGAGATTGCCGCCTGGTTGGAATAGCCACGGGATATAACCGTCATTAACTTGCATTGTAGTGAAATCCGTGTCAGTTTCACAGATTCCTGTGAGACCATGTTGCCTATTTAGTCCTGAAAATGACGATATATTGCACGGCTGACTGTGGAATGTAGTTTAAGATGCCGTAGGGCTAGAAATAAAGGGAGAGGAAGACTAAAACAGCCTCTGGCAAAAGAGGTTAAAGGGAGGTGGGAAGACAAGAGTAGGAGGGAAGGATGTAGTAACAAAGACAGGGAGGACTAAAGGATACAAGCTGAAAAAGACAAGTTAAAATGGTGCATCCACATTGATAGACTCAGTTGTCTAAAGTATAGGTATCGGTTTTATCCTCCTGGCAGCAAATGCATCAAATCTCCTCAGCCAGGCTGCCAGCAGCAGCC
Source organism: Centropristis striata (assembly GCF_030273125.1). Taxonomy (NCBI): domain Eukaryota; kingdom Metazoa; phylum Chordata; class Actinopteri; order Perciformes; family Serranidae; genus Centropristis; species Centropristis striata. The sequence goes on from NC_081523.1 coordinate 7,064,970, forward strand.
AGCTTTGAGGAGTCACGATTCCTTTACTTTCTCATTATCCGCCCAGAAGAGAGTGAGCCGGACAGAGGTCGACGTGCGTGGGCCAAAGGAGCAACACTCAAGTCCTGACGGGGATGTGCTAGACGGAGGTGAAAGAGAGGGTGAAGAGGAGGAAGAGGAGGAGCTGGGAGGAGAGGAGGACTACGACACGGATCTGGAGCTCGGAGGTAAAGAGAGAAGATGGGGTGGGAAAGTTATTACATTTTATGATAAAGGGTGTGATGTTCCCTCTTATAAAAAAAAAAAAAGTGGGGAAATGGATCAGTGAGTCATATGTTTGAAATGAACTATTTTCTGTCTGGGATGATGGTTCATTTTTCTTTCTTTTTTTTTCATTTTCATTTTTATTAATTCTTCTTTTCGAACCGAAAAAATAAACAACATAAACTACAACAGCGTAGGCTAGATCAGTAGTTCTCAACCTTTTTGAGTCGCGACCCCCAATTTAACATGCATGTTGAACAGAATCTCACAGTTCAGATCATTCAAACTCAGTTGATACGACAAACGTTGGACAAATAATGAAGCAGACAACAACTAAAACATCTCTCTGTCTGTGCATTTATATATATTTTTATATTTTATTACTTACTTTTAATCTAAGTCCTTTGCTATAAGTTTAAAGTAATAACTTGCTACTTTGGGATTTGTCAGAAAAGACACAAAATTACCCAAAAAAGAATCAAATCGATTACAAAATGACACAAAATGACTAGAAAAAGACACAAAATGATCAAAAAAATAATCAAATTGATCACAAAATGACACAAAATGACTAAAAAAAGACACAAAATGACGAGAAAAAGACACAAAATGATCAAAAAAAGGACACAAAATTACCAGAAAAGACACAAAATTACCAAAAATCTGCAGTGGGTTCAATTGGATTTACTAAGAAAATTTGAGTAAAATGAACTCAAGATAATTGAGAAAGAATTACATAATATATATATATATATTAAATTTACTTAAAATGTATAAGTCCAGTCAACATAATAAAAATATCTAGATTCAGATACAGTTATTTCGTGCAACCACTTGTCATAGTAAAATTATATTCATTCAACAAAAAACATTTTTTTGAGTGTGTTTTGATAGTGAGTTTTAATTTGATCTTGATCAGAACAAGCACTGATAAAGCCCTCCTTGTCAGGCCATCTGTTAATCCTTTCCCTTTTGCCTTTCCATCTCTAAATGATTTCAGGAAAGGAAAAAAAAAACACAAAACAAAACAGTAACTCCTACACGCGCCTGCCTGCCTGCCCACACATGTGAAGCCCTGTTCTGCATCTTAATGATTTCATCTCAAGGCTTTGTGTCAGGCTTCCTTTTCACCAGAAGTGAAAACCATCTGGTATGAATGAGCTCCCCTGACAGGGCGAAATCAGCCACAAGGGAGTTTGCAATATCACACTCAAAAGGTCCTCCTCCGGGGGAGAAGTGCCACATCTCTCCTTCTACAAAGAGGCATTGATAGCGAACAATTTCAGACAGCTAGTGTCTTTATTCATGTTGCAGATAAGGAGGAGGCGTACGACCCGACGGGCCAGACGTGCTACTTCGAGGCGTGTGAAGCGTTACAGGTGGTACCTGCCTCTTACCTCCTGCGGCACATGAGAAATAGTGAGCTGTCCATGATGCATCGTGGTCTGGGGCCTCAGGTACTTTCATCACAGGTTAGGGATTGCATGGAAAATATTACACTGCAAAAAAAAGAAAAGTTGGGTGAAGTCAAAATTTCAAGGCAACAAACTTCGATAAAATGTATTAATTAATTAAACTAAATATTTTAAGTTTTGTTTTTAAGTTTGCTCAACTCTGAATTCAGATTTTTGTCAACTCAACTGTAAGTTGTACTAACTTATTAATTTTACATTGTAATAACTTTTAATCCTTACTTCTGCTAACTTCTGCAATGTGCTGAATTGGCACGATTGTAACGCTGCTATGAAATGTCAGCTAATGTTGCGACCACAATTTTGAGTTAGCATTGATACGCTAATGGCTACTCTTGTAGCTGTAACAAGCAGCGCCGCTAGCATCAGTTAGCCACTACTGTCAGTTAGCCGCTAGCATCAGTTAGCCGCTAGCTTTCGCTAATGACCGAATTTCACCGATTTCCCGCATTTCACAACAAAGAAATAAGAGTTAGCAGAACTATTGTCCCTTGTTTTGAACCCCAACTTAAAGATATAAGTAACAACAACTCATAAACTTGTTTTTGAGCAGACAACTGGCTTCCTTTGTTGTGCTAACTTACATTATTGCCCTAAATGTCAATAATTTATATTTCCAAGTTTTACCAATTTAAATCACTGTTTCAGGCCAAAAAATACAAGTTGGCTTTTTTTGCAGTGTACATACTGCACACTGCAAAAAAAGAAAAGTTGGGTGAACTCAAAATTTCAAGGCAACAAACTTCGATAAAATTTTAAGTTGGACAATTTAACTAAATATTTTAAGTTTTGTTTTTGAGTTTGCTCAACTGTGAATTCAGATTTTTGTCAACTCAACTGTAAATTGTACTAATTTATAATTTTACATTGTAATAACTTTTAATCCTTACTTCTGCTAACTTCTGCAATGTGCTGAATTGGCACGATTGTAACGCCGCTATGAAATGTCAGCTAATGTTGCGACCACGATTTTGAGTTAGCATTGATACGCTAATGGCTACTCTTGTTGCTGTAACAAGCAGCGCCGCTAGCATCAGTTAGCCGCTAGCGTCAGTTAGACGCTAGCATCAGTTAGCTGCTAGCATCAGTTAGCCGCTAGCTTTCGCTAATGACCGAATTTCACCGCTTTCCCGCATTTCACAACAAAGAAATAAGAGTTAGCAGAACTATTGTCCCTTGTTTTGAACCCCAACTTAAAGATATAAGTAACAACAACTCACAAACTTGTTTTTGAGCAGACAACTGGCTTCCTTTGTTGTGCTAACTTACATTATTGCCCTAAATGTCAATAATTTATATTTCCAAGTTTTACCAACTTAAATCACTGTTTTAGGCCAAAAAACAAAAATTGGCTTTTTTTTGCAGTGTAGAGGGTTTATATTCTTCTTGCTTATTATTATTTTAGTCTGTTGTTTTTATCATTTGGATATCATATCTGAGCTGCCATCTGTAGCCGGTTCAATCTTTCAGTGAGAGAAGCAACAGTTAATTTAGAAGGAAAATTGCTTATTCGACATATTTTTGTCACAACAATGTATCAAATGAAAATGTGAAACATCGCTTGATGTTGAACCTACAGAAAATTATCACCCAAATCCGAAGCTCCTATTGGCTTTTCATTCTTTTCATCATTGAGCTAATCTCGTTTGTGATGGGTAACTTTAACTCCAAATTTCAACACTGACTCTTAATTTCACACCAAAGTTAGTTTCACATCAAAGTTTCACATCAGATCAAAGTTTGGGGTTTGTTTGACAAATTCAGTGCCTCTCCCACACTATGGAATTGGTTTATACCTGAGTTATATTGGAGGAAGCCTGGTGCATCTCATACCATCACAAAGGGGTCGGTATGTGACCAGTTGTTAGTGACACTGGCTGAGTGTTTCTGCCGTCACTTTCGCTCGGGTTAAGGTATTCAAATTGAACCTGCCTTGTTGAAAAAGATCAGAGATCAAAGAATATTTCCACTTCTGTCTCTCTAAAGCTTTTTCAGATCAGCCCAGACCTTTTCTTTCGTGAATGACTCATTAATTCAAAGTCACATTCCCCTCCAGGGGGACCGCACTGATCATGGCCGAGTCTCGGGAGCACTGTGTGAAGTCTAATGCAGCTGAGCTTCAAGGAGTTTTCAGCCGTTTCCCAGGAAATACATCATGCATGTACATATGTTTGCATTGCACTTAACATTTAAGATTGCATAAACCTAGTGCACATATCGATCTAACCGCTACACATTCAGGTGGAGAGTCCTCCGAGTCCTTTGATGAGAGAAAAAGGCTGTTGGCATTGATTTATACGCAGACAGAGCTCGTTATGCAGATGTAAATTTTTATTTACCGCCGGCGAAACATTCTTATTTTTGATCTTAAATGGCAGCTAATGATTTTCACCTTGTGACCTATGCAAAAGCAGCTTTGTTATCCGGTTCTGTTGAGCATTAGACAGCATCGTCAATATATACGTCAAATAAGATGTTTTAGCTCTCATATAAGCCAAAATAAACGCAGACATACATAGATATATAAAGATCTGAGCTGCTTTTTGCACGATTGGACCAAACAGGTAATCCATGATTGCATGATGTATTTAACTTTAATTTAGTGCATGTGTGCAAAACAATGATTTACTTTTTTTTAATAAGTCAAAATAAGCACAGACATACATAGATATATAAAGATCTGAGCTGCTTTTTGCAGGATTGGACCAAACAGGTGATCCATGATTGCATGATATATTTAACTTTAATTTAGTACGTGTGTGCAAAACAATGATTTACTTTTCTCCATATGCTCCATTAAAACATCCTGAACTAATCTGGGAATGTACATCTAGTATTTTCTGTTCTTTTAGGCCTTATATAGGCTGGTTTTAGCCCACAAGTCAATAATAATTAGATGTCTTTTAAGGGCAAATCAATGTGAAATTGCTCTGTGGTTCTACATCTAAGACTGAGTGAAGAGTACATCCACTGCAAATGTGAAAAACTCATTGCCTGAAGCTCTTAGCAACACGGTTTGACATTTTTACAGGCTTCCACTCGTCCATGCTGCTGTAAATGAAAGTTGTAAAAGTAAATCCATTCCTTAACAAGCCATTTCCCGAGGTTTCTGCTCCGGCAACATAATTCAGACGCATTCAATCGGATTTTAAAGAAGTCTTCACCTGTCAATCATAGCCGGTATAGAAGTAAAGTAACAAAGTGCAGCTGCCAAAGGTTCTTTATTTAATGTCTTGCAGATGGATGGGCTTCTAAAATCTTATCGGAAGATACTCTGCATGCATTTAAACACACTCTCCTCTCTCTGATGGGGACGTTTCTGCACTTCGTGTTTTTTTATTTTTTTAAGATCAAGTTAACATAAGGCTTCATGCAGCCAACTTTCTCATTAGCCGTGCTAGAAACTATAATTTTCATGTTCTGCGAGCTTCATTTCTGACCCACGCCTCCACACAGCTCCCTTCTGCTTCATTTGTCTCACACAGGTTTAATATTCCCCTCTCTCTCTCTCTCTCTCTATCTCTCTCTCGCTCTCTCGCTGTCTCTGCCCACCTGCATCAGTACATCTACTTTTTAACTGGAATACAGATAAGAAAATATACTGCAGTGAACAAACAGAAGAATTTCACTTTGAGGGGGGGGGGTTGGTTGTGTGTTTGCAGGGCACCAAAGCACTGGCAGTTCCCCTGGTAACCAACACTTCAATACTGAGGCTGAACCTGCGAGATAATTGGATGGAAGGAATGGGCGGAGCTGCTATAGCCGAGATGTTAAAGGAAAATTGTTACATTACAGGTGGTTTCACTGGGCACTCAAGCATGCACACATTTTCCCTTTCTTTTCCCTCATTGTCTCACTTTTTTTCTATCAAAAGTGCTACGCCTACTCCCACTCGCATGCCGTTCTCACCTCAATTATATTACATGAATCCGGGGACCATGTTTAATATTTGTCAGTCATCTGTGCAGTTCAGGGACCTATGGAGGGATCTATGGAGAATGGGTCCTGTGAGTCATGCAGGCTTTATTCTTAACAGTATGTCATACACCACTATTAAAACTTTCTGGTGTAGGCCCTGATCAAATTTATAGTAAAGCAGATTAGTTGCCAACATATATCTGATGCTGTAGCAGACAATAGCCAAGACAGAATTATAAAAGAAACATCTTTTTCTGAATTTAAAACAAACAAGAGACAACGTCCAGGTCTTAAAGGTAAAGCCAGTGTGGAAGTGCCTCAAACCTGCATTATTTCCAATGACCAGCAGAGGGCGACTTTGTTTGTTCCAAAAAGATTGTATAAAGGTCTATGAGAAAATGCCCCTACTTCTCACTTGATCCAATACCTCAGTAAATATTTTTCTAATTTTGTTTTTTTATCTCAATCAATTGTTTTAAGCCTTCTTTAATACAGCATGATGTTCATTTTGAAGTAAAAAGCCACTACTACGGTGCACTTTGAAAAACAAATTACAACAAAGACAACATGTACCGTGTTGTCTTTGTATTTGTCTTAGAGCTTCGACCTTTTCACAGAGTGTTTTCAATTCATGAAAGTTAATTGTAACATTTTGGTGGCTGAAATCTAATTTCCTGAACAGATTAGTTGCCAAGACAGAATTATAAAAGAAACATCTTTTTCTGAATATACAACAAAAAAGAGACAACATTCAGGTCTTAAAGGTAAAGCCAGTGTGAAAGTGCCTGAAACCTGCATTCTTTCTAATGACCAGCAGAGGGCGACTTTGTTAATTCCAAAAAAATGTCTATGGTCTATGAGAAAATGCCCCTACTTCTCACTTGATCCAATACTTCAGTAAACATTTTTCTAATAAGTTTTTGATCTCAATCACTAGTTTTAAGCCTTCTTTAATACAGCATGATGTTCATCATGGTTTCAAGAACAGCTTAGTTGTCAACATATATCTGATGCTGTAGCAGACATTAGCCAACAAATAATTTTTAAAGAAACATATTTTTCTGATGAAATTAATATACAACAAACAAGAGACAACGTCCAGGTATTAAGAGTAAAGCCAGTGTAGAAGTGTCTCAAACCTGCATTCTTTCTAATGTCCAGCAGAGGGCGACTTTGTTAGTTGCAAAAAGATGTCTGATTGTATAAAGGTCTATGAGATAATGTCCCTACTTCTCACTTGATCCAATACCTCAGTAAACATTTTTCTAATTTGTTTTTTTTTAAACTCAATCACTAGTTTTAAGCCTTCTTTAATACAGCATGATGTTCATTTTGTAAAATATGGTCCCATTTAGATTAAAGTCTTGAAGCAGGGTATGCTTTAGGGCATAGCTACCTCGGGAGTAAAAAGCCACTAATACAATACACTTTGAAAAACAAATTACAGGCTATTTGAATGTAGAGTGTTGTCTTTGTATTTGTCTTAGAGCTTCGACCTTTTCAGAGTGTTTTCAATTCATGAAAGTTAATTGTAACATTTTGGTGGCTGAAATCTAATTTCCTGAACAGATTAGTTGTCAACATACAGTATATCTGATGTTGAAGCAGACAATAGCCAACAGAATATTTAAAAAGAAACATATTTTTTTTTATTGCAAATGAAGAAATATAATACAAGCAAGAGACAACCTCCATGTCTCAAAGGTAAAGCCAGTGTGGAAGTGTCTCAAACCTGCATTCTTTCTTATGACCAGCAGAGGGCGACTTTTGTTGCCAGACTTTTTACTTTTCTAGTTTTAAAATGGTCATTCATTCATTCATTCATTCATTCATTCATTCATTCATTCATTCATTCATTCATTCATTCATGTGCAAACAAAAGAACATAGTAAAATAGCTTTAGTTTTAAGTAATGATGTCAGTCATGGCAATTAAAAGATGTGTTTATCTGAGATTTATTACTTTTCTATTCTTTGAAAAAACATCCAGAATCGATGGCAAGTTTATGGATTTCAGCCAAGTGAAACAAATATTTTGGTTTATTTTGGTTTTGTTCCTTTAAACTGACCGATATATTGAGAATCAAACACATAAAATTAGCTGAATCTACACGTTTGATCCCTAAGTTGCCTCGAGGGTTAAAACAGCTGATATTCAGTATGAAACCCAAACTGAATTGTGTTAAGCTCTGCTGCATTTCATATCAGCTCCTCCTGCCACATATTGTTCCTTTGTCTGGTCTAACCTGTGTGTGCTTTTGTGTCAATCCCAGAGGTAGACCTATCCGACAACAGTCTTGGGGATTACGGGGCCAGAGCCATCGCTGCCATGCTTAAGGAGAACAGCACCCTGGTGAACCTCAATCTGTCAGGAAACCGTTTCACAGACCGCTCAGCTGAACACCTCGGAGCAGCGATCATCACCAACTCCAAGCTGCAGCACCTCGACCTGAGCCACAACGCTCTGGGAGAGCAAGCAGGTAGCACAGCAATTAGTTCTACACAGTAAAGGTCACATGTTTCCTGTGAGACCTCAGCCTTTTTAAAGAATGAAACAGTACCCTTGGTGCCCATTTCAACTAGCCTGATATTAAAGATTTACAAGTGAGATACATATTTTTTTTTTACATAATTTGCATGAGCAGCATCAGATAACTGAACTTAATAAGGACACAGATAATATATGTGTATCAACAGACAAAGGACATTAAAGAGGAACAAGATGTAAATGAGTCCAGTTTGTTTTTTTGCAGGCCATTGTCATACAATAAGTTAGAATATGAATAGAGTATAAAGTATCTTAGAATTCTGCAATTATTGTCAGATATTGTCAAATATTTGTTTAATTTGGCTGAAATCCATAAACTTTCCATCGATTCTGGATGTTTTTTCATTTTCCATTTTATGGTTAATCTAGAACAGGGATCTCAATCTTAAATTACCTTGGGGCCACTGGAGGCAGTATCAAAATGACCAAAAAAACACACAATTACTAAAAAAAAGACACAAAATGACAGAAAAAACTAAATTACTTAAAAAGACACAAAATTACAAAAAATGACACAAATATTACTAAAAATAGACACAAAACTACTAAAAAAAAGACACAAAATGACAGAAAAAACTAACTTACTTGAAAAAGACACAAAATTACAAAAAATTACACAAATATTACTAAAAATAGACACAAAACTACTAAAAAAAAGACACAAAATGACCAAAAAAGACATAAAATTACAAAAAAAGACACAAAATGACAAATTACTAAATATAACTAAATTACTTTTTTTTAAAAACCCAAAATGACCAAAAAGATACACAGAATTACCAAAAAAGACACAAAATTATTTAAAAATACGCACAATTATTTAAAAAAAGACACAAAATTACCAAAAAAAGTAATTAAAGGGACCTTCCACACACAACACGGTAAAATGCCATTGGCCATTTTGGAAAAAAGGGATTTTCTTCTCCATTTAGAGCAATGGAGTGAAAATAAAGTCAGCGAGTTTGAGACCCATGATCTAGAAAAGGGGGGAAAAACCCTGTAAAAAACCCAACTTTACAGTGTCATTGTAGAAAGCATCTGTGTAAGTAAATGCAAAAAGTGATGATAAGTCAACATACATTAAAGCCATAGAAAATTGACCGTTCACCATGACGAGTGCAGAATAATATAATATATCCAATTACTGGTATCTACTTTTATTAGATTTTTTGGGGGAAAATCATGCTCATAAAACGAGTGAGAGTGTGCAGTAATGGTGTCGCCTTATCTATAAGCAGTGAAAGGACAGCAGGCGGCAGCAGATTGTGGCATTCAAAGGTCAAGAACATTTCGCCCTCATTAAAGCCTCTTTAAATTATCATGTGGATGAGCTTTGTGTCAGGCACCTTGTGGAAGAATGGCAGACCAGGATGCAACGAGCATCTGATGGAGGTAATTGAAAATAAATCTGTCTGTGCCAAAAGGGGACACCACCGCGTCTCTCATTGGCATGTGTGCGGCGGCTATGATTCATCCCCACATATTCAATTTTATTTTCATCCTCGTGCTTTTTCTGAGAGCACTCTTTCATATAGTAGAGAGAACCAGAGTGCACCAATCAGATTCATGCTATGGTTTTATTGCTTCTCCGAGCGTCTTTTTCTGTGATTATGAACCACTGAGTGCTGTGCATTATTCTTCTCCTCAAGACAAAGTGGGGAAGTGAGATGATGATGGAAAATAATTAGGAAATAATAAAAAAAAATGTACATAATCTTTTATTGTGTGTAATGCCCGGTGTATCAAATATGAAACAAACAAAAATACATATCTGGCAATAATTTTTTTTTTTAATTTACATTTTGTTAGAGGGCCAAAAATTGATTGTCCATTATTTCTTGGTTCAGGCATTATAGGGTTTTAAAAACGATGATGAAATGATTTATAACAGTTTTGAATAAGTAAGTGTAATTTACTGAGGATTTTAGACATTTTGGGGGTTTTTTAAGATTTAATACTGGAGATTTTTTACTGCCATTTTTTATTTATTTTTACTTTTTTTTCCTAAGGGCAAACCCTGGGTGAGTCTCTGTCGGAGAACACAGGCTTGAGATCTTTAAGTCTGGCCTGGAACTGCATCCGAGGGAGAGGAGCTGTGCTGTTGGCCAATGGCCTCGCGGTAATCCACCTGGAAAGTTTAAGCTTGCACACTATATACATTTATTGGAGCTAATGCAAGACAAAAGAGCATCGACAGGTAATACAGGTAAAGGTTAGACCAGGACAATATTCTGCTGCTAGGACAGCCTCTCATGGAAAGGCTTTCAACAAGCTTTTGGAGCCTGTCTGCAGGGATTTGCTCCCATTCAGACACACAATCCTCAGGGCTGTTGGACACTGAGGCTGGGCAGTAAGACCTGGCTTACAATCCAATCCATCACAAATGTTGGATTGGGTTGAGATCAGGGTTTTCTGCAGGCCAGTCAAATCCTTTAACACCAAACTGGGAAAATCATTTCTTTATGGACCTGCCTTTGTTAACTCTATGGAGGCTATTTTGTCCACTTTTGAATCCTTTCCATGTCTTTTTCATGTCTTTGTAAGTAATTTTGTGTCTTTTTGGTCATTTTGTGTCTGTTGTGTCTTTTTTACTTATTTTGTGTGTGTTTTAGTTATTTTGTGTCTTGTTTTTGTCATTTTGTGTGTTTTTTAGTCATTTTGTGTCCTTTCTTTGGTCATTTTGTGTATTTTTTTTTGTCATTTTGTGTCTTTTTTCATTCATTTTGTGTCTTTTTGGTCACCTTGTGTCTTTTTTTTAAATTCATTTTGTGTCTTTTTGGTCATTTGTATCTTTTTTGTGTGTTTTTTGGTCATTTTGTGTATTTTTTTAGTCATTTTGTGTCTTCTGTGGGGTTTTTTTTGGGTCATTTTGTCTCCAAATTTTGTGTCTTTTTTTGGTCAATTTTGGCAATTATTTCTGGGATAATATGTCTTCCAACAAAAGGTGGTTATTGGGACAGGCCTAACAATTAGCGCCACCTCCTGGCAATACAAGGAAACATCAAACAAGAGCTGACTAACCTTAGAACTCCTGAATATCATTAATCCTCTGGGGTCTATGATCCCGCTGGCGTGATCGGATATTGTGGGGTTTTTTTAAAGCGACGTAACAAAAAATCAGCGCTGCTGTTGACTTCACTCCAAATTACAGACTTGAAACTTTCTCCAGTTTTTTGTTTGACGTTCTGAGGTCATGTAAAACCAAAGATATGATAATTTTAATTTGATAGTACAAAAATATTTATTCAAGTGTAAAAGTAGGATGGGACGAGGCAGGCGTCTAATCATCTAACACTGTTCCTATAAATAAACATGTTTTTATGGTATTTCATAAGGAAGTTTTATTATATTCTAATTTTACCTTTATATGTTCATATTTGTAACCTATGTTTACATTTTCAGGTCTTAAACATTTCATTGAGCATATTTGTAGTTTTTATTGTCATAAATAGTATAATTTTATTTCAGATTTCATGATTTTTGGGTATTTTTGGGCTCAATGTATTAAAAAAAAAGTGGGTTAAAGTGAAAAAATAATTGTCAGATCATGTTGAAGTTGTGCTGTGAAAATACCAAATACCAAACATGGGTATAGTAAATATTATGTGGTATATAAAGGGCAAATATGCTCAGACCCCAGAGGGTTAAATATCATTAATATTTGGTCAGTTATTGATAACAAAGATGCTCTATTACAATCAGATTCAGTAGAATACTACTAGTTTGGCACCAATGATGTAATATTCTTACTATAGCTTGCATTGGAGAAAATGAACACACAGTTTCATCCATTCCTTATGCATTTGCACTTGTGTTTCTGTTTTTTAAAGTCTGAAAAAGGTATTCTCCAAACTCTGGGTACGAATAACAAATTGGCTATAAAAAATTTAAACAAGCCATGGAGGAATTCAAGAACCTGGACTAGTAAATTGACTGTAAAAACAAGATAATGATATATTATGGTGACATTGATTTGAATTGGTCAAAAAAACTTGTGCATTAAGTTTCTGATATGATTCCGTTTTGTTGGTTGGTACTTTATGAACACTGCAAAAAAAGAAAAGTTGGGTGAACTCAAAATTTCAAGGCAACAAACTTCGATAAAATTTTAAGTTGGACAATTGAACTAAATATTTTAAGTTTTGCTTTTGAGTTTGCTCAACTCTGAATTCAGATTTTTGCCAACTCAACTGTAAGTTGTACTAACTTTGAATCCTTACTTCTGCTAACTTCTGCAATGTGCTGAATTGGCACGATTGTAACGCTGTTATGAAATGTCAGCTAATGTTGCAACCACAATTTTGAGTTAGCATTGATACGCTAATGGCTACTCTTGTAGCTGTAACAAACAGCGCTGCTAGCATCAGTGAGCCGCTAGTATCAGTTAGCCACTAGCATCAGTTAGCCGCTAGCATCAGTAAGCCGCTAGCATCAGTTAGCCGCTAGCATCAGTTAGTCGCTAGCATCAGTTAGCCGTTAGCTTTCGCTAATGACCGAATTTCACCACTTTCTCGCATTTCACAACAAAGATATAAGAGTTAGCAGAACTATTGTCCCTTGTTTTGAACCCCAACTTAAAGATATAAGTAACAACAACTCACAAACTTGTTTTTGAGCAGACAACTGGCTTGTTTTGTTCTGCTAACTTACATTATTGCCCTTAATGTCAATAATTTATATTTCCAAGTTTTACCAACTTAAATCACTGTTTTAGGCAAAAAATACAAGTTGGCTTTTTAGATGCTGTGTATCATAACCTGGCCAACTTGCTTATCGTGTTTTATGAAACAGCCCCCTGGTCAGGTATTCATTAAGCATCTCACAGCAGGACAGACAGTGCAGTTCCTGCTTCCCTATCTTAATGACCGAGATGGTCAAGAGGGCTCTAATCAGTAAGACGCGCTGACAGCTTTGATTGATTCGGGTCCTGAGAGGCTGATTACATCAGGATCTATTCTGCTGCTCTCTCACTTTAAATTAAGGTCTCTCTCTTTTGGTCTTAACTTAATCATGTTGGAGAACTTGTCCAACTTTTGCTTGGGTAACACTTTACAATAACCATCATTTATAAATGGTAAACATAGTTTAATGTTTAATCACCATTTATAAACCGTATATAGGCAATTTAGAATGGTAAATATATCATTTATTAATGTTTAACTAACTACATCATTTATAAATGACAAATAGATGGTTTATTAATGTAAGTTTATAGTTACTTTACCATTAAAAAAATATTTAATTATAATTAATAGTTCATTAATAGCTTTAGTTGCACTCATTTTAACATTTCAAACACCATATTAAGTATGTTTATGATTTTTAAATGATTCATATACCTTTAAGAAATTGGTTGAAAACATTTAAAGATTAAATTTGTATAGCACTTTGAAAATGGTTAATAATTGGTTTATAAACCATCTAGAAACACTACTTAGTTGGTTATTGTAAAGTGCTACCTTTGCTTGTTATTGCAATTTAACCCTCTGTGGTCTGAGCCTATTTTGGCCGTTTTTTTTAATACTTTTGTTTTTGCCCTTCATGTACCACATAAAAATGTTTACTATACCCATATTTGGTATCCATTTTTTCTTCACCTATATGATCTGACAATTATTTTTTTTCACTTTAACCTACTTTATCAGCATATTGAGCCAAAAAATACACAAAAATCATGAAATCCGAGTTGAAAAATTATACTATTTACTACAATAAAAACCACAAATATGCTCAATGAACTGTTTTGGAACTTGGAAATATAAACATAGGATGCAAATATGAACATATAAAAAGGTAAAAATTTAAATATAATAAAACTATATACAAAAAGTCCCATAAAACATGTATATTTCTAGGCGTTTTTTTTTCCTTGTTAGCTGCAACTCTTCAAAACAAACTATGTGCAAAATTTCACATAGAGCTACACCAATGCTCAAATATTTTTGTACTATCAAATTAAAACTATCATATCTTTTGGTTTTACATGACCTAGGAATGTCAATGTTGAATGTTTAACGTCACGTGATCTGATCAGTACAGCATGATCATAGAGCCTAGAGGGTTAAAACATTCTTTTCTGTTTTCTAGGGAAACATTTTTCTCAGAACAGTGGATCTGTCATTTAACGGCTTTAGTAAAGAAGGAGCCGCTGCTTTGGGACAGGCTCTGAAAGAGAACACTGTGTTGGAGGAGCTGAATGTGAGGTATGAGCCTTTGTTGTCTTGGTATCTGCTTATCGATAATTTCTTTCATAAATGCACAAATGAAAGCAAATAGCATGTTGAATCCTGTTTGTACTAACTAACCAACACAAAATATCCTTAATGAGACTCCTTGTGGAACCTGGTCTCACAGGAATCCATGAAATAGCCACGGATTCGCTTAACTCAAAATCTGTGGAATAGCCACGGAATCACTCAAATTTCCGTGAAACTGACATGGATTTCGCTACAATGCAAGTTAATGACAGTCATATCCCGTGGTTATTCCATGGATATTTTTTCCTATTGGTTTGTTCCAAGTCACGTGACTTTCAAGGTCCCGGCTGTCAGAAACAAAAAAACATGGCGGACAGTTCGCTCATTTTTAGTGAAAAAATCAATATTTTGACTTAGTTTCTGCATAAAAATGGATTTTGATCACATTTGTAGTGAGAAATATGTTTTATTTTCTAAATATTGACTCAGTGAATGTACATAATCACTTTGTATGTTGGAATAGCCACGGGATTGTCTTGTGAGGTCACCTTGCTCTGCCATTTTTGTAGTTTTACTAATAAATCTTACATTGTAGTACTTTTTTCCTTAACCCTCTGGGGTCTATAATCGTGCCGTCCTGATCAGATGATGTGACGTTTAACAAAAAAACTAGGTCACATGGAGCGCTGCTATCAACTTCACTCCAAAGTACAGACTTGAAACTTTCTCCCAATTTTTGTTTGACATTCCTAGGTCATGTAAAACCAAAGATATGATAGTTTTAATTTGATAGTACAGAAATATTTGAGCGTTGGTGTAGCTCTCTGTGTACAGCTAACAAGGGGGGAAAAAGCTTATAAATATACATGTTTTTATGGGACTTTTTTGTATATAGTTTTATTATATTTAAATTTTACCTTTTTATATGTCTATTTTTTTATCCTATGTTTACATTTTCAAGTTCCAAAACAGTTTATTGAGCATATTTGTGGTTTTTATTGTAGTAAATAGTATAATTTTTCAACTCAATATGTTGATAAAGTAGGTTAAAGTGAGAAAATTGGATACCAAATATGGGTAAACATTTTTTTATGTGGTACATGAAGGGCAAAAAAAAGGCTCAGACCACCATAAACAAAGTTCAGGTTCTTCTGTAAAGCAAAACAAAGCTTGCCTTACATATTTCCAGACATTTGTGCTCCATGGATGAATAATGCCATTTAAAAAATAACACTTTATGATTGCTTCCCTCACACTCCAACACTTATTTTTTTACTGTTCTCTCCATTTGTTTCTCGCCACAGCAACAACCGAATACCCCCTGAAGGAGCTATTCGCCTAGCCATGGGCCTCAAAGTAAACAAGACAATCAAATCCCTGAATGTAAGCTGTTGAAAGATTAGTTCTAGCTTCAAAGGCAATGGGGGGCATCAGTGGATAAAATGGGATAGATAAATGGATCACTGTACTTTGTTTAAATGTCAGCACCCAAGCAGGGTTCCTGAGGACTGTAAACTGTTGGAAACAAGTTACTGATTGAAAAGACGTAATAGTAAAGACTAAGATTGGGTTACAGCCTGAGTATTTAATATTGATTATATGTGCACTGCTGAATAGAAAATAGAGTATTGGGTGCCTGAGAGTCTGAAAACTTACTCTGAAAGGCTACATTAAGGCAGTTGAAGCGATGTGATTAGTTACTTATAGTTTCAAATATACTCTAATTCAGCTATTCTCAACCTTGGGGTCCCGACCCCAATTGGGGTCGCGAGATGATTTCCGGAAGTCAGCTCTGTCTCCAATGTGTTAAAGTGTTCATGTGTCAGTGTGTTTTAGTCTTTTTGGTCACTCCATGGCATTTTGTGTCTTTTTTTTGTCATTTTGTGTCTTTTTTGGTAATTTTGTGTCTTTTTTGGTAATTTTGTGTCTTTTTTTGTCATTTTATGGTCAATTTGTGTCTTTTTTGGTCATTTTGTTTTCTTTTTTGGTCATTTTGTTTCTTTTTTGGGTGATCTGAACTGTGTGTGTGAGATTCTGATCAGTGGGCGGGGGTTGCGGACAACATGCATGTTAAATTTGGGGTCGCGACTCAAAAAGGTTGAGAACTACTTCTCTAATTTACATCAATGTTAATGGCAGCTACAGAAATTGTTGTCACCTGTCTTATTTTGTCTTTTTTCTTTCTCTATCTTGTCTACTTTTGTCTGTTTGGTTTATTGAATATCAACATTAAATCACACAAATGTGTGGCTGTGCTAAATGTAGCCCGGAATAACTAGCTTTTATCTTTAGCCGCTAGTGAGTTCTTAAAGTTATAGTTCAACATTATGTGGATATACTTTATGCTTTTTTCTTTCTGAAACATGCTTACTTAGACGAAAGGATCAATACCATTTGTGTATTGGTGTAAATATGAAGCTCCTGCTAGCAGCTAGCTAGCCTGGCTTAGCATGAAGACTGGAATCAAGGGGAAACAGCTAGCCAATAACAAAATCCACCTAAGCTCATTAATTAGTGCATTATATTTTTTTTGTTTACTCTGTACAAAACTGAACTGTAAAACCAATCAGTGCTCTGATCAGAGGTGCTTTTAGGTTGATTTTGTTACCACTGGACGATGCCAAGCTAACTGTTTCCCTCTATTTCCAGTTTGCGTGATCTTAGCCACTGCTGGATGTAGCCATGTACAGCAACATTATATAGAATTAGCATTTTTCGTGATTTTGCGCGCCCAAAGTTTCAAAGTTTATTTCACTACTACAAAAATGAAAAGCTGTAGGCTACACACACATTTCTTATGATTATATTGTTTAGAGTCGAAATCTAGGCAATAACTTTGCTAACACAGCCAAACATCAAGCAAGTGCAACAACACAAGACATAGCTAGCTAGCTAGCTAATATAATTTACTAGCTTGGTGTCTGTCTTGCAGCCTTTTTTTCTACAAAGTTCTCTTTTCTGAGATTAATTATTGTCCAATTGGTCTTTTAGCCTCATGATGTCATGCCATGATATCTGCAGAAACTGCTAAAAATCTCTTCCATCGGTCCAAAGCTCCTGTACTAGTGGTGTAAGCACCAACACTCCACCGGTGCTTTGAGTAGTCTTGGCAGCACAACAAACTGAGCTAAATAACATTAGCTGGCAGCAGATACAGTTAGCAGCAGTAAATGTTACTTTAGCAACAAGTAAAGTTCACTATACATCGGGAAAATTATAAGTCAGAGAGATTCGAGGCAGAGCAGCCAGATAATATTTTCCCCATAAAATATTATCCAGTTTTATCAAAATCAGTAACATAGCTGGTGCTGTGTTTGTGCTGTAAAGTCACTTCTCACAGTAGTTTGAACCCATTCACCAACTTTACAAAGTGCAAGAGCAGGTACTTAGGGCACAGAAAGGCAATGACTAAGGCACCACTCTTCCTATTACGAGTCCCTGTAGCATCCAAATGATTGTAGCTGCTGTTTGAAGGTAAAATATTTACGTAATGTCACTTTAACTCTGAGTCAAAAAGCAAAATGTTGAACTACTCCTTTAAAAGTGGCTCTGTCCAATAGATAGATAGATGGATGGATGGATGGATGGATGGATGGATGGATGGATGGATGGATAGATAGATAGAGAAAAAGAACAACCTTAGGCATACTTCAAGCAATAAAATATAAAAATACAATAAAAATAAAGTGTCTAAAGAATGTATTAAGTATGTATTAAGGAGTCGAATTCCAGTGCAGAATAAATATGAATATGCAGTATAAAAATGTTGGTGCCGTGAAACAAATAAAAGGAGGATTATTTTGAGATGAAACAAAGGGTTCGAATCAATTTTAAAACACAATAGTAACCCTAACAACTTCTTTTATCACATTTTTAACCCAATGAATCCACAGCAAAGACCTCCTTCTATTGCATTATTGACATATTCTTACGTTAATAATGTGTGTTTTTGGCCAGATGGGTAAGAACCCAATCCAGAACGCTGGGTGCTATGGGATCCTCAAGTCTATACAGGAGAACCCAGATTCAGCCATGGAGACATTAGACTTTTCGGTAAGTCACACATATTCCAACTCTACGTGACTTTCTCCAAATCGTCTCCTTTTCAAACTTATTGACTCGCTTTTCTGTTTCCCTCTCACTAGGACATCACTGTGAACCAGGATTTTGATGATTTGTATACGGCAGTGAAAGAAATATTCCCTGCGCTTACAGTAAATCACGGGGGCAGATTTGGCACATTCAGAAAAGCAAAAGCTTGAAAAGTGTACTGTAATTGCTGTACTTTTATGCCAGAAAAGATGGAAGGAGTCTTGTCAAAGCCCTGTGGACTAAAGGATGGATGCATGCAAGGATATCATTTAAAAAAGATGTCATTAGAAAAAAAAAAAAGTAATGAGAGCATATCCATCTGAATGAAATGTATTTATATCAAATGAAACTTTTTTTAAATACCCAATCAATTAAAAATAAAGATTATTCAGAGATAGTTTGTTCATTTTCCAACAGTACTGTGTGAGAGTTTGAGCTATATGTGTGTATAAGCTATTGAACACAGGCATACAATACAGGTATTGAGTATGATTCTTTTTAGGTATGATCTGATTTGATGTTATATAATGTCAGTGGGTAGAATGATGGAGAGGATCAGAGAGCATCGCATTGTGTATGAAAAGAAGTGAAAGTGGGTTGCACAAAAAGGATTTAAGTACTGCATGACTAGTCTAATAGAGAAACCAGCTTTGAAAGAATGATCCACTGTTAGATAAGAGACCTGTTTACTGCAGCAGGACACCTCAAACAGTGCTAGATACAGTAAGCTGTCATTTGGAGGCATATCCCTCCCACACACCCCCAGTCATTTTACTTCATCTTATTTAAAAAAAAAAACATGAAGTAATATAAGTTATGTATCTCTGTATAAAAAGGCTTAGTCATATGTATAGCCTCGACTTTAAATGCTAAAGAAAGTAGTTAAACATTAATCCTTAGAAGTCTAAGCATTCACATTACTTAACCCTTCGGAGTTTGGGGCTATTTTGTTGGTTTTGGGCTCCTTTTCTTTCTGCCTGTATACAAACCACTTAAAAATCTTTACCATGCCGTGTTGGTATCATTGTTTTTAAGACAATCTCACCTATATGACCTGGTTATTTTTCTCATTTTGACTTACTGGATCAACATTTTGAACACAAAAAACCCCACAGAAAAACACTTTAAAATTGTTTTATTTTATTTTTTTTTACAAAAAAAAACATAAAACATGGAAAACAAACCAAAAACACACACAAAATTACAAAAAAAAATGTAAAAAACACTCAAAACACACCAACAACATAATAAAAATACAAAAAACACACAAAAGTTACAAAACACACACATAAAAAACACAAAGAAATTACAAAAAAACATAAAAACACAAAGAAATTATTAAAAAACCCCAGATAAAAACACAAAGAAATTATATTTAAAAAAAACAAAAATCTCTGCAAAAAAAGTAAAATCATGTGACTTTGAGGTGTTTTTTTTTAATTACCTTTGTTAAAAAAGGGTTGATGCATTAAATTTGACATGGAAACTTCAGGAAAAGCCAAAACTTTAGAGAAAAGTTGACAGCATCAAGTTATATATGTGGATAAGTAAAGTACCTTTAAAATTGTACTTAAGTACAGTACTTAAGTAAATGTACTTAAATGGTATATTCCACCACTAGTGAAAATTCTTGTACTTTTTGCCAGATTATCATCTGTAGTTGTAGTTCCTTTGCAGAGGAAGAGGTTTTTTGTTTTTTTTTAAATAAAAATACATAGAAAAAAAATCATTATTATTATTATTATTGTATGGTGAATGCATGGGGTATTTTTTATGTCTGTTGTTGCTGTTGTGTGGTTATTGATTTGGTCATAAACAAGAACTAACATAAAAAATATGCCCAATAATAATAATAATAATAATAATAATAATAATAATAATAGTAACAACAATATAAATGCATTGTGTATTTATTTATTTATTTGTATTTGTATTGTTGCTCTTTTGTGGTTGACTTTTTGTTTTTTTGTCATAAACGAGACATAACATAAAAATATACCCAATAATAATATTTTTAATAATAAGAAGAAGAAGAAGAAGAAGAAGAAGAAGAAGAATGCATTGTGTATTTGTTAATTTTTTTGTATACTTTTTTTATACCACTTGTTGCTGTTGTGTGGCTGTTTTTTGTTTGTAATAAATAATAAGAATATAAACATTTTTTTTTTTAAAGTAGCCTATATATGTCTGCCTATATGCTAAAAAAATATAATAAAATGAAATAAAAACATAGATGTTATGCAAACCACTGAAGAAAAAATAACATTGCTGTTCACTGCTCATTAAAATGATCTAATTATGTCCTTCAGCTGCAATGTTTAAAAGTTTCTGATTACCAATGAAAGACGCACTCAACTAATCAGGTCTGATCGATTGTGCTGATCGATCCCTGCGTAGCCTACTGCGTCAAAGAGTCACGCGTGTTTTTAAATCTGCGGCGGGGCAAAAAAAAGCATCACCAACCAGCAGCGGGGTAAACATTAACCAGAGCCGTGGGTTTTACGTGTCCAAATCAAGTTTTTACTTTACACAGCAACATGGCGACGAGTAGCTCTGTGTGGTCCAAAGGACGAGAGTTTTACAGGTATTCTGTTCACCTGCACCAAGCAAACAGGTAACGGTAAATCACCTTTTAATGTAGGCTATAGTTAGATAAGCGTTTATTAATCCTCTGGGGTCTGTGATAACGTGGGTTGTTTTTTTTTAAAGCGCCGTAACAAAAAAACGAGGTCACTTGGAGCGCTGCTGTCAACTTCACTCCAAATTACAGACTTGAAACTTTCTCCAGTGTTAAATATGATATGATCGTTTTATTTTGATAGTACAAAAATATTTATTCAAGTGTAAAAGTAGGATGGGACGAGGCAGGCGTGGCATTCTGTAAAAAAAAAAAAAAAAAAAAAAAAAGGGGTCTAATCATCTAACACTGTTCCTGTAAATATGTTTTTATGGTCATTTTTTTATGTATAGTTTTATTATATTTGAATTTGACCTTTCAATGTTCATATTTGTAATCTATGTTTTACATTTTTCAGGTCTTAAACAGTCCATTGAGCATATTTGTGGTTTTTATTGTCATAAATAGTCAAATTTTACTTCAGATTTCATGATTTTTGTGTATTTTTTTGGCCTCAATATGTTAATAAAGTGGGTTAAAGTGAAAAAATAATAGTCAGATCATGTTGAAGTTGTGCTGAGAAAATACCAAATACCAAACATGAGTATAGTAAATATTATGTGAGGGTTAAAAGGCCTGTATAATGTAATTTATGATTAGCTAGACAGCTTTCTAACTGTACATTTTGGGCTCTAACTGTCAAAATTTTGCATTAATCTGCTATTTCCTGAACTTAAACATAATTAAACAGACATTTCTGCCACCTGTACGTTACTTAACATTATTTTAAAGCAAACTTTTTACCGTTTTTTATCGTTTTTTACCGTTATTTTTAACCGTTTTTTCCAGCCAGCATCTTAATAACCCCCATTATGTTAGGCCTATATTTGTCTCCTCTGAAGTGTAACAAATGATATTAGCTAATGTAAAATGATTAAGCAGGGTGACTGTATGCGTGTATTACATTATGCCAAATACCTTTTATGCAAGACATCAGGGTCATTATTAACAAAAACAAACCGGGCAGTTTTCCAAAGCAGCTTTAATCATTTGCTGGACCTCTGAACTTTGTCCTGTAAAGCCACTAAATGTAACCACCACTTGTTGTAAACAGCTTATCAGTGCCTCCACACTGTAGGCTTTGCATTTCCTCTGTGGCTGCCTGTATTAAAAAAAACACATTTCTGGCTTCAACATTACTTTTTATTAAGAGAGAGCCATGGGAAATTCTAATTATAGTTCCCATTTAAGCTGTTGGACCCTAAGGTTATTTAAAAAAGAAGTCCCACTGACCTTGAAAGTTTGTGGGTTTTAAATAAATATATTTTTTGGTGTGAAAGCCTTAGAAAGTGTTTTTTGAAACATGCACAGTATCGCCTCTTAATCCATAAGGAATGCATCCAATTTTTCTCTTCGGGTTGTTCAACAAATCCTGAAATTGAAGTTAATGTT
This sequence comes from Centropristis striata, assembly GCF_030273125.1. Classification (NCBI taxonomy): domain Eukaryota; kingdom Metazoa; phylum Chordata; class Actinopteri; order Perciformes; family Serranidae; genus Centropristis; species Centropristis striata. The sequence continues at coordinate 7,087,508 of NC_081523.1, forward strand.
GACATTGATGCAGCTTTGAAGTGGTTATTAAAAGCTATGGAAGTCATTTAAAATGTCCTTGGATTTGATGTGGGAGCTGTTTTTAGCACTATATATAGCTCTATATATGCATATATATATTTTTGAGCGTGCATATATATAGCAATATGCAATTTTTGTTTGTCCCTCTTTCATGGTATAAGTCAGGGGTGGGAAACTGGAGGCCCGGGGGCCGCATACGGCCCGCACCCTCACTTGAAGTGGCCCTCAGTACAACTACATGCATTTGAGCATGAAATCTTAAAAGTGCAGTGTAAAAATGCACAGAATTACTTCTTGCAATAATGTTGTACTGATAAAAAAAGAAATCACAGTAAGTAGTTATTTTTTATTTGCTTCAAACCTTTTGTATTCCTATTTATACTGTTATACATGCATTTGAGCATGAAATATGTTAAGTTGCTGCACTGTAAACATATTAAAAATTGCAGTTTCATCATATCTGGTTAAGTGCATGGTCCTATATGTGGCCCTGTGGTAGTGTAAATGAAAAATTGTGGCCCCCTGCAGCATTTAAGTTGCCCAATCCCTGGTATAAGTGTTTCTATATTTGTGAGTATGCATCTACATATACTTTTTTTTTTATTTTTTTATTATTATAACTTTTTATTAAATTTATTAAATAAAAAAATTTCACTTGCCGCTAAGCTAAGCTAACTGGTTAGCTAGCATGCAATTTACGCTAAATATACGTAAATAAAGTGAAATTTCCTATTGATTAATTAAAATACTCAAATAGTAACTTGTTTGGTAATGATGCCTAATAAACATACTCTCAGATCAGGATGTATAAAACATCAAATTACTTACATATGTGGGCATGAAAAAATCAGGCTACTGCCTCATGCCTGATTGGTCCTCTGGAGCATCTAATTTGCATGCAACAATGTAAGTAACTTTTTGTAAAAACTTTATTGCTCTCTAAAATGTTGAGTGTGATGGTAATGACAGATGTATGAGGGACAGTGATATTTAACTATAAATAAATTGTAAATTGAATAAATATAAATTATATGAATTTAAAAAATGTCTTTTTAAGTTGTTATGAGGAAATGCAAAGTAAAGTTTTAATGAATTTAGCACTTTTTATTGCTTTATTGAAGAGGGGATGTCAAAAAGTCTGGGTTGGGGACAAGCCTAAAACTATGGAATTCTTGCCCATTTCAATTTTCAACACACTGAAAAAGTATTAAAATGTCATCATTGAGACACAGTTATTTTTTTCATAGCTACTACAACCTAACCTTAACAAATACAATAATTGTTTTTCCTAAAAAACATTTTTTTCTTGAAAATCTACCCTGGGGACAGAAAAACTCCCTTAATTGAAGAATCACCCATAAATAAAGTTATTTTTAAAAAATCAGTTTAATCTAATGTAGTAGTATTGCTGGTTGGGTTCTGCCCTGGTTGCTTTAATGGCACTATTGTAGTCCTTTCCAGTTCATTTTCTTTGGTATTTTTCCTTGAAATATAGCCTGAAGGCACAACAGATTCAGGATTTAGTTCTCTGACTTTAAGAGACAATTATTTATGTTCAAACGGTGCCTCTTGGATTGTGACAATAATTCTTAAAGTGAATAATATTCCCATTTTATCCACTCCGGAGTGGGTGAAAAAAACTTTTATGCAGAAGACACAAGCTTTGGTATTCAGCCCACTCACTAATACAGTATGCATGTTTTTTCATATCAAAGAATATTAGCATGACTATCTTTTAGCCCATATGTCACGCATATCTATCATGCTCCTTTTAAGTTTTTTTTATTTTTTTCCATTTTTTTAAAATATGGACAACTTCTCTGTTTTATGTTGTTGCTTTGAGCCTTTGTGAAACTTTCTTTCATCTTGTTTTTTGTGTAGGAGGTTTTCAGAGAACAGTGACAAAAGCTGGTTCCGTTCCTTATTTGTGCACAAAGTGGATGCCAGGAAAGATGCCCACTCCAACCTGCTGTCAAAGAAAGAGACCAGCAACCTGTACAAAATACAATGTAGGCATGAGATCTTTTACTTACTCTCAAGTGGCGCTTTGTCTTCTTTAAGTGTGGGGTTGTGGAGGGCCAAGTGAATGTGATACAGTTGCATCACATTGTAATGAAATGGATTCTGTTCTGAGCCTCAACAGTCTATCATCAATTTGTCTGCGCAGAAAACGACTAAATAATTAAATTCAATCCATACCGGCCTCAGTGACCTCAGAGAAAAGTAACATAGCAGACAAGCACACAGGGTTCGAAAGGCTTGGATTAAATGTTGTATTTTCAAGGTTTAAAAGTGCTTGGATTTTAGATAAAGTGCTTGTAGATGCTTGAATTCCTACTGTCTTTCTCTTGCAATCTGACTATATCCATCTATAGACTATAGATCAGGGGTCTCAAACTGGCGGCCCGCGGGCAAGTTGCGGCCCTCGTGACGATATTTTTGGCCCCCAGCTTGATATGAAAGTTTAATGTGAGTTTTATATGAATGGCACTTTCCCTTTTAATTACTTTCTTTGGTAAATTTGTGTCTTTTTTTTAAATTATTGTCTTTTTTTAAATAATTTTGTGTCTTTTTTAAATAATTTTTATGTCTTTTTTTGGTAATACTGTGTCTTTCTTAAATCATTTTGTGTATTTTTTTGGTCATTTTGTTTCTTTTTTAAGTAATTTTGTGTCTTTTTTTTTTAGTAATTTTGTGTCTTTTAGTAATTTTGTGTCTTTTGGTAATTATGTGTCTTTTTTAAATAATTGTGTGTCTTTAGAAATTTTGTGTCTTTTTTTGGTAATTATGTGTCTTTTTTGGATCATTTTGTGTCTTTTTTTTAAAAAATAATTGTGTGTCTTTTTTTGATAATTCTGTGTGTATTTTTGGTCATTTTGTTTATTTTTTAAGTAATTTAGTTGTCATTTTGTGTCTTTTTTTAATAATTTTGTGTCTTTTTTGGTAATTCTGTGTATTTTTTGAGACATTTTGTGTCTTTGTTAAATAATTTCATTTTTTTCTGTAATTTTGTGTCTTTTTTTTGGAATCGTTTTTTGCTCATTTTGATACTGCCTCCAGTGGCCCCCAGGTAATTCGAGTTTGAGACCCCTGCTATAGATAATCACATGTTCAATGTTAAAAATAATGAGTAGCCTATCTGAAACGAAGACCGTTCCTCCTAAAAGTGTAACACCATCTCTGTTGGTGTGGTTAAGTGAAATCTCCCCCTTTTAGTGCGTAAGTACTCATCTAAAACAGGTGTAAGATACTTTGAAAGCTTGAAAATTTTTCATCAAACAAGTGCAACATACAGTACAAGCAGCAACATGTTACTGGATAATAGTGTGAAGAATCAAGTCTGTAAAGTTTTGCAGGCGACATTAAAACTATTTGTGTGGTTTTCTTTTGAGGCTTTTGAGTGATAACTGTGTCTGTCTCTTGTGGAGAAATCTATCATTCTCTCCGGGCTTTGATCTTTTTTTTTGTGTGGCGTACATCACACCATGTAGGGATTTCAATTTGAACACTCTATCAGCCGTAGCCTATAACCTATTGAAAGCGAATCAGTTTTTGTATATAGAAGTCTTTGCTGAATTGGACTGTGAAATTACTTTGTTGAAGAATTTGATGGTTGCTTGTATTTTTTTTTTTTTTTAAAAAACACCCATTTCTGATAAGTCTCCCTTTTTTTTTTTCAGTTCACAACGTCAAACCAGAGTGCCTGGAAGCATACAACAGTCTAGAGTGAGTGTGTTCACTGCTTTTTAACATTCTCCACCAAAGAAGTTCTGTTTTCAGTCCATTGCTTGTCTTATGGGGTTTAAATTTTATGGGGTTTGCATTAAAAGAAAACTTTTTAAATAATTTTGTCTTTTTTGGTAATTATGTGTCTTTTTTTTTTGGTAAGTTTGTGTCTTTTTTAAATAATTTTGTGTCTTTTTTTTTTGGTAATTTTGTGTCCTTTTTTTTGTAATTATGTGTCTTTTTAAATAATTTTGTGTCTTTTTTAGTAATTTTGTGTCTTTTTGGTAATTCTGTGTCTTTTTTGGTAATTTTGTGTTTTTTTTATAATTTTGGATCTTTAGTAATGTGTCTTTTTTTGGTAATTTTGTGTGTTTTTTTGGTAATTTTGTGTGTTTTTTGGTAATTATGTGTCTTTTTTGGTAATTTTGTGTCTTTTTTTAGTAATTTTGTGTCCTTTTTTTTGTAATTATGTGTCTTTTTAAATAATTTTGTGTCTTTTTTAGTAATTTTGTGTCTTTTTGGTAATTCTGTGTCTTTTTTGGTAATTTTGTGTTTTTTTTATAATTTTGGATCTTTAGTAATGTTGTGTCTTTTTTTGGTAATTTTGTGTGTTTTTTTGGTAATTTTGTGTGTTTTTTGGTAATTATGTGTCTTTTTTGGTAATTTTGTGTCTTTTTTTAGTAATTTTGTGTCTTTTAGGTAATTCTGTGTTTTTTTTTAAATAATTTTGTGTCTTTTTTAGTAATGTGTCTTTTTTGGGTAATTTTGTGTCTTTTTCTAATAATTGTGTGTCTTTTGGTAATTGCCTGGAAGCATACAACAGTCTAGAGTGAGTGTGTTCACTGCTTTTTAACATTCTCCACCAAAGACGTTCTGTTTTCACTCCATTGCTTGTCTTATGGGCTTTACGTCAACAATGCATTAAAAGAAAACTTTCCTTTTATAGAACGTCACATCATAACATTTAGGAAACAATTTATATAAGTAATGCTTTTGAGTCAGGAAGCAGCTAATTAGATTTTGTTCATGATACAACTTTTCAGTTGCCCACATTCACAAAATGGACTTTGTTCCATCGTGTTCCTGCAGGATCGTAAGAGTAATTTAGCGTAAAATTGATGTAATTTCTTTGCTATAACAGCAAGTTGGATAATTGTGGACTTTATGCTCTCCCAGTGCCCTCTAGATGGCCGTTGTGGTGAAGTGTGAAGGATTGTGTATTTTCTTTTATGCTTCCCTTAGGGCCGAGGTGCAAAACAGGCTCCATCAGGACCAGGACTACCCATGTGAGGTGGTGGGGAGCTGGAATACGTGGTACGGAGAACAGGACCAGGCTGGTAAGCAAAGAAAACATAATTAAAAGATGATGAAAACTGTCACCTCTTGTTGATTTGATCACAGTTTGTGCCGAGGACTGTCTCAAGGCCTCATAAACAATCACTTAACACAGTGGCAGCACTTTGGCTGTAAATCTTTTGGCAGAGCATCACAGACAAATGCACAGACACTACCAGATGACTCACTGCCAACACTTCTCCCTCCACATATGATCATTTGCAGTGTTTAACCCTCTGGAGTCTCCAAAAGCTCCAAATCCAGACTTCTTTACCACATCCAGACTAGAAAACAAAGCAGCGTGGAGCCCTACTGTAAATTTACCTCTAAAGTTCTGGCTGTAAACTCCATGAGGCCAGTTTCAGTTTGATGATGATATACCAGTAAAACTGGAGACAAGCTCAAATAGATTTAGTATAAAATGATAGAACTGGATGTAACCCTCTTATATGTTAGATTAGCAACCTTTGTTCACATTTGCAACATTTAAAATTCTTTATTGAGCATGATAGTGTTTTGAAAGTAAAAAAAAGGATTCAAAATCAAATTTTATGTTGGACTAAAGGGTTAAAAAAGACAAAAAACTGACCAAAAAAAGACACAAAATGACCAAAGAAGACAAAATGAGAAGACAGAATGACCAAAAAAACCCCAAACACAAAGACATGAAAAGACATGAAAAGGATTCAAAATGACTAAAAAAACATACAAAAAGACACAAAATGACAAAAAAAGACACAAAATGACCAAAAAATGACTAATAATGGCTAAAAATGACACAAAATGACCAAAAAATGACTAAAAATGACAAAAAAAAGACACAAAATGACAAAAAAAGACCAAAAAAGACACAAAATGACCAAAAAAAGACACAAAATGACAAAAAAAGACACAAAATGACTAAAAAGACACAAAATGACCAAAAAAAGAAACAAAATGACTAAAAAGACACAAAATCACCAAAAAAAGAGACACAAAAAGACCAAAAAAGACACAATAAGAAGACATAATGACCAAAAAAACCCAAACACACAAACATAAAGACACAAAAAGACATGAAAAGGATTCAAAAATGGACAAAATAGCCCAAGACTCCATAGAGTTAATATCCATAAAGAGCATTCAGTGGCATGTTAAAGTGATCACATATTGATGGAGCTATTGTTTCTCTGTGTGTGTGTGTGTGGGTGGCTTCAGCCCTCACACGGTGCTCCAGTGACCTCTGCTGGTGTTTCTGTTGCAGTGCATCTCTGGAGGTACAGAGGAGGATACCCAGCCCTGACTGAATGCCTCGACAAGCTCAACACTAACAAGGTTCACTCAACTGACTTTGATCTCAATTTTGCAGAATTTTAGGTCACATTTAAGCAACAGAAAAACACTTAAAATTAGGGATGCACGATATTATCGGCACGTTATCGGTATTGGGCGATATTTGCTTAAAAATGAACTATAATAAACCAATTAAATAATGCGGTGCTGCTTACTTAATTAAATGCAAAACCTCAGCACCTATATCTGTCATATGTTCGGAATTTTTTATTGTTTGCACATCACCTCTCTGATGCACCTAATAAATGAGTCTGTAGTCATTTCATTTTACTTAATATATTTGATAAAATGTATTAATCATAAATGCGTCTTTGATTTTGAGGCAGTTGTTTAAGTAACTTTAATATAAAAATGTTTGAGATAGAATCTACTTATTTTGACCACATTAAATATAATCTTTATGTGTATGTAATTCTAAATCAAGAGAATTTTGAATGAATCCAACACAATAGAATTAGTCCGTTTTTAATTGACAGGCACTTCCTGTTAAGTTGTTATTAACTCAACTTGTAACGTAGTTAGATTTAATTAATAATATTGCGTGCAATCTGTTGCCTCAATTTTATTGAGTAGCTATTGTTTATCTTTTTTTACATGTTTACTTATTATGTCAATTGTGTAATTGGCCAAATTTGCCCTGATTGTGGGTATTGTTATTGATTATCTCAGGGAGAGCATCATCCAAGTTTTAAGTAGGATCTATCTTTTTGTATTTTATTTGAAATCAGTTATAAAAAGCATCAAATATTTTTCTTATTTTGCACAAGGAATTAACATTACATAACAAATGTGATAAGAGTATGCTCCACAATACTTTATGCTAATTCCACTACATAAGAGCGATGAAGATCTCTGCAATTAATTGTGTGGGAAAAAATATCAGTATCGGTTATCAGCTAAATGAGTAGCAAAAAATCAGCATATCGGCAAAAAAATCCAATATCGTGCATCCCTACTTAAAATATTTGTTTATACTTGTTTTTCACTGACGACATCTTTATTTCTCTTCAGGAGTATATAGAGTTTCGGAAAGAGAGGGCAAAAATGTTGGTTTCAAGGAGAAATCAGCTGCTCCTGGAGTTCAGTTTCTGGAATGAACCCATGCCCAGACCAGGACCCAGCGTCTATGAGTTACGCACCTATCACCTCAAGGTATCCACATATGTTACACATTTTAAAATGGCCTGACCTGCATATTTAAAATATTACTCCTTAGTTTTTATTTGAGTTCTAAGAAACTATGGTTGATTCTCATGAACATGGTACAGCTCATAGCAATAACCCAAGAGCATTGAATACATATTTTCTTTGAGCCTTTATAACATACAATCTAAAGTCACTGTTTAATATGAATTTATAATCTTTTAAAAGAATTTTAAGGTATTTTCTGACATTTTTAGAAAATAAAAAGACACAAAATGACCAAAAAAAGACACAAAATGACCAAAAAAGACACAAATGACCAAAAAGACACAAAATGACCAAAAAAAGACACAAAATTATTTTAAAAAAGACACAAAAGGACCCAAAAATGACACAAAATGACAGAAAAAAACTAAATTACTTAAAAAAAAAAGAAACAAAATGACCACAAAAAAAGGACACAAAATTACCAAAAATATAGAATATATAGAATCTAAAGTCACTGTTTAATATGAATTTTTAATTTATTTAAAAAATGTTACGGTATTTTCTGACATTTTTAGGGACAATGTGAGGTAAATTCATTACCGTAACATATTCTTAAATTTAAAAAAAAAAAAACAACGAAAGGTTTTTGTTTTTTTTTCCTTGGCAAGCACTTAAATATGCTCAAGGGTAGCTGGTATCACCAAAATGTATTTTATTAAAATATACACATTTTTAATGCAAACAATTCTATCATTACAGTAACATTTAACCATTTTTCATCAATTTTCATTCAGATTTTGTTCTTTATAGATTGTCAAAAACCATTATGTTTGATTATATTCTGTTAAATTATACATTTTTAAACAAATGTATATTTATATTTATGAAGTTTATTAAATATTTATTGTATATACGTGTGGGGAAACCATGATATTTTTATCTGGATGCATTACAGTAATGAATTTGTGAATCAAAAATATGTTTAAAAATATAGAAAATATTATTTTAACACAAAACAATGAATTGTGCCTCATTATGGCTATATTGTTCATATAAAAGTGAAATATATTTAGTTTATTACAGTATGTCCTTATAATCTTCACAGACAGAACTTAGACTGGCTTCATGAGAATCTCCCACATGTACTTTCATTACAATGGAATCCAAATGTATTGCCTTTCCACATATTATGAACAACATGCAGTCGTAATCGAAATTATATAACCCTAAGGGTTTACAGATTACTTTCCTGAGAGTCTAGACATAATTAAATTGATAAAGATATGTTTAACATAATCCCTCCGAGTAGACTTTATTGTCCCCAAGGGAACATTTAATTCCACAGCACTGTCCACTGTGAGGCCCAACAGACAAACAACATTCTCAACAACATCACAACAATACAACATATGTGGACCACAGATAAAACTCAACAGGGCCTCTTAGTTAACCCTCTAGATCATGGGTCTCAAACTCACGGCCCGTGGGCCAATTGCGGCCCTCGTGACGATTTTTTGTGTCACCTTGATATGAAAGTTTAATGTGAGTTTTATATGAATGGCACTTTACCGTGTTGTGTGTGGAAGGTCCCTTTAATTACTTTTTTTGGTAATTTTGTTTCTTTTTTGGTAATTTTGCGTCTTTTTTAATAATATATCTTTTTTGGTAATTCTGTGTATTTTTTGGTCATTTTGTGTCTTTTTTTGTAATTTTGTGTCTTTTCAAAGTAATTTAGTTTTTTTTCAGTCATTTTGTGTCTTTTTTGGTCATTTTGTGTCTTTTATGGTAATTCTGTGTATTTTTTGGTCATTTTGGGTCTTTTTTGTAATTTTGTGTCTTTTTTGGTCATTTTGTGTCTTTTTTGTAATTTTGTGTCTTTTTTGGTAATTCTGTGTATTTTTTGGTCATTTTGTGTCTTTTTTGTAATTTTGTGTCTTTTTTTCATCATTTTGTGTCTTTTTTAAGTACTTTAGTTTTTTCTGTCATTTTGTGTCTTTTTAAAGTAATTTAGTTTTTTTTTCAGTCATTTTTGTAATTTTGTGTCTTTTTTTGGTCATTTTGTGTCTTTCTTAAGTACTTTAGTTTTTTTCTGTCATTTTGTGTCTTATTTTTTAGTAATTTTGTGTCTTTTTTTGATCATTTTGATATTGCCTCCAGCGGCCCCCAGGTAATTTGAGTTTGAGGCCCCTGATCAGATCATGTGACGTTTAACAAAAATGTTTTTATGGGACTTTTTTGTTACATTTTCAAGTTCGAAAACATTTAATGCATCTATTGTAGTATATAGTATAATTTGGATTATACTTGGATTTCATGATTTTTGGGCTCAACATGTTGATAAAGTAGGTTAAAGAGAGAAAATAATTGTCAGATCATACAGGTGAAGAAAAAGTGGATACCAAATATGGGTATAGGCAGTATACGGGTATATGGCAGCCATGGCAGCTAGCAGCAGGCTTTTTCCAAAGCGAACCTTTCTGCAGCTCAGAGCTCTGTACCTGCACCCAGAGGGCAGCAGGGTTACATGGTGGTGGAGTGTGTGTGTGATGCTCTGTGCTATTGTGGTTTCAATGTGTGTGATGGCTTTATTGTTAAGTTCTGTAAGGTTGGGTGTGGGGAGACACGATGATTCTGGCAGCGGTAGTGGTTGTGTGTGTCAGTAACAGATAGCATGTTGAAGAAGCAGGTGGAACAGTATAATAATAAAGCAGGTCACAATTATTAAACCCCTGTTTAATTCTACAGTTTTTTAATTGTTTACTGGTATGAAAGGCCACCAAATTGTTACAAAACACCATTTTACTTTTGAAAAAACACACATATCGTCACCCTGTTAAGATAATCACCTAACTCATTTTTTCAAGTTTTGCAGGAAACACAAAAAACTTCACCAAAAGTGTAACATATGACATTTATTGATCATTTTTACTCAAAAAGGATGTAACAAAGGATGACTATTGGCATAGTAATAACACTGTGTGTGAATTATGTAACTTTAGAGAAATAAATGACGTAGGCAATTTTTTTGAACATGCCTTTGTGACTTAAGCAAGATATGGTAACACTTTATTTTGAAGGTGTCTACATAAGAGTGACACAAGCCTGTCAGAAACATGACATGACAAGTATCATGAGCATTAATGTTACTTCAAAGTGTCATTAATGTTCATGACACATCCCATGTCATGTTTATGACACGCTTTTATCCAAATCGACCTACAGGAAAAAAGGGGAACAATCAAGGTGTAAATGTTCCGTTTAATGAACATGTTAAACGGGTTTAAATTAACTGTTTACCATGGCTTAGTTGATATGTTGATCAGTAGAATATCTTGTAGGTTAATGTGGTGGAAAACATTTAAATGCAAGTGTGTCATGTAGCATTTTATATCAGACAGTAAACTCCCTATCAAGTGAATCTGGGAGCCACATTGTATATGTTGCTGAGGAAGTATTGCTATCATTGTCATGAAGAGGTGGGACCCATCTTTGTCATTAAAAGAGGCTGAATTCCTTTTGTAAAACTGCAAATGCATATTTATTCTATGTCTAGTTAGGGCCTCGGGGCAATCGGGGCGAAGCTGGTCCCTACAGCTACTGTTATACTGTGGATTTCTTCTTATTCCTCTTGCGGACGCAATTTCGTCCCGCGAAAAAGTCGCGAAAAACTGCCCAAAATTTTTAAAGTTTTTTTAGATCTCTCTAACAAAGCTATTTTTTCATTTTTCCTAAAAAAAAACATATGTAGATGTTCAGGAAGAACTCAGGACGCTCAAAGTGAAGTCGGATCAATGATAGGTATTATGGTTTTGCCAAAAATGCTTTCTGTTCAAGGCCAGAAATTCCAGTCCACCTCTGGCTGCTGTCACTGTAACAGGTGTCAGTTAATTCTGTTGATTGCTTTGATCTGATTGCCTTTGATCATTGATGTGATTACAGTTACAGATACACACACACACATGCGAGTAAGCGCTCACACTCCTCACATGCATACAGATGCTTCAAAAACACATGTGCGCGCACACACACAGGTAACTTCATGTGATTTTCGCTACACACACACACACACACACACATTTTGAGGTTAAAGGCCATAGTTTGAAATCTCTGAAGAGTCTCATCATAGTGTACACACACCGGCAGTAGCCCCCGTGGCCCTTTCAAAATTTCCCCAGAGGAAATTTTCTAGTTGTATAGTATTATTGTTTATTTACACATGACCTTGAATCATTTTGGGCTGGTTGTGATCTTGACGGAGTAATGCAATCCTCCTCTTATCTCCATTTATCAAGCATGCATATTTTAGCTCTTAGATCAGCTACTGACGTGAAGCGATTTGACTGCATAATTCTTGATAAACAAAATACTGCAGTGCACATCAGTGCCAAGAGGAAGCCTATTGTGTGTGGTATTATTAGTACTATTGACCTAAGACTACCTGTGTGATTTATTCTTACTCATTCATAGTTTGTGTTGAGAAGTGAGCTGTGAGTGTAGAAACACTACATTAATTTCCTTCTTCCCTTGCTCCTCCTGAAGTCCCTGTAGTTTTTCATCCCAGCGAGGGTCTAAGGCAGGGGTCTCAAACTCAAATTACCTGGGAGGCAGTATCAAAATGACCAAAAAAAGACACAAAATTACTTAAAAAAGACACAAAATGACCAAAAAAGACACAAAATTACTAAAAAAAGACACAGAATTACCAAAAAAGACACAAAATAATTAAAAAAGACACAGAATTACCAAAAAAGACACAAAATAATTAAAAAAGACACAATTATAAAAAAAAGACAACATTATTAAAAAAAAGTAATTAAAGGGACCTTTCACACACAACACGGTAAAGTGCCATTCATATAAAACTCACATTAAACTTTCATATCAAGGTGGGGGCCACAAAATATCGTTTTTGGGCTGGTTGTGATCTTGACGGAGTAATGCAATCCTCCTCTTATCTCCATTTATCAAGCAGGCATATTTTAGCTCTTAGATCAGCTACTGACGTGAAGCGATTTGACTGCATAATTCTTGATAAACAAAATACTGCAGTGCACATCAGTGCCAAGAGGAAGCCTATTGTGTGTGGTATTATTAGTACTATTGACCTAAGACTACCTGTGTGATTTATTCTTACTCATTCATAGTTTGTGTTGAGAAGTGAGCTGTCTTTAACCCTCGAGGCCTCTTCAAACACTTTACACCTTAAGGTCCCTAAACGGTCCCTCTCATACAGGTGTCATAAAAATGTGATATATATATATATTTTTTTTTTACTTTCACCGCATCAAACCTTTTAGCAGCTTCCGACCTAACCAGAGATACAAAATGTTTCGTGTTTTTTTTTTCTTTCATTTTTTACGTTTAATGCCCTTTTTGTCATAAGAACCCCTGATTTTCTCAAGGGCAAAAACACTAAATATGCAATATTTTCAAAAATAAGGTGCAAAGTAGAATATTTGGGGTGAGGTTATTACAGCCTTGACTAGGTCAATAATTGATAACTGCTTTTATATCAATCCCAACACACCAAGACCATTTTTATGGTGTTAACCTTTTCATTGCCGTGCGTTTTGCAAGGTAAGAGAACCATTGAAACGCTATGTGATTTAGCTCTGCTGCCTGGTGGTTTGAGGGGGGTCATTGGACCTAAAACCTATTTTCCCTTTTATTTTGAAGGGAGAGGCGTATATGTATTAGGTATTCATAGGAAAACAGTACATTACAGTGTATCAAAAATTTGTGTTTATAATGGGAGTCAATGGGACCAAAACGGGCCTTAAGGGTCAAAGTGTGAGTGTTATGCTGTGTTATGTATCTCCTATTATATAAACCTTGCAAAAGAGGAATTTTGGATTTTTTTAAATTATAATAAAAAACAAACCCTGGCCAAGTTTCATACAGTCAGCCTTTAAACTGGCCGATATATTGAGAATCAAAAACATAAAATTAGCTGAATGTACACGTTTGGTCCCTAAGGTGCCTCGAGGGTTAAACGGAGAGGCGTACCTGATAAAGTGGTTCAAAACATAGCTGCAATAAAAAACTGTGTGTTCTTCCTTCATGTGGGCTCATATTGCACATAGACTTGGTTAGTCTGTGTAAAATAAACAAGTTAAGCCATGTTTAAAACTGTTAATATTTTACCTTCTCACATGTGTTTCAGCCAGGAACTATGATTGAATGGGGAAACCACTGGTAAGTCTCAACGATCTTGATTTACTTAACCCTCTGGAGTCCATCTATTTATTGAAAATACACATGTTTTATTTACAGTACTAACTTTATTGATGTATGATATGTAGACAAGCTGAGAAAGCCAGTTGAAAGTTCAATCATAGGAGCTTTCACAGTGTGACATTTATGTTTCTAGACCATTTTTATAATGTGAATTTTCTTTATATAATGAAAACTATTACTATTTTTAATTGACATGCAGATAGACTCTGTAGTTTTATTATTTATTATTTTTTCTGCAGGTTTTGTGTGTACAAATGGTAAAAAAAAAAAAAAAAAGGTACATTTACATAGACACCTGTGTCTTTTGTTTGTATTTTCGGTTCCTGGCAGCTTTATACTTTGTTAATTTAAATACAATTAAAAATCTGCCATGCATGTGATGTAAGGACAGACTGATAGATGCTAAACAGAGACAGAAATTAATGCATAGGAAGTTGACAAATTTGAACCAAAATCTCCTGGACTTCAGAGGTTTAAAATATAGATGAAATCAGTTGCTTGAGCTTTACGGCTGTTCAGGTGATTATTACCTCCTAAAAAACAACATGTCTTGCGACAGGGCGAGGGCAATCAAGTACAGACAGGAGAACAGCGAAGCAGTGGGCGGGTTCTTCTCCCAGATCGGTGACCTGTATGTTGTTCATCATTTGTGGGGTGAGTATGTCACATTTGTTCATCACCTTGGAGACATTGTTGGGGGAGAAGGCAAACTTTACCACTCATGAAAAGAAATGGTGGCGGAACAAGCTCTCAGTAATGCATTACATGAAAAACTGCTATTTTAAAGTAAAAGCACTGAATGCGTATTTCTTTGTAGAATTTATATAGATGACTGAAATAATAATTACAGGGCCAAAAAATATTTTTTTTCAGTGTAAGTTGGTTTATACCTATTTTGCCTCCTATGTGGCTTACAAAAAGCGGAAACATTTAATTGTGTATCTGAGGTTTAACCCGAACATTTAGATTATTTCTAGTTTTGAGGTAAACGAGGAAAACGATTTTTACAGCCAAAACTGAATTTCGCCTGAAATCAATTTCTTAAGAATATGAAAGCTAAATGTTTTATATGGTCGTGCCGTAAATGTATTCACTTCTAATGTAATATACTGTTTGTTTCCTTGTGTTTAAAGCTTACGGGAGCCTCCAGTCCCGGGAGGAAACCAGGAACTCTGCCTGGCTGAAAGAAGGATGGGATGCAAATGTGTATTATACAGGTAGGGCAAATGCAAAACAACCACATACACACTGTTAAAATAATCGCCTGAGTCTACATCCTCAGTTGATCAGATCATGTGATTTTACCCCTTTAAGATGGCTTTTAAATGGCCTATGTCAAGTGTGTGACTTAAGCGGATTTATTATGCTTAAGTCAAAATAAAATGTGACTTAGGCAATTTTTTTAACCTTCCTTTGTGACTTAAGCAAGATATGGTCACACTTCATTTTGAAGGTGTCTACATAAGAGTGACATGAGCGTGTCATAAACATGACATGGGATGTGTCGTGAACATTAATGACACTTTGAAGTAACATTAATGCTCATGATACTTGTCATGTCATGTTTCTGACAGGCTTGTGTGACTCTTATGTAGACACCTTCAAAATAAAGTGTTACCATATCTTGCTTAAGTCACAAAGGCATGTTCAAAAAATTGCCTAAGTCATTTATTTCTCTTAAGTTACGATACTTTGTGGCCCCCACCTTGATATGAAAGTTTAATGTGAGTTTTATATGAATGGCACTTTACCGTGTTGTGTGTGGAAGGTCCCTTTAATTACTTTTTTTGGTAATTTTATTTGTTTTTTAAGTAATTTGGTAATTCTGTGTATTTTTTTGTCATTTTGTGTTTTTTTGTCATTTTGTGTCTTTTTTGTAAGTAATTTTGTGTCTTTTTCTGGTCATTTTGTGTCTTTTTTTTGTAATTTTGTGTCTTTTTCTGGTCATTTTGTGTCTTTTTTTTGTAATTTTGTGTCTTTTTCTGGTTATTTTGTGTCTTTTTTGTAATTAATTTTGTGTCTTTTTCTGGTCATTTTGTGTCTTTTTTTTAGTAATTTTGTGTCTTTTTCTGGTCATTTTGTGTCTTTTTTTTTTTGTAATTTTGTGTCTTTTTCTGGTCATTTTGTGTCCTTTTTTTGTTCATTTTGTGTCTTTTTTTGTAATTTTTGTCTTTTTTTTTTGGTCATTTTGTGTCTTTTTTTTTAGTAATTTTGTGTCTTTTTTAATAATTTTGTGTATTTTTTTAAGTAATTTTTTTTTTTTAATTTTCATTTTGTGTCTTTTTTTTTAGTAATTTTGTGTCTTTTTTTTGGTCATTTTGATACTGCCTCCAGGTAATTTGAGTTTGAGACTCCTGGTGTAAAGTTACAACTTATAAGTTAGACTTTTTATGTATTTGCATCATTTTCTTTTTTAGATAGAAATTATATTCAACTCCATATTCTTGTGTCTGTCCTCAGTGCCTTTGATAAGAAGCATGGAGTCTAGAATAATGATTCCCACCAAGAATTCACCTTTACAATAAGAAGACGACTGAAAGTGGGAACGTCTCTGACTTAAACTAAATGACCTACTGCCAAAGCAACATGTAGATTCCTTCTTTATCTGCTGGATGATCTGTTCTTCTTTTAAATATGTAAACAACATTTGATTTGCACAACAGCCAGTCAGTCATGGGAAAATAATGATGCAGTGTTTGTGTGCATACATCTTGATAATCCTGAAATGTCCATGTTTCCAGAAGTTTAGGTCAAATAATGAAATGCCAAATTATATCCATTACGTTACTTCCATGTATGTTACGCTAGAGTGAAAAGTACATAATTGTTCAGCGCTAGGTGCCTGATGTTTCCTGGCCTTTTGTTTTTATCATGAATTCTCTAAGTGGACTGTTTGTTTGATGAAGGAAAAGTCTCCACCCAGCCTTTTATGATTGCACTTTTATGACTGGATATGAATCACACTGGATGAGATCACACTGAGTTTCACAGCTGTGACTGTGAAACGCATGTTTGGTAAAATAAAACTTGTCAGACAGCATTAATTTAGATATCTGATCATTTTTGATGATTGAAAATGTAACTGTAAAAGAACTTAGGAGGAGCAAATGTGAACTTCTGGTTTCGAGGTAGTCAATATTTTCAAAATAAAAGTTGACTTAACACACTTTTGTACGGAAGCCCTGAACCGCAAGTGAAGAAATTTTTTTTTGAGATGTTATCTTGTTATTTCGAGATCATATCTCGTTATTTCAAGATAATATCTCATTATTTCGAGATAATACACATATGTAAAAAAAAAAAAAAAAGAATTAAAAAAAAAAAAAATCTTCCAAAATTTTTTTTTTCTTCAGATATTATCTCATTATTTCGAGATAACACACCTATGTAAAAAAAAAAAAAAAATTTTTTTTACATAGGTGTGTTATCTCGAAATAACGAGATATTATCTCGAAATAACGAGATATGATCTCGAAATAACAAGATAACATCTCAAAAAAAAAATTCTTCACTTGCGGTTCAGGGCTTCCGTACTTTTGTGATACCTAGAACAGGTTTAATAAAGACAAAGAATGCCTAAATGGGGAATCTGGAGGTTGGAAGTATGCTATATGGAAGCTAAACTGACCTGAAAAATAACCCATCACACTACCCTGACTGTCAAACTGCAAGTTGTTGTTTTTACATTTCAATTTTTGTATACACGTTTGACATATTTTTGGTCATGTAGTGCAGTGGTTTGCAAACTGGGGGGCGTGACGGCTAGGGGGGCCCAGGGTTACAAAAGGGGGGCGTGGCAAGGCTAAATTGAAATAATTTCATTGTTCTCCAATGCTGCACTGTAAAAAATAATCTGTTTAATTTACGGGAAAATACCGGCAGCTGTGGTTGCCAGAACTTCACCGTAAAAATTACACTGAGTGGGTTTTCTATTCTAAATTTAAAAGTAAGTATCAACAAAAACTGTAATTTAGACTGAATATTCCTGTTATTTTTAGGGTAATTGTGTCATTCATTCACACATCATGGTATTTCTCCATAAATTTTTCATGAAAATGTTATATTTTTACAGCAAAACTGTGTGTTTCTTCCAGTTTATGACAGAAAAAAGTAAAAGTTTTGTGCTATTCTTTGATTTACGGTAATTAAAAGTGTCTAATACAGTGATGTACAATTTTTAATTTTACACCCTATTTCTGATGTATTTGACAGTGTTTTACTGTTATTTCTACAAACATTTTTTACAGTGTGGTAAAAGCTAAATTAGATCATGACTCTACTCGAAATATTACAAATAGTTGATCAGATCATGTGATTTTACCGCTTTAAGATAATGGCCTATGTCAAGTGTGTGACAAAATAAAATGTGACTACATAAGAGTGACATAAGCGTGTCATGAACATGACATGGGATGTGTCATGAACATTAATGACACTTTGAAGTAACATTAATGCTCATGATACTGTCATGTCATGTTTCTGACAGGCTTGTGTGACTCTTATGTAGACACCTTCAAAATAAAGTGTTACCATATCTTGCTTAAGTCACAAAGGCATGTTCAAAAAATTGCCTAAGTCATTTATTTCTCTTAAGTTACATAATTTACACACAGTGTTATTACTATGCCAGTAGCCATCCTTTGTTACATCCTTTTTGAGTAAAAATGATCTATTAATGTCACATGTTACACTTTTAGTGAAGTTTTTTGTGTTTCCTGCAAAACTTGAAAAAAATGAGTTAGCCGATTAATTTAACAGGGTGACATAATGCTAACGGTTACCGAAGCAACACTTGACGTTACCTTGGTGACGACAAGCAGTTTTACCAGGACTCCAAAGCTGAATATTATTCTCTTCATCCGGTGATTGTAGATGTCTGATGAAAAAATAAGTTACACTGTAAAAAAAAAAGATAAACAATAGCTACTCAATAAAATTTAGGCAACAGATTGCACGCAATATTATTTATTAAATCTAACTAGGTTACAAGTTGAGTTAATAACTTAACAGGAAGTGCCTGTCAATTAAAAACGGACTAATTATATTGTGTTGGATTCATTCAAAATTCTCTTGATTTAGAATTACACACACATAAAGATTATATTTAATGTGGTCAAAATAAGTATATTCTATCTCAAACATTTTTTATATTAAAGGTACTTAAACAACTGCCTCAAAATCAAGGACGCATTTAATACATTTAATTAAATTTAATATTTAACATTTAATTAAGAATTTAATACATTTAATTACATTTAATTTAATACATTTAATAATTCAATAATTTAATATGCATTTAATACATTTTTATCAAATATATGAAGTAATATATTAATATATTAAGTAATATATTAAGTAAAATTAAATGACTACAGAATAATTTATTACAGTGTAGGCGATTATTTTAGCAGGTTGACGATATGATATGCACTTTAATTTTAAGGAGGAAAAAAAACATCTTTAAACCGGAAGTTCCGCTCGCACCCTCAAACCTGTAGCTTTAAGAGGAGGGGGCGTGTCGTTTCTGTGGCTGTCCCTTTTATTTGAATATACAGTAGTTCAGCAAGGCTGGAGTCGGATTGCGTCGGATGTTTTTCGCCTTGTGAGACGGTCACAGCGGGACGTGGTGGCTGCTGTCGTCGGTAATGCTCCTCATCCTGGCCTATATTTAACATTTGAATGATATTACACAGCTAGAGAGGCGTTTTCCCCGCCGCATGCACAAACACACAGGAGACTGGACCGACAATATGGACTTGCACATATTGGACCACAGGCTACGGGTCACCAGCATATCCAAGAATGGGCTGGTGAATTTCACACACCCCCTGATTAAACTGATCTTCCTCCGCAACAGGACACGGTAAGAAGACTCATTGATCGGGGTTAGATGTTTGTGTCGCACCGGTGCGAATCACCCTGCTAATCCAGCACGGATATGAGACAACCCACAGCGCCTTTTCATTCACTGGGTGGCCGAGCCATTACTGGGTTATTTGCCTGTGCATGCCCTGCTCTGCCTCCATGAATGATAGAGTGCAATGCATGTAGCTGTTGGGATTTACAGTATAGTTCATAACAGTCATTTAACGTTGGAAATTTTGCAGCCAAAATGTATTTTTTTACAATAGACATAAAAATGCAATCATATGTCCTTATAACCTAGGTTATATTTGCACAAAAGCAAATTTTTTTTGCTGCAGTTTAATTGAAACTGTGCATAAATGCATTAATACTTTAACAGTCATTAACGTTTGTAAATTTAGCAGCCAAAATCTATTTTTTTTACAATGGACATACAAATGCAATCATATTTCCTTATAACCTAGGTTATATTTGCACAAAAGCAAATTTTTTTGCTGCAGTTTAATTGAAACTGTGCATAAATGCATTAATACTTTGTAATCTTTAAAATGCATGCATCAATGTTTGCATTGCATGCTGCTTATGCTGATAAAAACGCCTTATAAAGCATGCAGTGCACCCCCCTTAGCTGTATTAAGGTGGGACCATGTTCCTCCTGCACAAACTTGACCTTTTTACCTCATTTCCCCAAGACCAGCATCCAGTTTGCAAGTTGTCCGGTCCCATGTTGGCATTAGTACCCGTTTTCAGTTAATCCCTGGATATCCTCCCTTTGTTATGTAATTGTTTATTGCTCTGGCTGGCCCACATATTAATGGCTAGAAGAAGAGCTCAACATCTGTCTTTGAGCTGCCCATGATATAGGACAGGCAGTGGCTTAGCCTCTGTCAACTTTCAAAGAAGTTGTAAGCAAATGTCAGGGATGATTCTCCTCCTCTGACTGCCTTTGTGCTCTGTGGCGGCTGAAGTCTAGATAGCACGCTCTCCCTCGAGATTTGCTTATCGTAGCCATCCTGTGAGTATCAGCCACACAGCAGCCCTTTAATGATCAGTTTAAAGGCAGCAGCACTAGCCCCTGTCTGCACGAGGGAATCATAATCCTGGAAAACACTTGCTGTCCATATCTTGTAGGGTTGTCAAAAGTATCTATACTCAAAAAAGTATCGATACTAAAACGTTGCATCCGGACACAATACTCATTTTCAATAATATATATCGATATAAAAGATATATCGATATATTTTTAAATGTAAATGCTATCGATATAGCTAAAAAAAAAAACTTTCTTTATATATAAATGCTGCCCTTTCTAGGGTTTATCATATTTAGTTATTTTGTAATGTTCGTTACTCTTTTCTCATATAAATATATTTATTTCGGAAAAAGATTGGCCTATTTTATTTCATAGGCTATTTTTATTCAAGATATTTTTTTAAAAGTATCGATACTAAAACGTTGTGTCCGGATACGATACTCATTTTCAAAAGCATTGATGAAAAGTGTTATTTTCTCTCTTGAAGTCCCAGAATGAAGCAGAGAAAAGTCGACTTATCAAGCTTGCCTAATGTGCACAGCATGCAAAATATTGTTCTAATTGCAATTGTTTATTGTATTTATTTATTTTTTGCACTACCTCAGACCTGAAGCTTGTTATCATAGTTGCAGTTTCTTTTTGCACAGCTGTTTTTTATTATAAATATTTAACCTGTGGTTCTGTTCATTTTAATTTTTTTAATACTTTATTGCAAGGCTTCTTACTTTCACTAACATAATCAGTCATTTCATTTTCTTTACAATATTGTACCTTGCATTTTTTAACCTTTTTTTCAAGGTATATATTCACAAAGTAAATAACAAAACATACAGTAAACAGACAAACATATATACAAGGCAAACTGGTATTCCCCAAATGAGGATCTCCAAGAAAAAGGAATAAACAACAAACTAACGACACAAAAAAAAATTAAAAAAAATAAAATTAAAGTTTCATGAGTTTTGGGGTATGTTCAGGCAGTGAAAAATGCGATCATTTCGTCACGAGAATAAAAAAAAATAAATAATCATTCGAAATACAATAGGGACCTCGCAGGTCGTTGCCTGCTCGGGCCCTAAAAATAAAAAATAAAAATTTATCCTTGTGGTATCGAAAATGGTATCGAGTATCGAATATTTTCCTGAGTATCGGTATCGAGTTGAAAATCTTAGTATCGTGACAACCCTAATATCTTGTCAACAAACTAACGACAAACAAACTAACCACACAAAAAAAAAAAAAAAAAAAAAAAATGTATCCTTGTGGTATCGAAAATGGTATCAAGTAGAATATTTTCCTGAGTATCGGCATCGAGTTAAAAATCTTAGTATCCTGACAACCCTAATATCTTGTTAACTAACAGAGAGATGAGATTTATTATATCATATCATGTCCTGTCAAACACTTCACATCCACTCACGCCTGGCTGCATCCATCAGCACACATTTGTTTCAGAGTATTGTTTGATCCAGTAGGTTTTGACATGTCCACCAGACAAACTGGAAGTCTTTCACCGCCCCATAAACTACGGCTTAGTTAGTCACTGCAATTGCGTCACTATTTTTTAAGGAACAAGCCAACAGGTAATGAGCAGTTCTAGTGAAAAAAGGTTCAGTGTTTTAGTTCAGTTCCAAAGTACGAGCCTACATTTTCAATTGAATGGGTTTTGTGATGCTTTCAATGTCTGAGGGAAAAAGTAGGCTGGGCCCAGATCGGAGCAGAAAAAGCATGCAGGCTGCACTTCCTCGGCTTTGCAGGCCTGTCTGTTTTTTATCGTGTTGTTATGCATGCTGTAGAGTTATGTCATCATACTGTGCTGTGGATATGTTAGGTCTGGTTTTTCCTGTTATTTTTCTATAGAAGGGCTTTACCCCTGCCCCCCCACTCCCTCCCTCTGGTCAAACTAAAGGCGATGCAGATTGGGGAGTGGTGGTGAAGATTGAGTTCATAGCAACTCAAAACAATGGAGCAAAAACAACCCTGATTGCCTCGCTTGGTTTTAGCCATCTCCCTCTTTCAGGCCCCTGCTATTCATTAGAGAGCAGCTCCCCGAGAATGCGTGCAAAGTGATTTGAAAGCAGTCCTGAGCAGAATTTTAAGGAGGTAATCACTTATAGGAGACGGGCTTATCCCACATTGTAAGAAGGTAGATTTTCCTGTAACATCATCCAACACTGCTGAAGCATGGAGACACCTGTGATGAAGAGGATGAAAGAGGAAATAAAAACTCTTGTTTGATGAGGCACAGCATGCTCACTATCAGCTGCACTGTTAATCCGTCACAGTCAGCAATTTCTAGAAGGGTTGTCAAAAGTAAAGATACTCAAAAAAGTATCGATATTAAAATGTTGTATCCGGATACAATACTTATTTTCAAAAGGATCGATCCCACAACTTATTAAGCAGCTAAACCATACAACCTCAAAATATTGTTCTAATTGTTATTGTTTATTGTATTTATTTTTTGCACTACCTCAGACCTGAAGCTTGTTATCATAGTTGCAGTTTCTTTTTGCACAACTGTTTTTTATTATAAATATTTAACCTGTGGTTCTGTTAATTTTTACATGTTGCATTTTTCTTGTTAATAAAAATATTTCTGTTAAATTTTGGGGTCTTTGTTTTTATCCTTGTGGTATCGAAAATGGTATCGAGTGTCGAATATTTTCCTGAGTATCTGTATCGAGTTGAACATTTTTAGTATCATGACAACTTTAATGTCTAGTCACTCAGACTACGTGTCATCAAGCATGTTGAGGTATTAAAACTGGAGTTGTTCCGATTCCAACACCAGTATCGGAAATTGCTCCGATACTGCCAAAAATGCTGCATCGGTATCGCGGAGTACTGGAGTCCAGGCACCGATCCCAGTAGGGTTGTCACGATACTAAGATTTTCCACTCGATACCGATACTCAGGAAAATATTACCATTTTCGATACCACAAGGATAAAAACAAAGACCCCAAAACTTAACAGAAATATTTTTAACAACAAGAAAAATGCAAAATGTAAAAATTAACAGAACCACAGGTTAAATATTTATAATAAAAAACAGTTGTGCAAAAAGAAACTGCAACTATGATAACAAGCTTCAGGTACTCGATACTTTTGAAAATGAGTATTGTATCTGGATACAATGTTTTAGTATCAATACTTTTTTGAGTATCGATACTTTTGACAACCCTAGAAATATTTTTAACAACAAGAAAAATGCAACATGTAAAAATGAACAGAACCACAGGTTAAATATTTATAATAAAAAACACTTGTGCAAAAAGAACTGTTGAGTAATGAGTATCGTATCCGGACCCGTAACGTTTTAGTATCGATACTTTTTTGAGTATCGATACTTTTGACAACCCTTAATTACTTTTTTTTGGTAATTTTGTGTGTTTTTGGTAATTTTGTGTGTTTTTTGGGTCATTTTGTGTCTTTTTAGGTCATTTTGTGTCTTTTTTGGTAATTCTGTGTATTTTTTGTCATTTTGTGTCTTTTTGAAGTAATTTAGTGTTTTTTCAGTCTTTTTTTTTTTTTTGTCATTTTGTGTCTTTTTTGTCATTTTGTGTCTTTTTAAAGTAATTTAGTGTTTTTTCAGTCATTTTGTGTCTTTTTTGGGGCATTTTGTGTGACGATATGCATGTTTTTTCAAAAGTAAAATGGTGTTTTGTAACAATTTGGTGGCCTTAGTTTCATACTAGTAAACAATTAAAAAACTGTAGAATTAAATAGGGGTTTAATGATTGTGACCTGCTATATTATTATACTCTTCCATCTGCTTCGGAGCTTATGGATGTGGCAATAATCAAGGCCCAGTATCAGCCCGATATATCAGTCTTACTGTACTGTGGATGCAGCCCTGCAGGCTCCACACAGTCCTCTTTTCTTCTCTTCGGCGGCTCACTAACGAGAGCATGGGTTGGAACAATGCCTCAGCTGAGCCAGAAACCCAGTGGGGAGTTTTCCACTTGTCTGCTTCAGCGATCTGTCAAGGTTGGGGCTCTCGCTCCCCTCGTTTAAACAAGACTGCCCCCCACCCACCCACCCATCCCCATGCCTCTCTCTCTCTAAAAACATGCAGGGATTTCAGGAAAAAAAAAACCCTTCCCCATTGTTCTGAAAAAAGAAGAGGCCGTGAGAACGCTACAGATCAGTTCGGAGGAAACTGCAAAGGTAGCAGACAGCTCGGCCGTCCGCTGACGGTAGGGTTGAGGTGGCTGGAGGCTCACTCCTCACACTTCAACAACATCAGTTTGCTCCGCTCTTATCATGTTTCCTCAGCTGGAGCATCAGTTGCAGAAACCCCACCGCCACCGCCACCTACCCTCACTCCCTCAGCGTCACTGCCGCCCATTTCTTTGTGCAGCTGGATCAAAGTCCAGACTCTTGTGTGCTCGGTTTTCATCTTCCCCACTCGGCCGCTCCCCCGCTACCTGTTGCTTCCTCGGCCTTTTTGGTTATTTTCCGTCTCCTCCTCCTTATTTTCCTTCATGCTTCAATAGCTGGAGCTTGTTTTTCAAACTTGCAACATCCAGCGATCACACAAAGGCAGCATGTCACTGCTTCAGAGTGCTGTACAAACATGTTTGATTAGTCAATCGGTCAATCACTGAACATGTGAAATGTTCCCATCGTCAAAATTAACCAACAGGGTGATTCTCATGAACATGGTGCAGCTCATAGCAAAACTCCAAGAGCATTGAATACATATTTTCTTTGACCCTTTATAACATAAAAAACACAAAATTATGTTAAAAAGACACAAAATGACAAAAAAGACACAAAATGACAAAAAAGTATACAGAATTACCACAAAAGTCACAAAATGACCAAAAAAGACACAAAATCACCCAACATGTTGTCCAAAACCAAACCAAGTTCCGTGTTATAAAACCAAATTCTGAAATGACTGGTATTCTCAGGTTGAGTAAGGAAAAATCCGGGGGAAAACACATGTTTTTGTGTTTGTGTCTTTAGTTTAAGATGCTTGTGTATCAAAGGTTGTTCAGAGTTAAGTTGCCAGGATGCTGTTTCAGAGGTGCTTGTCAGATGTTTGAAAAAGATTAGGAAACCCCGGCCCACGCACAATCCTTCTAACACAGGAATCGGCTGTGTCTGACAATTTCTATAACTCAGGGCCGGCTCTAGCCCATTTGGTGCCCAAGGCGAGATCCATTCGTGTTGAACAGCTCCGCTTGCTGTTTCACGGAGGGTGGAACCAGGCTATATAATACAACTGTCTGTCTATATTATTACTAACTTACAAGCAAATTTGCAAAGAAGCACAGCTGGAGACCGCTAACAAAGTTAGAGACAAGAGAGACAATGAAAGTGCAAATCACGCGAAAAATTTGCTTAACCGTGTTAAGCTAGCGTTACTTTATTCCAACCTAGCTAGCAAGCTAATTCAAATGAAACGTCTTCACACAAAACGGCATTTAAAATAAGATGACATAACGTTACCTTTATATTGGGACTTCTCCTCCTCCTCTTTTCTTCTCTTTTGATACTGCGCACCGGAGAGCTTTCATTTTGCAAGATTTATCAAAACA
Source organism: Centropristis striata (assembly GCF_030273125.1). Lineage (NCBI taxonomy): Eukaryota > Metazoa > Chordata > Actinopteri > Perciformes > Serranidae > Centropristis > Centropristis striata. The sequence continues at coordinate 7,113,738 of NC_081523.1, forward strand.
TAACGTGTCTGTCACTTGGCATGACCTGACCTCTGACAGTGATCTGACCGTCTAAAGGGGGGCAAGGCAATGACCACACGTCACGTGACTCAGCACCACAAGTGACAAAATGTCATTGTTCATCAGTTTTTTTATTTTGTTAATATTTATTATTTTCAAGACAGAACACAAAGGGAGGGCGACAATGGGCATCGAAAATTATTATTGTTTTGGTTTGTTTCTCCCTCGATGGTGACTGGTGGCGCCCCTCCAGCAGATGGCGCTCTAGGCGACCGTCTATGTCGCCTATGCCTAGAGCCGGCCCTGCTATAAGTTTACAAAATGGACAATCGGGCATTCATACCCAACTTCTCTCTCCTGCTCTTTTTGTCATTCTTTACACAACTATTTATGTCATTTGTCAAGTAAACAGCCGAGTGCATCACTATCAGCTTCTTCAAAAAGAGAATGATATAGCATCTCATCCCTCTCTATGACAACCTGCTTTTCATTATTCAGAGCAACTATTGATAACTAACACATCCAACAGTGATGCACAACATGTCTTAGAGACTCATCCTGTTTGAGCATGACCCGACCCTTACATACTGTGTTTCCTTTGGGCTCTATTTGCCCTCCACTTGTCTGTTTTTATTTGTATGTGTTGATGTGTAGGCTAGGGTAGATGTACAGTAAGGGTAAAGATAAAGTTTTTGTTTCGGGAGACATTTGATGGGTTCCTGGACCTTAGGGCTGGGCGATATATCGGTGTAAATGATATATCGATATATTTTTTATGTGATATGGAATTAGACCATATCGCATATATCAATATAGTTCAAATTTGCGCTATGATCCGTGTTCCAGGCAAACTGCAGCTTTTATTTAAGATCATCTTTTAAAAAAAAGGTACTCCTGTTGTTCTACAGTATTTGTCTACTTGAATAAACAGTTTCAATAGAACTACTTGTAACATGTTATATTTGGCTTTGACTGAACATTTGCTCTTACTTTGTGTTAAAAATATCAGGATATATATCGTATATCGATATTCAGCCTGAATATATCGGGATATGACTTTTGGTCATATCTCCCAGCCCTACTGGACCTCCATTTTTACAAACCTCTATATGCATTTATTCTACAAAGTTCTACTAAGTTTCATCTCTTTTGGAAGAAAATCAAAAGGAACCTTTTATTGCATTTCTGCAACAAGAGATATTTTCTCTGCCTCTTAATAAGAAGCTCAGGGGTGGATTGACGGTAGCTAAAAGCAATCTTCCTTTGACTGTGAGAGTGATAAAGACGATTGAAGTCAAATTAATTTTCCTGTTTGCTTGTCAGTATTCAGTGGTGAAGCTTAGGTGACACATCATATCTGTCTCATCTGTACTTCACAAACAGGAAACCAAACAAGCACAGTTGTCTCTCAGATGGATTTCCCACAGACAACCAATACGCAGCTGTAGGTTTGGCTGCCTTGCAGGTGTAATACAAGAGCGATCGATGTCTTCTCCAAAGACACAGCACATGCGATAAAGGTCCACACATGATCAGCCTCACTGGCAGTATAGATGCTTGGCACACACTACCTGCAGGAAACGGCGAGCTCGGGGAGGTGAAAGGTCAACAGGAAATGAGGGGGGTATTATAACACAATGGGCTGGCTGAGTTTGCGAGCACAGCTGGTAGTTAGTGTTACAGTTTTCTCTCTCCGTCTCTCTCTTTGTCTCTCTCTCTGTGGGGTGATTGTCCCATCTCATGGCAGGGATTACTTTTTGCTGAGTCAGGAGTATTGCGGTCTCACTCAGGCTTCTACTGTAATAGCCTCAGCTGACTGATAGGCAGAGGAAGGGGAAGGTGTATCTCCAGTGAGGCGTTTTAGGGAAACAGGAATATGTGGCGCTTCCTTTTTGGGGATTGAGAAAACAAAAGAGGGGTCATCCATGTAGAAATTGCACAGATCTTCTCACGACCAAAAATGAGTTATACTATACTCAGGGTTGGTACGGGTGCTTGAAATCCTTGAAAATGCTTGAATTTAAATGTTGTATTTTTTTGAGGTTTAAAAAGTGCTTGGATTTTGGATAAAGTGCTTGTAAATGCTTGAAATTCATACTGTATTTCTCTTGCAATCTGACTATATCCATCTATAGACTAGGTAGCTAAGTTGGTAGAGCGTTCGTCCACTGATCGGAGGGTTGGTGGTTCGATCCTTGACCATGGCAGCCCACATGTCGAAGTATCTTTGAGCAAGATATTGAACCCCAAATTGCTCTCGATGCTGCGTTCATCGGTGTGTGAATGAATTCCCAATGGTGGCAGGTGGGACCGTTTAGGGTAGCCTCTGCCACCAGTATGAATGTGTGTGTGAATGGGTGAATTAGCTCAATCTGGAATGTAAAGCGCTTTGAGTGGTCGCAAAGCAACTAGAAAGCGATATATAAGTGCAGGTCCATTTACCATTTAGACTATAGATAATCACATGTTCAATGTAAAAAAATGAGTAGCCTATCTGAAATGAAGACCGTTCCTTCTAAAAGTGTAATACCATCGCTGTTGGTATGGTTCAGTGAAATCTCCCCCTTTTAGTATGTAAGTACTCATCTAAAACATGCAATTTACAACAGGTGTAAGATACTGGAAAAGCTTGAAAATTTACCTTGAAAGTAGAGAAGGCAGACCGATATATTGGCCGGCCGATATATGCGTTCGCTGATCAGTTAGCCCGTTTCACTGAGCCAACAGCAGGCAAGGCTTAGTGCAACATCTGCCATTCTCTGGTGAGCTGCTGCTGATACTGGAAAAAAGAAAAACACATCAAATATGTGGATCATCTGAGGCGCCACCACCTCGATGCAACATACACATTGTTTGCTATCCAACTGTTAATATGTTTTGTTTGTTTTGTTGATAAATGTTTCTTTTTTTGTTTAAATTGGGACTTGTGTAACATTTGTTATCATTGTGTAATTTTTATCATGTAAATGGAGGGAGAAAAGGCAATATCGGGGATCGGTTAAGACTGATGTCAAAATAATCGGTATCGGCATTGGCCTTAAAAAAACCTGTATCGGTCGACCACTACTTGAAAATCCTGAAAAGCCCCTGAACCATTGGTTGTGGAAAGTAAAGTTTTTGTGATTTTCTCATCAAAGAAACAGGAATGTCTCCTAGATAACTCAGGTTCCATAGTTGCCGAACTCATGTAAAATTCACTCTGAGATTGTGAGCTACAAGGTGTAATCTTTAACGTGATGTTAGGTGATTGATTTTTTTCTAACCAAGGTGTTCTTTTCAAGTTGGCTTTAATCCTCATGTTTTCATGAACACATAACTGTGTTTTATTTATTTATTTATTTTTTAAAACTGGAATCTTTCAGTTCTTGGAAGTTCTCCAGTCACCTGACATTGTCTGGGATGAAAATAAACAGGACTTGTTCAAGAACTCTCTTCCTAGCTCTATTATAGAGTTGGGAGTCTACTGCAGAGTCTTGAAGTAAAATAAGTGTCTTCAAAGTAAAAAAAAAAACCAACAACCCTTGAAGCACTCAGGAGTTTGAGTTGAGTATTGAAAGCTCAAAGTCTGGACTGGACACAGAAGATTAAACTCTAACTTGGACATTATTGGCAACTATGATGATACAAAGGTCCAGTCATGTAAAAGGCAGTTCTCAGATCCCAAATGATAACATTTTCTGTCTTTTCTTTGTACATTTTTAATCCCAATGGGCTTAATCTACTGCACCTACTGGTACCTTGTTTGCCATGTAGCAATAAAAAATACACCAAAAACCTGGATTAATCTGGTTAGTCACATTAGACTGCTATTATTTTGAACATTACTGTACATACAACCTTTGAATTCTGAGCCTGAGATCACATTTAGAGCGCTGTTGCCCTGTCTTTCCTTGAATGCAGCAGTTGGTAGCTAAAGCAGTGCCCCAGTTCGGTGCGTTACCCACCATTTGCTGCAGACAAAAGAAGCGACGCTGGCATAATGCTGAGTTTGAGTTTGTGCCCATTGAGTGGCAGCCTGTCCTGAAACCAGTGTGGATTTCAGAGAACCCTATTTATGTGATTCCTGGTAGCTGTTGTTATGAAAATCTGAACCTCCTTTTGTTAGTTTTTAAATGAATAACACTGTTGTTCCTCTCTCTTTCTTTCTCCTTCCTCTGTCCTTATCTCCTCCCTGTCATGTTTTCTCAATCCCCCCACCGCACGCCTCCCTCCATCTCCACTTCCTCTCCTGTTTCAGATGTAAGTTTTTCAGCCTGACGGAGACACCAGAGAACTACACAGTCGTCCTTGACGAGGAAGGATTCAAAGGTAAAACACCCTTGTGCACACATATCTTTCACCAGGCAGGGTTTATCCTACACTCTGACCGCTTTAGTCCCAGTTGTACAACATAAATAGATACCATGAAGTACACACTATATAGTAGCAGCTAGAATACAAGAAATTAATGTATCTTGTCTTAACCATATTTTGTGCAAACAGAATATGATGCAAGGCATGCACTGAAGAACATCAGCCAAACAATGATTTAGGGAAATTACTACAAAAATTTAAAGGGGTACTCCATCATTTTGCACTTAAATATTAGTGGTTAAATATCTGGGTTGTCTTGTATTTGCATTAAGGGATTTTTGGGATATATGGAATTTGGAGCTTGACCCATAATACAAGTTGACTAAAAGTCACAAAATTCTGTTCGATTGAATTAGTTTTGACATTTAAAAAAAAAAAGTTTTTGGAGTGCAAAATGCATTTTCCTTTGATTCAGTACTTCCAAAACCTACCTTAACCCTCTGGAGTCTCCAAAAGTACCAAAGCATGACTTCTTCATGACATCCAGACTAGAAAACAAAGCAGCGTGGAGCCCTACTGTAAATTTACCTCTAAAGTTCTGGCTGTAAACTCCATGAGGCCAGTTTCAGTTTGATGACGATATACCAAGTAAAACTGGAGACAAGCTCAAATATATTTAGTATAAAATGATAGAAGTGGATGTTACCCTCTTATATGTTATATTTGACACCTTTGTTCACATTTGCAACATTTAAAATTCTTTATTGAGCATGATAGTGTTTTGAAAGTAAAAAAAAAGATTCAAAATCACATTTTATGTTGGACTAAAGGACACAAAATGACCAAAAAAAGACACAAAATCACTAAAAAAGACACATCAAGACACAAAATGACCAAAAAAAGGCACAAAACACATGCACAAAATGACTAAAAAAGACACATAAAGACACAAAATGACAAAAAAAGACACAAAATTACCAAAAAAAGATAGAAACAAACAAAATGACAAAAAAAAGACACAAAATGACAAAAAAAGACACAAAATGACTAAAAGAAACACACAAAATGACTAAAAAAAGACATAAAATGACCAAAAAAAGACACAAAATGACAAAAAAAAAAGACACAAAATGACTTTCAAAGACATGAAAAGGATTCAAAAATGGACAAAATAGCCCAAGACTCCATAGAGTTAAGCTTTTTTCTCCTCCAGTCTAATAACACCACTCCCAAAACAAAAAAAAGTCACTTTCTGTATGAACATAACACTAAGCTGAAAGCATGGTTAACTATTAACTGCAACCCCAATTCCAAAACAGTAGGGACATTGTTTAAAATGTAAATTTAACAGATTAGGTATCTTGTCTTTGTATTTAACTGAACGTAGGATGCAAGGAATTTGCAAATCATCGCACTCTGTTTCTATTACATTTTTCACAGCATAGGACTGTGTTGTTTAAGTTGTTTCAGTAGTCTAATAATACTGTATGAGAACCAATATCCATCTAAAAATAAGTTGCATCTCTCTGCATGTCTGTGGTATAGAGTCTCCGAGAGAGCAGGTTGGTGGCCATTAAGGTTCTCTGTGTGTGCAGTTTAGTTGTAGCTGTTTGTCATTGACTTAGAAAGGTCAAGTGCAGCTTCACAGAAAACACTAATTGAATAATTTGTCAGGACTTGAGTGCATTTTGACAGAAAAACTGAAGTCAAAGTCGGCACACAGAAACACCACAAGCTTTTTGGGTGTGGCTGAGAGGGACTTTGGTGGACTCAATAAGATTAATTCCTGCCAGTTTTTCATTATCATTTTTTTTTAGCTGTTTCTGATAAGAATACATGTTATGATAAGACTGTTAATGTGGAGTAAATCAAATATAGCAGTAAAAAGTAGTAAATACTCCAATCACTATATACCTTTTCCATTTATTTTAAACACAACTGTAAATTACCTTTAGTAAGGTTCCTATTGATGTTTTTGTATTATATCGCTTGTTTTTTTATGTTTGTACATTTTCTAGCTGTTGTGATACAATGTTGTGGTGCTTTTATTTTGAAAAGGTGCCGTCCAGTGTGAAACGGGTGCTTTAATTTTGAAAGGTAGCGACAGGAAATAGCAGGTGTAACGGTAAAATTAAAAACGAACGGTAAATAATAACGAGTTCTTCGTAATTCATATAAAGTTGATATAAAGTATGAAAAAAGCTTCTATAGTGGCTGGCTGACAGGACACAAGGTTTGTTAAAGTTTATTTTATTCTGTCATATATATTAGCGGATATATTGGTTGTCTTAACTATAGTAAAAGTGCTTGTTAGCTCAAGTGCTAATGCTAATGGTTGTTAATGTTTTCCCACCTCGTAGCTTTTACGGTGGATTCACAAGGTGACGAATGTCTTATTTTTATTTTCATGGAGATACGATTTTAAATAAATCTTGTGAACCGTCATTCAGCCAGGAATGCTACTAAACATATATTCAAACCACAAAAACAATATAGAGCATGTGTATTATGCAGTAAACCAGTAATTTATTAACTTTATGCAAAAAGCAATACGTGTTTTTTTGACCAGGTTACCTAGGTAACAGTGTATTTTGTGGAACGCGTTTCTTTGAAGGTGGGTATGCATGCAGGCAGATATACGTAAACCGCCTTCAAAATAAAAGCACAGCGGTTGTATTGATTTCTAATTTCTGGGTAACCTCACGGGGCCCGGATGTGGCCCGCGCGCCGCCCAATGCCCAGGTCTGCTCTATTTATTTATTTATTTATTTATTTATTTATTTATTTATTTATTTATTTATTACTATATTTCTATAGCACCTTTCAAAACCAGGGTTACAAGGTGCTTTACAAAGTACATTATCACGGAGGCAGTACAACAGTTAAAACAAAAATAACAGAACATCATCAAAAACAGTGAACAAGCAAAAATAATAGGATACAAAATTAAAATATGTGTAAGACGTTAAAAATCATTGCACAAATGCCAGTCTGTACAAGTGGGTTTTTAAAAGTTTTTTAAAATGATACACAGACACATAATCTAGAACGTACTCTTCTGTCTGACTACACTTCTGGGACTGTGTCACTTTCTGTGTCCATGTTATCTTCCCTTCCTCTCCTCATCCAGTCATTTTGTCTAGTCCTTTTACACAGATGTAGTTGGTAAAGGCATATATCGCCTCGGGGTGCTCTGTTTCTCTCTCTGTCTCCTTTGCTCTCCTTCTAACTGAGTGCCTATTTTAAGAGGTGAAAGCTGGTGTAGCCAAGCCACAAGGGGCTGTCTGTGACAAATTATGCCAACCAGAACAGTCAGGCTCTTTGAAGGAGAGTTAAAGAAAATGAAAAGGGAGTATTCACGGCAGGAGTTAGTTGACATTTTGGTATGTTTTTCATTTAGCTGAATGGTAAACCATAACTCCTCTGGAGGTTTCTGAGACTTTAAATCAGGGGTCTCAAACTCAAATTGCCTGGGGGCCGCTGGAGGCAGTATAAAAATGACCAAAAAAAGACACAAAATTACAAAAAAAGACACAAAATGACAAAATAATGCACAGAATTACCAAAAAAGACACAAAACGATTTTTAAAAAGACATAAAATGACCAAAAGAGACACACAATGACAGAAAAAAACTAAATTACTTAAAAAAGAAACAAAATGACCAAAAAAGACACAAAATTATTGAGAAAGACACAAAATTACTAAAAAAGACACAAAATTATTACAAAAAGACACAAAATTACCAAAAAACACACAGAATTACCATTAAAAACACAAAATTGTTAAAAAGACACACAATTATTAAGAAAGATACACAATTATTTAAAAAAGACACAAAATTATTTTTTTTAAAAAGACAAAATTACAAACAAATAGAAGACACAATTGTATAAAAAAAAACACACACTTGTTAAAAAAAGACACAAAATTACAAAAAAAAGTAATTAAAGGGAACTTCCACACACAAGTGCCATTCATATACAACTTACATTAAACTTTCACATCAAGGTGGGGGCCACAAAATATTGTCACGAGGGCCGAAATTGGCCCCGCAGGCCGCGAGTTTGAGACCCATGCTTTAAATGAAGATGCATCTTTGTTTAGATCTATTTAAGTGACGCACGTAAAAATGTAGGGGTGCACATTTCCCTGACTCATCACTACAGTATCTTTTCTTGACACCTGTTTCCCAGGTAGCTGCCAGCTTCCACTCGTGTCTTGTTTAGTGGCGAAGAGTGAAATATCCTGCTCTTCCATTTTGGCCCACACACACAGTTTTGACTACTTGGTCTGAGGGATCACCCTGTTTGAACTTGACCCCTCCTTACCACCTACTAGGAGGTCTGGGCTAATTAATACATCGGTATCAGGTCACACACGAATAGGTTTTACTTCTGTCTCTGTGCGGTATAAATAGCAGGGGCATTTTAGGTCTCCATGGTGATGTTAGAGAGAGGAGGTGGGGGAGAGGAAGTGTGTGTACATTTTACCGAACAGCAGTCAAGAGGAAGTTGTTTCTTATATCTGCCTTATAGTTGAACATATAGATACATCACCAGTAACCGTTTCGATGAGGTTCTTTGCATTAACTTTATTTTTGTTTCTTGGTTGTTTGTCTATTGTGACAGCTGTTCCTCTGGTGTAGTTTGGCTGTGTTTAGGGTGTTCTGTCATGCTTTTTTTCCCCCCATGAAATATGACTGGATAATTTTGCAATATCTTATTTCATTCTAACATCCATCAAACTATAGTTCTGGCTTTTTAAGAGCTCTGTTGTTTTGTTTGGCTTTGAATACTCGCATATAATGTAAAAGTGGCACTAGCAGTGTTTGCTAGGGTGAGTTAGAAGCCCTTTTTTTTTAGTCTAATGTTTACCAGCTTTAAATCTGCTCAACATACTGTATCAGGGATGGGCAACAGGAAGCCCCGGGGCCACATACAGCCCGCACCCTCACTTAAAGTGGCCCTACATGCATTTCAGCATGAAATCTTAAAAGTGCAGTGTAAAAGTGTACAAAATTACTTCTTGCAATTAATATTGGTCTGCTGTTCTTGCACTGATAAAAAAGAAATTACAGTAAGTGGTTATTTTTTATTTGCTTAAAACCTTTTGTATTCCTATGTATACTGTTAAACATGCATTTGAGCATGAAACAGTAGAAACAGTAGAAAGACAGCGGAGCACCTTCTCTCACAGGCTGCTCCAGCTCCGCTGTCATAGGGACAGATACAAAAAATCTTTCCTGCCACATGCCATCACACTGTACAATAACAAATAGTCTGGTTCATTACATACTGTCTATGCACTTTGTGTTTTTTATGCACACTGTTCATTGCACCTTATTTGTTTCATAGCACCAACGTTTTTATACTGTATATTCATATTTATTCTGCACTGGAATTCTATTCTACTCCTTCTTTAGACACTTTTTATTTTATTGTATTTTTATATTTTATTGCTTGAAGTATGCCTAGGTTGTTCTTTTTACTTAATTGTGTTGTCATTGTCTCTGTGTGTAATGCTGCTGCTACACTGTAATTTCCCACCTTGGGATAAATAAAATCTATCTATCTATCTATCTATCTATCTATCTATCTAATCTATCTAATCTATCTATCTAATCTATCTAATCTATCTAAATATGTTAAGTTACTGCAGTGTTAACATATTAAAAATTGTAGTTTCATCATATCTGGTGAAGTGCACGGTCCTATATGTGGCCCTGTGGTAGTGAACATGAAAAATTGTGGCCCCCTCCAGCATTTAAGTTGCCCATCCCTGTACTGTATCATCAACAAGTTTTGCACCTGCAGATAGAGCTCCTCCTCATGGGAACAGTTTGTTTTCTTATTAGTGCGGCAGTTGCACCATTATTCTTTTTTTGTTAGTATATTAATAAAAAGTTCTTTCTCTAAGTAAAAGGGGCACTTGAGCATTTCACTATTGTACTGGACTTGCAAGATACAGGTAAAAAAAATGGTGAAGCAAACATCAACATATACTGATTTTTTTAAGTCCCTACTGTGGGTCAAGTCCAAAAACACTGCAGCCTACATTTCCCATAAGCCACCTTGTAGAATATTTCATCAGACATCCCCTGCCTGTTAAATATACACAGCTTTCAAACTTAATTCCCCAACTTTATAATGCATGTGTTTTGTCGAATTTAATCATTTAACATGTTAAGCTGAACACAGTTTTCTAAAACTTCAGAAGGCTACAGAATACATTATGTAGCTTTATTCACGGGTTGAGTACGACTGACCTTGTAAGCCTGTGTAAAAATGTGCTAGAATGTACTTTTGAAACAGCATCTAAATTACTTTATTTTATATGTGATTAAGACCTGCTGCACATTTAATAGTCTTTGAAATTCATTTGAAACGATAACCTATATGTCCAAAAATAACTTCGTTTTTCAATTAATTTTAGCCTGTTTTTATCTTCTTTTACCTGCAAATGACAGAATCACCGCTAGTTTTGCATGCTACGCTACCATAAAGCCACTGACATTGAGCCTGTGCCCACTGACTCACTAACCAACTTTTCCTTTCTTGACCCCGCTCAGAGCTGCAGCCCTCAGAGCATCTCAAGGTAGAGAGCTCCATTTGGCTGCCGCTCAACGTGGTCTCCAATGGCAACGCCTCCAGCAGCTCACAGGCTGTCGGCGTGACAAAGATCGCCAAGTCGGTCATCGCCCCTCTGGCCCAGCAGCACGTCTCCGTCTTCATGCTCTCCACTTACCAGACCGACTTTATCCTGGTGAGTCCTGCTACTTTTTACTTTTTACACTGTAAATCAGAGATTCCTGGAGCAATTTTTCAAACTCTGTAAATGTATAAAAAGCTCTAATCTCACAGTGAAGCCTTTCACCTACTGAGCTCTGCCAGACAAAAGAAGCCACAGTGTCTGCATTTTGTCCACTCACCAATTTTGCAGTTAAGGAATTAATTCCCAACTGAGCTGAGGGCACTAAAAAGTTAGTTGATGTATTACATGTGAAAGTGTGAACTGGGCAAAAATAGATAACACCATGACAGATGTTTGTGTCAGCAAGTATATTAATGGTCGATGTTGGGTTTTTTAAACAAAGTATTCCTTTAACTCTATGGAGTCTGTGGCTATTTTGTCCATTTTTGAATCCTTCTCATCCTGCCTGTATACACTACTTAAAAAATGTTTAAATGCCATGTTGGAATTTTTTTTCAGCACAACCTCACCTATATGACCTAATAATAACAGATTTTTTTATTTTGATTTTCTGGATCAACATTTGGAACCAAAAAGAACATTTTGATCATTGTGTGTCTTTTTTTGGTAATTTCGTGTCTTTTTGTGTCTTTTTTGTTCATTTTGTGTCTTTTATTGTGTCTTTTTTTAGTTTTTTTGTGTCTTTTGTTGTGTGTTTTTTGTCATTTTGTGTATTTTTTAGTAATTTTGTCTTTTTGTGTCTTTTTTAGTTATTTTGTGTCTTTTTTTGGGTCATTTTGTGTGTTTTTTTTGTCATTTTGTGTATTTTTTTTGGTCATTTTGTGTATTTTTTAGTCCTTTAGTCTAACATAAAATGTGACTTTGAATCTTTTTTTTACTTTCAAAACACTATCATGCTCAATAAAGAATTTTAAATGTTGCAAATGTGAACAAAGGTTGCAAATCTAACGTATAAGAGGGTTACATCCAGTTCTATCATTTTATACTAAATATATTTGAGCTTGTCTCCAGTTTTACTTGGTATATCATCATCAAACTGAAACTGGCCTCATGGAGTTTACAGCCAGAACTTTAGAGGTAAATTTACAGTAGGGCTCCACGCTGCTTTGTTTTCTAGTCTGGATGTCATGAAGAAGTCTGGATTTGGAGCTTTTGGAGACTCCAGAGGGTTAAAGTGACTGAAACAACATGACATGTGCTGACGTTGTATGGCAAATAAAGCCATCCTTGACTATATGATATTTATGCTTGATGTATATTTTGTGCAGGTGAGAGAGAAAGACCTGTCTGTAGTCATCAGCACTCTGGAGGAGGAGTTCAATATCTACAAGGAGGTGGGAGGAGAGTCTGTCCCTATGCAGTGTCAGGACGTTTCCAACGGCTTCCAGAAGAACGGCAAAGAAGGTAGAGGTCCCAGTCCTGCTTAGGATGCTATCATCAGCTGGTCTCACAGGAGGAAGTTAAGATCCTCTAGCACCACCTGCAGGTTCTTTAAGCAAAGTGTGAAGACAGGAAGTGATCTTAAAACATATTGTGCATTCTAATACCCATACTACTATACTATTTATTATAATTGAGCATATATATAGATATATAATATACACACACACACACACGTATACACACACACACACACACACACACACACACATATATATATATATATATATATATATATATATATATATATATATATATATATATATATACATACACAGTACAGGCCAAAAGTTTGGACACACCTTCTCATTCAATGCGTTTTTCTTTATTTTCATGACTATTTACATTGTAGATTCTCACTGAAGGCATCAAAGGCATACTTTGAGGAATCTAAAATACAAGACATGTTTTCAGTTATTTCACACTTTTTTTGTTAAGTACATAATTCCACATGTGTTCATTAATAGTTTTGATGAATTTACAATGTAAATAGTCATGAAAATAAAGGAAACGCATTGAATGAGAAGGTGTGTCCAAACTTTTGGCCTGTACTGTGTGTGTGTGTGTGTGTATATATATATATATATATATATATATATATATATATATATATATATATTGCACCCTGTGAAGTACTTTGTGCCAATTGTATTGTATGCATACTGCATGCAACAGTACATACTTTGTTAGGGAGCTGGATTACATACTAAACAAAAAAGTGTTATTTGAAACACAGCTAGAGTCACAGGTCACAATTCATTTATGCGATGGAAACATGCATACAAGCAGCATTTTGATGTTAAATTGATCATATTTTTTCATGTTAAATCTAAACCTGGAGTGGAATAAAAAGTACAATATTTGCCTTTAAAATGTAGTGAAGTAGAAGTATAAAGTTGCATATGAGGAAATACTCAAGTCAAGTACAAGGACCTCAAAATTGTACTGAAGTACAGTATCGGATTAAATATACTTAGTTGCATTCCATCACTGTGCATAACTGGTTTTGCAGAAACTTGGGAAAAACATGAGTCATTTTTCTGCAGAAGTTGCTCTGGAACCCGAAGGTCTTCTAAAGTCAGAAATCAAACAACACAAGCGATGTTCTGTGTTATGCATTTTTATATATTACATACAGTATTAAATGTATATGTGCATGTCAGTTATTTAATTTTTACATCTGTCTTTCTGACACAATCGTGATAATCAAACTGTGTGTGCCTTTACGGAGAGTGAAATGAAATATGTATTTATAGCAGGAGGAACCTGCTGTTCAGGGACACCTGTTGTTCTTAACAAAGCCACGTTTAAACAAACATCGCGGTAAATGACATTACATGAAGAAACAATGCAAACAGGCTGGGTCCACAGTAGGTTTCAAACATAAAGGGACATTTGATCTGCATTGAATTCATGCATCCTTTACAGGAAGTTGTTTTTTTGATACAGCACCATGAAGAACAGAACATGCTGTACCAAGAGAGCACATCATGCTGAAAAATGTGTCACAAGCTTTCATATCTTTGCATCTCTTGGAGGCAGCTATCACCCAGCAGCCATGCTGTTTGGTTTTGTGGAATGCAAATGCTCTCTCTGTCTAACTGTGGGCACAATCGTGATCTAAATGCAGCGAACATTACTCAGGGTTCGTACGGGTGCTTGAAATCCTTGAAAATGCTTAAATTTAAATGTTGTATTTTCAAGGTTTAAAAGTGCTTGGATCTTTGGATAAAGTGCTTGTAAATGCTTGAAAATAGAATAGAATGCCTTTATTGTCACTATAGACATGTACAATGAGATTTGAGAGCTGACTCCAAAAAGCAATGCAACAATAAATAAAATATATGTAAAATATAAAAATATACTATTTATAAACATAAACATACATAGGCAAGTAAATTTAAGAAAAATACATACGATATAATGTAAACATAGGCAAGAAAGGGAGGTAAGGTGCACAGTCTTCAATTTAAATTTGCCAGAAGCAGATATGATGCTATGCAGTATTCATAGATATATTGCACAAATTATTGCACATTTCTAGGTATAGTATATTTAAAAAAGAAAGAGATATTTGAAACTGTATTTCTCTTGCAATCTGACTATATCCATCTATAGACTATAGATAATCACATGTTCAATGTAAAATATAATGAGTAGCCTATCTGAAATGAAGACGGTTCCTCCTAAAAGTGTAACACCATCACTGTTGGTATGGTTCAGTGAAATCTCCCCCTTTTAGTCTGTAAGTACTCATCTAAAACATGCGATTTAAAACAGGTGTAAGATACTGGAAAAGCTTGAAAGTCCTTGAAAAATGCTTGAATTTGACCACTGGGTGATTCTCATGAAGCCAGTCTAAGTTATGTCTGTGAAGATTATAAGGCAATACTTAATTAAACTAAATATATTTCACTTTTATATGAATCGACAATATAACAGAAATGAGGCACAATTCATTGTTTTGTGTTAAAATAATATTTTCTATATTTTTAAACATATTTTTGATTCACAATTTCATTACTGTAATGTGTCCAGATAAAAATGTCGTGGTTTCGAAACATAATGGTTTTTAACAATGTATAAAGAACAAAATCTGAATGAAAATTGATGAGAAAAAATGGTTAAATGTTACGGTAATGATAGAATTGTTTGCATTAAAATATGTGTATATTTTAATAAAATACATTTTGGTGATACCAGCTACCCTTGAGCAAGGGGGAAAGAAAAAAAAAACTTTTTTTATTTTTTTATTTATTTAAGAATGTGTTACGGTAATGAACTCAGCTCAAAGTGTCTCTAAAAATGTCAGAAAATACCTTAAAGTTCTTTAAAAAGATTATAAATTCATATTAAACAGTGACTTTAGATTGTATAGGTTATAAAGGGTCAAAGAAAATATGTATTCAATGTTCTTGGATTATTGCTATGAGCTGCACCATGTTCATGAGAATCACCCCACTGCTAAAGTGTACGAACCCTGATTACTGCAAGACTGAAGGAGAAGTTGGAAAACTTGGCAAGCATTTATAAATTAATAAAGTAATTTCCCTGATAGCCCCCCTCTATTATGGTAGTTATGATAAACACTGCTAACTGAACCTAGATTTTAGGCCAGTGAGTCAAATATATTATATAACATGGAAAACAGATGTCTAATCCAGTGAATACACGTCCATAAATCTGCAGCGAAACCAAAGAAAAATCCTCACAACTCCAATCTCACAATCTAACATTGTCCTCGCTCTTCCAGCCATCCTGCCTACAGTTCACCCGGTGCTGATCCCCCAGAACCAGTTCTGTGTCATGTCTCTGGACCCAGACACGCTGCCATCCATCGCCACCACGCTCATCGACGTCCTCTTTTATTCCAACAGGTGAGACACTTGCTCACACTGCTGCAATACCTCTGTGAAACACAAGGCGGCAGCACATGATGCAAACTAGACACCAGCTTGCTGGCTTTCTACAGCCACAGGTCAACATGTCACATCAGTTTAATGTGCACTGTGATTCATGTAAACTTGAATATTGTCACACTGTTAAAATAATCGCCTAAGTCCTTTTTTGTCCAAATTGTTTTTTTTGCCTAAATCATCTCCTCATACGTCCTCAGTTGATGAGATCATGTGATTTTACCCCTTCAAGATAATGGCCTATGTCAAGTGTGTGACTTAAGTGGATTTATCATGCCTAAGTCAAAATAAAATGTGACTTTGGCAATTTTTTGAACATGCCTTTGTGACTTAAGCAAGATATGGTAACACTTTATTTTGAAGGTGTCTACATAAGAGTGACATGAGCGTGTCATAAACATGACATGGGATGTGTCATGAACATTAATGACACTTTGAAGTAACATTAATGCTCATTATACTCATCATGTCATGTTTCTGACAGGCTTGTGTGACTCTTATGTAGACACCTTCAATGTTACAATGCAACATTATGGTATATAACAAATTTTACATAATTTGTCAAAACTTTAGAAAAAAATGGTTGTTTTAAGAATATGTTCTGCTCAATATTGACGAAATGTTCAAAATGAAGAAATACTCCGCTTAAATACACTAGTTGGAAAAAGTTTAATATTCTTTAAAAAAAAAAAAATTTGTGGTTACACCATTTGACATCTTGCCAACCCTTATTTGTCACTGACCCACGTATTCGAAGAAATATGTAATTTACCACAGCTGGGGCGTCCCGGTGGCTCACACTGGTAGAGCGCCTACCATTAAGGCTGAGTCATTGCTGCGGCGGAGCCGGGTTCGAATCCGGCCTGTGCTCCCTTTGCCGCATGTCCTCCCCTCTGTCACCCCCTTTCTATCTGTCACTTTCAATAAAGCATGAAAATTACCAAAAAAATATTCTTAAAAAAAAACTTTTTTACCACAGCTGTAAGATGCTGGAAAAGCTTGAAAATGGACCTCGAAAGTGCTTAAAAAGTGCTTGAATTTGACTTTGGAAAATGTGTACGAACTCTGTGTGTGACTTCATGTATTATAAATCAACCTCTACCTCTTCCACTTCTCTAATGTCTTTTTCTTGGTAGTCCTAAAGAGGACACACAGTCGTCCCCCAGCCAGGACCTGGACTGCATCAAGTTCTTCTCCTTCTCCCTCATCGACGGCTACATCTCTCTGGTGATGGACACGGAGGCCCAGAGACAGTAAGAATCCATGACTACTCTATAATGACCCTCTGTTGCGTAATACAGGCCTTACTACAGAAATTTACCACAGTTTACTCAGTGCCCTTTTATTTGTTGTGTCACTGCTTTGCGGGCGCAGCAGTGTCTGCTTTTGCAAGCTTTTATCTGGTTCTTGCTCTAAGAGGGTATTCCCCTGTCCATCTCTGAAGTGCTCTTGTGTAGGCTTGGTAGAAATCAGTGTTTGATCTTTTTTTTTCTGTAGGTTTCCTGCAGATCTTCTCTTCACCAGCTCCTCCGGGGAGCTGTGGAGAATGGTTCGTATCGGGGGCCAACCGCTGGGCTTCGGTAAGACCACTGAGAATTGAGTAACTTCCCCTCTGCACAGCTTAGAGCACATCAGTCATATGATCTGGCTCAGTTTCCCCAGCTGGGACTGATCCGATTATGTTGGTGTCTGACTGCTGTCATAACACAGATCAGAAATCTTTCAGGTTATACAAATTCTGTCCACTTATGTAAAAAAAATCCATACCTATCACACATAGCAAGCTATTGACTGTTGTGGCGGCTTAGTCTGCATTTTTTTTTTTTTTCTTCTAGTGTGACCCCTCTTACTTGCGCGGGTGCCTCAAGGGTCTATTCTAGGCCCTTTACTGTTCACACTGTACATGTTGCCCCTTGGATCCATTCTCCACAAACATAATGTGTCTTTTCATTGTTACGCTGATGATGTTCAGATTTATCTCCCCTTACAAATGCACTGTAAAGACTCTGTACAAACTCTACTTGCCTGTATAACTGACATCGAGACTAAATCTAAATGACAGCAAGACAGAAGTCATTGTGTTTGGGCGTCATAAACATTACAGCGACTGTGCTGATGCTCTGCCCCCCTCACTGGGTTCAAAAAACTGCTCAGTCATTAAGAGTCTTGGTGTCTCTTTCAACAGTGATTTCAAATTTGACAGGCCAATTGGCTACGTGGTCAAAAGTGCCTTTTTCCAGCTGCAACGTCTGGCCAGGGAAAAACCGTACCTCTCTCCTAGTGACGTTGAGAGGCTATTCATGCTTTCATTTCCACAAAACTGGATTTTTGCAACTCATCGTATGTAGGTTTAGACCAGAGCTCATTGCGACGCCTACAACTTGTGCAAAATGCTGCAGAAAGGGGAACACTTATCCCCAGTTCTGGCCTCTCTGCACTGGCTTCCTGTCCGTTGCAGAATTGATTTTAACATCCTGATGTTTGTTTTTAAAATTTTAAACGGATTGGCTCCAGCGTATTTAGCTGAACTCATACATGTCCATAGACCGACCAGAGCTCTGAGGTCTAAATGAGTCCTACCTGGATGTGCCTAAATGCAGGTAAAAACTAAAGGCCATTGATCTTTTGCAGTGGCTCCTCTAAGCTGTGGAACAGTTAACTGCTGCATGTCCAGAGACTTTGGACATTTTTAAATCTTCTCTTAAAACTAGTTTTTTCTCCCAGGCTTTCGAACCTGTGTGAGAAGAAAGTTGTTTCTGTGTGCTGCATTGTACATCTCATATCATATATTACTGGATGAAATTGTCTTTTTTAATTTTATCTTTGAGTTTATTGTTATTCATTTATGCATCTTTTGGATTTTTTGTTGTTATTCATTTATGTAAAGCACCTTGGTCAACCTTGGTTGTGTATAAGGTGCTCTAGAAATAAATGTGACCTTGATATAAAACAGTGATAAAAGGCATATAGTAGACTGCTCAATGAACAAATGGAAAGGGTTGGGGGGGACAGCTATGCTATGTCAATGAAAGCAATTTGGCTTCATATCACAGGTTTTATTTATCTGCTATTATTGTATTATCACAATAATATAGCCTGGCATAGCCAGACGGCAGATCTGTTTAGTTTCCAGGCTAGAAATGATACAAAATAATATAAATGTGCATGCCTATAAATTCCTGTAAGCATGTCTGTGTGTAATAATACACCTAAAATATGTTTAATCAGCTTTAATTTTTACCAAATGTAATGGCAGGTGTTTTTATCTTCATATTTTGTTTCCCTTACTGTTGCTGCAGATGAGATTTTTTTTTTTAAAAATGTACAAAGTGTTAGTTTTACCTTGCTGTGATTTGCCATTTTTTAAAATAATTTTTAGTTTGTATGAGATTGTGTAGTTTCTGTTTAAATATGTGAATTAGTGCCACTTCTATTGTCTTGTGTTTTTAGTTCTACACTCTGGCTAAATCTCTTGTACTTACAGTTTAAATTTACATGCATGTTGACCTTTTAATTAACAGAACAGACTTAATACAAAGTCACAAGAAAAAGAGGTTCTATATAATCAGGAACTCTATGCAGTTAAGTATCTTACATTTAGCTTAATAACACTTGTTTATGATTGTGTTACTGATATCACCACTTTCTCTGTTTTTAGATGAATGTGGTATAGTCGCTCAGATATCGCAGCCTCTGGCTGACAGCGACATCTCTGCCTATTACATAAGCACCTTCAGCTTCGACCATGCTCTGGTGAGTTCAACATGTTCACGTCATTCATGTTAACACATTGTTGTCATAGATGTCAAAACTTTGATGAATATATGACTCAAAAGTGATAACTCTTAGCTCAGATATTTAAAGATTTCAGGTTTGGTTCTTGTTTCTTAATGTGGGAGACGTAGACAGATAAAGACAAGAATATGTGACATTACCCAGCATTCCTGTGCGTTTTAATCATGAGGAATGCTGACGGAAAATCCATTTCAGGATGTTTTCACTGATCCAAGAGTGTCTGAATATAAGCTCTTATGTTTGGAAGATTAAACAAATTATTCTGCAAGTATGTAATATGTTGCACATTTGTATTTGTTCGTCAGCAAACATAACAAACACAGATATCTTAACCTGACCAAAAGAAGTTGAGAAATTTTTTTAAGCAGATGTCAATTTCTCCTTGAAATCTCCATCCATTTTCCTCCGCTTATCCAGGGCCGGGTCGCGGGGGCAGCTGATATTTTAAAAAATGTGTAAATGTTTTGTTTTAGATTTTTAAAGATGCATTTAATTGACATTATTTATACATTAATAACTGGCCATATTCACGTCATTAATACGCAACCTCCATTGTTGTCATAGATGTCAAAACTTTGATGAATATATGACTCAAAAATGATTACTCTTAGCTCAGATATTTAACAATATCAGGTTTGGTTCTTGTTTTTTAACGTGGGAGATGTAGACAGATAAAGACAAGAATATGTGACATTACCAAGCATTCCTGTGCGTTTTAATCATGAGGAATGCTGACAGCAAATCTATTTCAGGGTGTTTTCACTGATCCAAGAGTGTCTGAATGTAAGCTCTTATGATTGGAAAATGAATCAAATGATTCTGCAAGTATATCATTTTTAAAAAATCTTATAATGCACATGTGTATTTGTTCGTCAGCAACATAAAATTAGGGATGGGTACCTTTCACATTTGAACCGATACGGTACCGATACCCGGTACCAGGGAATCGGTACCGGTACTCAACGGTACCAATTTTCGGTACTTTTGCGTTTGTTTATGGGGTAATAAATGTTAATTTGTTTAATAATAAAATCTATTTTTTTCAATTCAACATATTTATTTCTCAAAATATAAACTTTAAAAAATATATCAAAACAATATAAAATCCAGGATGAGCAGTGCTTTATTGTTGAGCGAACGTGCATTTTGTAACATGAAGGTTGCAGTGTTATCAAAGAATGCAGAGGAGCGCTCTCAGGTGGCAAGTGCACGGAGGAGAAAAAAAAAAAAAGGTTGCAAGTGCACGTGTGATTTGTTGTGATGACGTCGTAGCTGTGCGGCGCAGCACCGGTCAGACAGTATTGTGGGCATAGCATGGTTGGAATAAACAAAGTTGAGTTGGGCTGCTCTGTGAACATATCGAGGATGACGCGGGAGTCCGAGGGATTTAATTTCAGCGAGGCAGTTTGGAGTAAATTGGCAGGTAATATTCCTGAGTTGAAGAGCGGAGTATTAGCGGAGGACCAGAGATGCAGCTGCTAGCTGTTAATGACTGGTCTACAGAAGAATGGAGAGAGCAAACGGAGTAAGGCCAAGCCCGGGTAGAGACATTGGAGAGATAGCAGCTGGCGGCTAGCAGGCCTAGAGTCGGCTGTTCGTCTCTGCGCCGGGTTGGAAGAGGGCAGCTAGTGGCTAGTGGCCGCGGTGAGCAGACAAGACCAGAGGAGGAGGTAAAGAAAAAAAGAAAAAATAGTGCGATCGTCAGCACGCTTGTTAATCAAAGACGTTAAATGAAAACAGGTTGAAATCAATGATCAGTTTAAAGTTAACGCCGTTAAGGTACCGAAACATGGTACCGTTTGAATTTACATGAATCGGTACCTATAAAAGTACCGAATTCGGTACCCATCCCTACATAAAATCATTGCACACAGATATCTTAACGTGACCAAAAAAAGTTGAGAATTTTTTTAAGCAGATGTCAATTTCTCCTTGAAATCTCCATCCATTTTCCTCTGCTTATCCGGGGCCGGGTCGCGGGGGCAGCTGATATTTTAAAAAGTGTGTAAATGTTTTGTTTTAGGTTTTTAAAGATGCATTTAATTGACATTATTTATACATTAATAACTGGCCATATTCACGTCATTAATACGCAACCCCCATTGTTTTCATTGATGTCAAAACTTTGATAAATATATGACTCAAAAGTGATAACTCTTAGCTCAGATATTTAGCAATGTCAGGTTTGGTTCTTGTTTCTTAATGTGGGAGACGTAGACAGATAAAGACAAGAATATGTGACATTACCCAGCATTCCTGTGCGTTTTAATCATGAGGAATGCTGACGGCAAATCCATTTCAGGGTGTTTTCACTGATCCAAGAGTGTCTGAATATAAGCTCTGATGTTTGGAAAATGAATCAAATGATTCTGCAAGTATATCATTTTTTAAAAATCTTATAATGCACATGTGTATTTGTTCGTCAGCAAACATAAAATCATTGCACACAGATATCTTAACCTGACCAAAAAAAAGTTGAGAATTTTTTTAAGCAGATGTCAATTTCTCCTTGAAATCTCCATTCATTGTCCTCCGCTTATACGGGGCCGGGTCGCGGGGGCAGCTGATATTTTAAAAAGTGTGTAAATGTTTTGTTTAGGTTTTTAAAGATGCATTACATTGACATTGTTTGTACATTAATAACTGGCCATATTCACATCATTAATACACAACCCCCATTGTTGTCATAGATGTCAAAACTTTGATGAATATATGACTCAAAAATGATTACTCTTAGCTCAGATATTTAACAATATCAGGTTTGGTTCTTGTTTCTTAATGTGGGAGACGTAGACAGATAAAGACAAGAATATGTCACATTACTCAGCATTTCTGTGCGTTTTAATCATGAGGAATGCTGACGGCAAATCCATTTCAGGATGTTTTCACTGATTCAAGAGTGTCTAAATATAAGCTCTTATGTTTTGAAAATTAAACAAATTATTCTGCAAGTATATAATATGTTGCACATTTGTATTTGTTCGTCAGCAAACATAAAATCATATTAGCAGATGTCAATTTGTCCTTGAAATCTGATATTTTAAAAAATGTGTAAATGTTTTGTTTAGGTTTTTAAAGATGCATTTAATTGACATTATTTGTA
Organism: Centropristis striata; assembly: GCF_030273125.1. Classification (NCBI taxonomy): domain Eukaryota; kingdom Metazoa; phylum Chordata; class Actinopteri; order Perciformes; family Serranidae; genus Centropristis; species Centropristis striata. Next base: position 7,136,498 of record NC_081523.1, read on the forward strand.
CATTAATAACTGGCCATATTCACGTCATTAACATGCAACCCCTATTATTGTCATAGATGTTAAAATATATGACTCAAAAGTGATTACTCTTAGCTCAGATCTGATATTCAAAAAATGCTTAAATGTTTTGTTTCTGTTTTTAAAGATGCATTCAATCGGCATTATTTGTGCATTATTAACTGCCCTTTACTATCTGTATGGAATGTAGAATATTTATTGAAAGGTTTATCAATCAAGAATTCTTCTAGATATTATTATTAGTCATGTTAGGGTACATTTTTATGCATCTTGCAATGTAAAAAAAACCCCAACATTTCAGCCTAAAGCACTTTAGGAAACTGGTATATGCTATATGTATATGTTAAACAGTGTGGTTTGTAAATTTCTCAATATTGACGCTGAAACCTCCCACGGTTGCTGCGTAGGTTTCACATCTGAGTATTGATCTTGTTTCCCTCCTTGCCACACGTTGGTTGTCTGCCAAGTCACCATCTCCTGCCACCAAGATTATCTCAGGAATTACCAAGAAATCTTTATCTGGATTTCTTGTTTGCCATTTCCTAGAAACTTATCGCAGAGTGTCTGTCACCGGGTGAATCAGCACACATTGGCATAGACTCACTGGCACTGTCTCTTTACAGTCACTTCACCCTAACCATAAATTAATTTGCGAGTTAGTTTGAGTGTTTTTCCCAAATCCAATAAGGTTTCATCGACTGAACCACATAAAACCACAAATGTGTACTGATGATCAGTCTTGGAATGTAACAATTTTATGGTACTTTACTTGAATATTCCCACAAATGTAACTTTATGGTACTTTTTACTTTCACTGCCACCTTAAGTTACTGTTCAGGTTGAGATTTAACATGAAAAAAACATGATCAATTTAAAGCATAGGTGTCAAACTTGCGGCCCGCGGGCCAATTGCGGCCCTCGTGATGATATTTTGTGGCCCTCACCTTGATATGAAAGTTTATTGTGAGTTTTATATGAATGGCACTTTACCATGTTGTGTGTGGAAGGTCCCTTTATTGCTCCAGCTGGAGCTTTGTTTCACTTGTTTCTATGACGACGTTAACAAAAAGAAAGGCAGCTGCTACCGGACCGTTTATTATCTGCCGTGTTGTTGTTACCAGAAGAAGTAGAAATGTTATGTAATGTAATTTTGTGGGTTTTTTAAATAATTTTGTGTCTATTTAAAATAATTTTGTCTTTTTTTAGTAATGTTGTCTTTTTTTTGTCATTTTTTGTCTTTGTTTTGTGGTAATTTTGTTTCATTTTCTAATCATTTTGTGCATTTTTTGGGTCATTTTGTGTCTTTTTCTTGGTCATTTTGTGTCTTTTTTTTTTTTTTAGTAATTTTGTGTCTTCTTTTGGTCATTTTGTGTCTTTTTTTTGGTTGTAATTTTGTGTCTTTTTTTTGGTCATTTTGATACTGCCTCCAGCGGCCCCTAGGTAATTTGAGTTTGAGACCCCTGATTTAAAGTGATTACACATGTTCATAAATAAAACCACATTAAGGCAAGGCAAGGCCAGGCAAGTTTATTTGTATAGCACAATTCAACACAAGGTAATTCAAAGTGCTTTACATACACATTAAAAACAGCAAGACACAATTGAAAACAGTAAAAACAGTCAATTAAAACAGGGAAATAGAAATAAAAATATAGATAGGATTAAACAAGTATTTTAAAATGTTTTTTAGAAATCAAAAGCTTGTTTAAAACTAAAATGTTATTATTTATTTGGCAAATAACAAACTGAATTAACATTTTTATTCCAAAATTTGAGCTGGCTCACTGGGCTTCTCTGAGTCTGGCGAAGTCTGTTCAGGGATGCAAGTAACTATAATTTGACATCTTAATCAAGAAATAATAATATGTGCTTTACAATATTTACAGGGTTTCTTTTATAAAACAGCAAATTAAAAAATCCATTTTCAGTTTCAAAATACAGTTTGTTAGTTATTCTCATTTTATTTTTATTTCAGTTAACGGACATGTTTTTTCAATTCTAGTTTTCGTTATTTCATTAGTTAAGTTAACTATAATAACCTGGGATATAAACATATCTTCCACCACTGCTGATGATGAATTAGATTATTGCTTAAAAGCGTGTATCTTTCTGCTCTCCCTCCTTTGCATCACTATGAGAAGTATTCATACAACTTTCTAGTCTGACATAGTTGGGCTGTTCAGCCTAGTCACCAAATACTGACCAAAGGTGGACAACATGAATCTTTGGGTATTCCAAGTGTATTCACTGGTTACACACCTTCCTGCAGAGTGATGAGTGTGTAAGTTACTTTCACAGCTTCATTGTGAAATCATTGAGCTCAACATAACCGCCAAGTGTTTTTTTTAGTCACTGAAGGTTGTTGCACTTAAAGATTGTCACGGATTTCTGTTTTTACCGGAACCCTGTTACCATGAGTGGGATCAATGCTAAACCACAATCTGGTCTATTAATAACATAGATTAAATTTAAACTAGCTGTGGCGTCACAGTCGCCTCCGTTTTGGCACTTCTTGGTAAATATATGCAATCACAGGAAGTTGTCTCAGAAAGGACGGTTGGAAAGCTTCCACATATACATTAGACCCTTTTAATCACTCGCAGCAGTTCAAGTCTATGCAATGTCATTGGAAACTGTAGAGGAAATTGTGTTTGTTTAAAATTGCAGCTTTTTTTCCCTCAAATTCGCCACATTATAGTTGGTAATACCTGCTGAGATCATTACTCTGGCTTCTAGTACATTTTAGAACTGATTTTAAAATTCAAATGCTTGTTAGATCAGATTAGATTAGATTAGATTTATTTGTCATTGCACAAAAATAGAACGAAATGCACTCACGTACTGGACTCATAAAAAAAAAAAGCATAATAGTAAATAAGATACAACTCAGTGCCATTGTATGCATTAAAACAGTAGTGTAAATATATAAAGTGCAGAGCATTGTGTTAGGTGTGGATGTCCCTGATTAGTGCTGTAGGACCAGTGGGTTTGATTTCAGCTCTGAGTTGAGTACGGTATAGGGCAGTTCGTGGCCTAGAGGTTAGGAATCGGGCTTGTAGCCGGTTCGAATCCCGGTACTGACAGGTCTAGGACTGAAGTGCCCTTGAGCAAGGCACCTAACCCCCCTGCACAGCTCCCCGGGCGCAGTAATGTGCTGCCCACTACACCTTGCATGGTGTGTTCACTTGTGTGTAAAAAAGGATGGGTTAAATGCAGAGGTTAAATTTCCCCATTGTGGGATTAATAAAGTAATCTTCTTCTTCTATAATGTTTGTGGCATCAACTTCCATGGTAGGCCTTGTGCAGCACAATGTGCTGTCACCTGGAATTAGTTATACGTAATCAATCACGTTTTGGTTGCTTGATGTTTGCTAATGATATCAGCCAGTTGATTTGTTAATCTGTTGCCTTGTAGCTTACTTTCATCATCCTTAGTTCCATCATCCTTATAACGCTAACTTCTTGTAAAGAGGAAGAATGAAAGTCATTTGGAAATCTCTTGTAGTTGCAATTTCAAATAGTGGCGGATATCTCCTTATATGGAACAAGATCATCTGACGGAACGTGTACATATGGGATGATGGGAGGTCACAGTCTGGCTTGTTGTTCTGTGAATTAGTCACTGAAATAATCACATCAATTTATCTTCAAAGGAAGTCAATGGGAAATTCCAGTTAATTGCAATGAATAAATTCATTTCATGAACACACTATGTATGTCATCAGGGTTTGAATTTCAGTTCAGTTTTAACAAAGTCTATTAATCTAGCCCTTGATCACAGCCTTATTGTTTCACAGGCAAGAAAAAACATACAACTGATACTGATAAAAAAAAATGTAATGAACATCGACAGAGATCAGAAAAAGTTAAATCTCTTCCTCGTGCTAGTAGGTCCCCAAGGGAAGTTACATAATACTAATCTAATCTTCCAACTTTGTTGTATATTTAATTGTATTGCGTTGCGTATCATTTTCCACTTGTCTCACTGTGACAATAATATTAGTTTTGGGTTTGTATTGTGCCATTGAAAAAACAATTGGACTTTACATATGGGATGCCACAAGGCTCAATTCTAGGTCTTCTACGTTATTAAATTATGCTGGCTGGTAGGTACTTTCAGGTCACTGTTTTGGTTTTTATGGCAACAACTTTACAGTTCTGGTTCATGCTCGCAGCTCTTTTTGACTTTGTTTAGACCCAACATGCAGCTGTTTTAATAGTTACAGCTCTGAAACCTACTGTACACTACCTGCCCAACATCCGGACAAAGTAAGCAACTACCTGGTGAACAGAAGCCTGTAGTAGCTGAGAAAAACAAGCCTGTAGTAGCTGAAAATGTTTTTCTCAGGAGTTGGTAGGGACGGACTTAAAAAGAGAGTAAAAAGTAAGAAAAGTCTTATTGTGTTCCACATCTGTTGGACATGGTAATAAGCCATGTTATATGAAACTGTTAATATTTTGCATTTACAGCTTATTCTGCTGTCCCAAACTGGCCAAAAAAAAATCGTCTAACGCTGCTTTTAACTTTCTTTGACTATTTTCTAGGTCCCTGAGGAGGACATCGTGAGCGTGACGGGCATGCTCCAGCATCAGAGGAAAGAACCAGCTGCGAGCTGATTTCTGAAGTCTCGTCTGAGCTGGATGATCCTGGCTCAATGTGCCGCCCCCTAACTCCAGCTCCAGTGGCCAAGGGTGGCAGGCCAGCAGGAAAAGAGGCTAACCCTGTGCCTAGACTAGCACTGCATCGCCAGCAGTATTAACTACTACGAACTTGCCATGAACACCAGAAGCGCTTCTCTACGGTGTGCATATACAGTTTGTCTGTGAGGCCTCCTGTCTTACCTTATGCACATCAAAATGCACAATCACTCCTAAACACACACATATCCACACAGACACACACACACTTGCACATCCACAAGCACAAAGTCAGACATTTGATAGACTCTCTTTCTCTAATGTAGGACTGGAGATTGCGTGGTCTGAAGTTAAATTGTTCATAATATTATTTTGATGCAGACAGAAGAACACGGTCATACATTTTACCAGTGTTGCAAACACCGGTAACTTAGTCTTCCAGTAATGTTTATGTCATAATGCCATGTGTCTAAACAACCTTATTATATTTTAAATGAAAGGCCATTTGCAAAGAATTGCAGTTTTCTTTTTTGTGAAACTAAAAGCGTGAAACTTAAACGCAAGGCAGTTGTGAGAATGTTGATCTGAATCATTTCCATGCAAAAGAAAAAACAGAATTTCTATTTTTTTGACAACAGAGCTCACTTGTTTTGGTTTGAGAAGAATGTGCAGGTAGTTCTTGTATATTAAAACTACTACAAATGCTGTCAAGCAGGACGGTAGGCTTGGTCAGTGTTTTTTTTTTTTAAGAGGTCAGCATTTCTTAACTGTAGTATTACCCAAGGTCAATAACACTATGTCTTATTTTTTGTTTTGTTTTTTGTTATTTGCACAATAAACTTTTAATTTAGCTATCACTTAGGTGTTTTCTTTGGTACAATTTTTGTACAATTTGAAGTAAAAGTATTCTGTAAACATTTGTAATTTTTGTGCTGCTTCAATAAAAGTATTCAAATAGGTATTATTGGTTAATTGGGCAATTATTGGCGTGATAAAGTTGAACTGTTTAGACATAAATGTTTATAACACAAGTGCATGTTGCAAAAAAATACTGACCACATGCCAGACAGGTTATATCATAACACCTGTCATGAATCACTTGAATCACATGAGTCAAATATGTATGCATAATAAGTAAGAAAATGACTTCCATTTCTATATAAACTGAAAAAAGTGTGGTGATTAACTAACCATTTTTATTTCACAGATTATTTATTTATTGCATTACAGTGTTTCCCACAGACCAGGTAGCAATGTGTGGTGCTCCACTGACACCTGTGGGTGAATCAAGTGTCACAGTGTGGTGGAGTCGGTCATCGGGTGGATGCAGCGGGCGGCGTTCAACACTTTCTGAAGCTGCCACATGAAAAAACCTGTTTCTATTGTTCTTCAGAGTCTCCTGCTGAGACCACTATAAAGCTACAGCATTTCAGCTCAATCTTAATTCTTTAAAAGTAAGTTATTTAAGAGAAGACAACTAAAAACATTTTTACCAGAACCCTGCCTGGTTTCATTCCTCACCCCAACTAGTTCAATCTTTAGATTCTGTGACAGGAATGATTTGCACAAAACAACTTCAATTGGAGGTTTTTATTTTAAATAATTAACTTAAGACCTACCTCAACCAATAACCTGTTCTAACTGTTTTGGTAAAATAATGTAAAAAATAAGGATACAAAGCCTGATTCAGATTCTGTAGCCTATTTAGTGCACAGCTTCATGTCCTATCAGAACACCTAATTTTTCTTGGCTTCCTGAAAAACAACTCAAGTGCTCTTCATAAGGGACCTCCTTGGGTTCAGGCCCATTTATGGATAGTCTTGCTTGAGAAACAGCAAAAAAAAAAAACACAGACATATCAGAATTAAAATAGTCTACTTTCCCCACTCGTTTTTTTTTTTTTTTTATTTAAAGTCTAAACTTCTCTGTTTCCACCTCACCTGTTGTTTCAGCAGCTGCCTGTCTTACAGGAGCATTTTGTCTGCTGTCCTCTATTTCTCCCTGAGCACCACTGTTTGATGCCTATAGAACATTCAGATAAATCCGTTCCGAGTCCGTTTTTGCCGTGAAAAAAAAACCCACTTATAACAACAACAATAATAATATTCATAATAACTTTAAAAATGTGGTCTATTCTTTTTTATTTGACTGTGGGCATAGTAGTCTACTCTATCCCCTCAAATATTAGGGCTGTAAAGTCCTAAATTCTTTAAATATATCACTTTATTATCATTTTAAACCCTTTTAGGTGAGAAAGTAGCCGTTTAGATCCCCAGTGCGTCGTTAATTTGTCTAAATACCAGCTGTTTACAATTTTGTTCGGACGAATTTGGCGCTACTCAAGCAACGCACTTCCGGTTACATTCACAAAAATAAAACGCCCGTTGCCCTTTATAACTTTAGAATTTGTGCTTTTACTTTGAAAACAGGAAGCGAACCTACCCTCGACGTAGCTAGGTTGAAGCAGCCGCTTTGACTGCTCTCGTCCCGTTAACGGCATTTAAGGAAACCATTAAATATGCCTTAACGTTACCGGAGAGTCTTGACAGCTCTGAGACCGGCCTGGTTCATTGTAAAACATTTATTTATTGATGTGAATGTGGTGTTTTCTGTGTGTTGGCTAACGTTACAGACGTTACAGTTTTTTTAATCCCCTAGAGAGGAAAAAAAAAACAGAATCATTTTGTGGCGGTCGGTCTCTATTCTGTGGCGGTGCTCCACAGAATGGTCTATGTGTGGGAAACACTGCATTATCAGAAAACATGCTATATCCTGATATATATCATTATCAAGACATGAAATGACATGTATCAGGATACAAGATGGTTGAAATCACAAGTACAATTGAATGTCATCTGCATAGAAATGAGATGCACTACTCAACAGATGACGTACCTGAGGGAAAGCATGTACAAGGAAAACAACATGAGACCCAGAATAGAACCCTGGGGTACACCAGAAGACTAATCTCCAGATCTGGAATGAGAGATAAGATAAACTACTCTGCAGGTTTCACCCACTGATTATGAGTCAATTATAGATAGATACAAATGACTGGAAATAAGATATGTTTTAAGGGCACTAGAGGTCGTTTTCGTATATATTTGTGTTTACAAGAAAATGAGACTCACTATGTCATGAAACTGATGGAGGAAACTGTAGGTGAATGAGGGGGGTAATTGTTTTCCATATACCTACGTCTTACCTCTAAAGATGAAGTGGAAATTGTGAGAGAGAGAAAAGGTAACTGACGTAGAAACAGAAAGTATCAAAGAGGAATTTAAAGATTATGACTTAAAAGATTATGTGACGTTAATAAATTACTTTTATTTACATTTTAATGCATTTTATAACCGATTTCTTTGAAGATTTTTTTGAAAATGAAACAACGTGGAGCCTCTAAAGTTCTGGCTTGAAACTCCATACCAGATTTTTTTTTGATGATATTCGGAGATAATGTCAAATACATTTAGTATAAAATATAGAACTAGAGATTATCCTCATTTTACCTGTTATATGTTCTATATGCAACCTGTGTTCATATTTGCAACATTTAAAATTCTGTGTTTTGAAGCATAATTTTCAAGATCAGATTTCATGTTTTCCTTAGTTTCTTTTGGGTTCAAAATTTTGATCAAGTAAGCCAAAATTAAACATTAATTATCAGCACATATAGGTGAGGTAACGCTGAAAAAACTGATACCAACATGGCATGGTAAAGATATATTAACATATATATATACATATAATAATAGTGGTGTAATTTAATGTGTTGATATTTAAAATCTGTTTGTGATGTTTTTGTACACACCCGTCTGGAAGTTATTAGCTGAGGAGGACACAAAGCATGTAAGTCACACCTCTGCTCCACAATGGGCTGAGACGAGCGGCACACATGTCATAAGGTGACTTCTTTTTTCAAAGAAAATGTCATCATGGAATTTTGTACGTGTGTCAGTGTGGGTGGGTGGGTGTAGATGACCAATCACTCAAAATACAGTATATATAGGCCAGGTTACCAGTGATTAGTATGTTATTGCAAAGTTGCATTGGACTTGAGGTGATTTGTTTATCAAGATCTGCTGAATATCAAGAAAACGAATACTCTCACTATGGATTATGAACACCGTGGACTCCTAAGGCTCTCAGGTAAATATCTTTATAATATATATTTAACATGAGATAGTTATTTGATCATCACAGTATCTAGTAATGCAGTTTAGTATTTCGCCACTTAGGCTGAATATCAAAAAGTAGCACATGCAAAATCAAATTTAGTTTTTTTATATATTATATATACAAGCAAGCTGGAATGTTTTTGTTTTAGTTTTAGTAGTTGTGTGAATGTCTAGTCTTTTTTATTTAGATATTTTAATGATTTCCTTTTTCACTCAGAGTGAAAGTAAACAAGCGGCACATACGTAAGCAGCGTTTTTACAGATATGAATAATTTCTCTATTCGTTGTCGTAAAATCTTGTTAAATTCTGTAGTAAACGTCTGCGTCGCTGTTTTAAAAACAGCGACTGCTACCTTTTTAAACTATTTAGCCTAAATTTAAATCCGTCCTACAAGAAGTAGAATTCTTTTGCCTTATATTCTGTGTTGCTTTTTTAAAAAATTATTCACCTGTATCCACATTATTTTTCCATAGTATTTGTCCTGATGCTCCTGGAAGTCATGGTGATGCCAGTTCCTCCCAGCTGTGACCTCGACAACACTATAGAGCTTACAGACCTGTTGAAAGTGGAAGCAGAACAACTTCTGGAGGCATATGTAAGTACCGCAGTATTATTTATTTCTAGCTATGATTATATTTCTGTACACCAGGGGTCTCAAACTCAAATTATCTGGGGGCCGCTTGAGGCAGTATCAAAATGACCAAAAAAAGACACAAAATTACAAAAAAAGACACAAAATTACAAAAAAAGACACAAAATGACAGAAAAAAACTGAATTACTTAAGAAAGACACAAAATGACCAAAAAAATCACTAATAAATAAATATTACTAATAAAAACAACAGAAAATGACCCCAAAATACACAAAATAATTAGAAAAAGACACAAAATAATTAGAAAAAGACACAAAATTACCAAAAAAAGACAGAAAAAAACTAAATTATTTTAAAAAGACACAAAATTATTTTAAAAAAAACACAAAATTACTAAAAAAGACACAAAAATATTAAGACACAGAATTATTTAAAGAAGACACAAAATTATTAAAAGACACAAAATTATTTTAAAAAAATACACAAAATTATGTAAAAAAAAAAAAAAAAGACACAAAATTATTTAAAAAATACACAAAATTATTTAAAAAAGACAAAATTATTTTAAAAAGACAAAAAATTACCCAAAAAAGTAATTAAAGGGACCTTCCACACACAACACGGTAAAGTGCCATTCATATAAAACTCACATTAAACTTTCATATCAAGGTGGGGGCCACAAAATATGGTCACGAGGGTATGAGGGACATTTTTTTTTTTTTTAACTAAGTACACATTTTCTAGTCACTTGATCAGAGCTCCTATTTGAGCTTGATTTGTGACCTATCTGGGTGAACTTGCTGCTGCGGTGCTGTTGACAACATCATCGGCCCATCCCAGTCACTGATACCACAAGATGATTACAAAAATAGCTGTACAACAAATTCTATGCTGAATCAGCAAAATGTGGACATCCCTCTTCATAGATGTGCTGATGTTTCGCCCTAAATCTATCCACAGAGAAAGTCAGATTAAAGCTCCGATTAACTTTAAGGTTGTACATTTGGTGACAGCAAACACTCATTGAGCATCTATTTTCTCAGAATGACAAATTAGTGGAAGTTTAGTGCAGCCAAACAAGCACATGCTTAAATGAAGAAGTCAGTCAATAATAGTTGCAACTGCATAATGGCGGGGTCTAATAAAAATAAATTGCTGCAGAGTTGCTTTGTTGCAAAGAACATTATGAATTGCACAGCCTGTTACTGCTTCACAATAAAAGCTGAAAAATTAAAGCTTTTACTGTGAACTACTATCATGAAGTGTTTGTGTGGTAGAGCTCTGATATGGTGTAAGTAAGTAGTGAGATTTGCATTAACCCTCTGGGGTCTGAGCCAATTTTGGCCGTTTTTGAATACTTTTGATTTTGCCCTTCATGTACCACATAAAAAATGTTTACTATACCCATATTTGGTATCCATTTTTTCATCACCTATATGATCTGACAAGTATTTTTTCACTTTAACCTACTTTATCAACATATTGAGCCCAAAAATACACAAAAATCATAGTTGAAAAATTATACTATTTACTAAAACAAAATACACAAAACTTGAAAATGTAAACATAGGATGCAAATATGAACATATAAAACAGTAAAATTTAAATATAATTAAACTATATACAAAAAAGTCCCATAAAAACATGTATATTTATAGGCGTTTTTTCCTTGTTAGCTGCAACTCTTCAAAACAAACTATGTGCAAAATTACACAGAGAGCTACACCAACGCTCAAATATTTCTGTACTATCAAATTAAAACTATCATATCTTTGGTTTTACACGACCTAGGAATGTAAAAGAAAAATTGGGAGAAAGTTTCAATTCTGTACTTTGGAGTGAAGTTGATAGCAGCGCTCCATGTGACCTAGTTTTTTTGTTAAACGTCACATGATCTGATCAGGAAGGCACGATTATAGACCCCAGAGGGTTAATTTCATGCATAATTTACTGTGAATCCCTAAAATTATGAAGGTTTTTTGAATTTGAGTATGGCAGACTCCGACCCTTGCAATTACAAACCAGTGTGTAGAGAGGTTATTACAGATTATCAATACATTCAGTGGCTATTGCAACTAAATCCTACAATAAATAGTATCAAAAGCATTAAATAACAAGATGACTTTAACTTCAACATCTCTTTCAGTTGCACCGTTTACAGCTAATATCGTAGCATTGTTGCCTTATACCACCAGTTTAAGTTTTTATGTACATTTTCTGGTGTAAACCTATTTATTTTGGTCTGAAGTCATTTATTTTCTGTCCATTTCATGTAAACTTTAATTTCAGATTTCCCTCCCAATAATCCTTTTGACTCATGCTAAATAAAAAATAAAAAAAACCTGCAGTTTCTATCCTGAAATAGCTGCTATTTTGCTCACGTCTGAGTCATAAACCTGCTTTTTTATAATACAATGATCACCTTCAATCTGCACGTTTTTTGGAGAGTTAATCCATGTTTTCTTCTTTTTTTACAGCTCGCTTTTCACTCAGGGAGTGTGAGGAATTGTCCAGAAACAATAGGTGTCCCCAGCTCGGCAGTATCTGGAGGCAGCATAACTGAAAAGCTGCAGGACGTCTACACCAAGAGTGTGCTTTTTAATTGGCACATTTTGAAGGTAGAAGAATATAATACCCATGAGGGCAACGAAACTGTAGCAAAACCTTTGACACAAGTCAAGGGTAACCTCAACAACTATTCACTTAAAATAAAGGCTCTTCTCAAGGACTCTGTGCCACCAACCGAAGCTCCAACAGAGCTCTCCGACAGTGACAGCTTTTCAAAAAGAGAGTATGGATACTGTGTCATATTCAAACTGAAGGAGTGGCTTGCACAAGTGTCTCCAGTACTCGATGAGGCAAAGAAACTGTGCCAAATAGACAACAGGGAAGCAGAACTCCTGTAAAGTTTGAGAATAGACACACTGCAAAAAAAAGAAAAGTTGGGTGAACTCAAAAATTTCAAGGCAACAAATTTCGATACAAATTTTAAGTTGGACAATTGAACTAAATATTTTAAGTTTTGTTTTTGAGTTTGCTCAACTCTGAATTTCTCTGGCACGATTGTAACGCCGCTATGAATGTCAGCTAATGTTGTGACCACAATTTTGAGTTAGCATTGATACGCTAATGGCTACTCTTGTAGCTGTAAGAAGCAGTGCCGCTAGCATCAGTTAGCCGCTAGCATCAGTTAGCCGCTAGCTTCAGTTAGTGACCAAATTTTTACAACAAAGAAATAAGAGTTAGCAGAATTATTGTCCCTTGTTTTGAACCCCAACTTAAAGATATAAGTAACAACAACTCACAAAATTGCCCTAAATATCAATAATTTATATTTCCAAATTTTACCAACTTAAATCACTGTTTTAGGCCCAAAAATACAAGTTGGCTTTTTTGCAGTGCAGCAGAAAGGTGAATTTTAAGATGTAGATAATCTTTTTTTATATTTTTTTTATTTGGTTGTGTGTTGTGTATTTGTATTCGTTGCAAATAATGGCCTTGCATTGAATACTGTTTATTTTGTTATTGCTATTTATGGATATTTATTGTTGTTGTTTAAAAGGTAAAATAATGTAAACTTAACCTCTGTACTGTAGACTTCGATGTAGCTTATACAGGAATTATTGATATATTTATTGAATATTAATTTATAAACTGTTAATGAAAAAATGCTATTATTATTATTATTATTCATTTTATTTATTATTATTATTATTATTATTGATGTTATTTATTGTAGTCCAATGTTTGAGTTAATCTTATTTATTTACTAATATTTACTAATAATTTATTAGTTTTAAGTTATGTAGTTTATTTATTTCCATGTGATGTTTTGCATCATACTGTGTGTGTGTGTATGTGTGTGTTTATAAGAAGCCTTAAATAAATGTTTCTATTTTTTATTTAGTGTGGTTTGATGCCTGCTTACCTTATTCAGTTCAGTATTTTGGACATTTTTTTGTTCTTTTCCTCTTTTCTCTTCAGCTCAAGTTTATTTTCTAAAATTAATCTTATTTCTGAGTTTCACAGTGATACATTTTGCCTCTGTTTTATTACTAGTTTGCAACTAAATGCCACTTTTGCCTGGCAGTTTACCTCTTCAACATCCATTTTCTATTATATTAGATCTATACATATCTATTATATTTTATATTGGGTTGCAACACGACAAAGCATTTTACAGTACAAGCAATTTATATCTGCATAAATTAAGAAATTAGCACAAGTATGATTAAATTTGTTGTTAAAACATGCTTTAAACATTTTTTTATTTCATTTTTACCTCTTTCCGTGGAATGATTGTAACAATGTGATCAATTTCTGACAGATAAAGTGTATATCTTCTCAAAACATTATTATTTAATCTCTTCCAAACATATCACAATGAAAATGAAACCAAAATTAACCCTCTGGAGTCTCCAAAAGCGGCAAATCATGACTTCTCCATCTCATCCAGATTTACCTCTAAAGTTCTGGCTGTAAACTCCATGAGGCCAGTTTCAGTTTGATGATGATATACCAAGTAAAACTGGAGACAAGCTCAAATATATTTAGTATAAAATGATAGAACTGGATGGAACCCTCTTATATGTTATATTTGCAACCTTTGTTCACATTTGCAACATTTCAAATTCTTTATTGAGCATGATAGTGTTTTGAAAGTTAAAAAAAGATTCAAAATCACATTTTATGTTGGACTAAAGGACTAAAAAAGACACAAAATGACAAAAAAAAGACACAAAATGACCAAAATTGTTACGCTAAACACACAAGACACACACACGCTTCTGTTGTAAGTCATTTTATTTTGTGACTAATCTTCTGATGAATAATTCACGGTACTATGACTAACAACTTTATTTGATCACATGTCATAAAAACAAGTCATAAAAATATAAAACCACTGGGTAGTCAATTTAAAGTGATTACTATAAATTAAACCACTTAAAGGAACAGTGCTTAAAAAATTCATTAGACCACCTGTCATAAAAACGAGAAACAAAATATATTAGAAATCTTTCAAAAGCTTGTTTAAAACTGAAATATTATTGTTCATATTTGGCAAATGACAATCTGAATTTACCTTTTTATACCCAGATTTAAGTCAGAAATTAATCAAGTATAACATGTAACCACTAAAAGTCATTTTTCTGTCTGGAATGTAAGTAAATAACTGTAATGATTTTACTTCTTAATCAAGAAATTATACCGTGCTTTACTATTTTTACAGGGTTTTTTTGGTGAAAACTGTAATAATTTTACATCTTAATCAAGAAATTGTAATGTGCTTTACTATTTTTAGTTTTTTTTTGTAAAAACTGTAATGATTTTACGTCTTAACCAATTATTATAACGTGCTTTACTATTTTTACAGGTTTTTTTGGTAAAAACTGTAATGATTTTACATCTTAATCAAGAAATTATAACGTGCTTTACTATTTTTACAGGGTTTTTTTGGTGAAAACTGTAATAATTTTACATCTTAATCAAGAAATTGTAATGTGCTTTACTATTTTTAGTTTTTTTTTTGTAAAAACTGTAATGATTTTACGTCTTAACCAATTATTATAACGTGCTTTACTATTTTTACAGGTTTTTTTGGTAAAAACTGTAATGATTTTACATCTTAATCAAGAAATTATAACGTGCTTTACTATTTTTACAGGTTTTTTTGGTAAAAAAACGAATACTTTTACATCTTAATCAAGAAATTATAACGTGCTTTACTATTTTTACAGGTTTTTTGGGTAAAACAGTAAATTTGAAAATCCATGGATAGCAATAATAATAATATTTTAGCATTAGGTTAAAGAGCTTCTAGATACTGGTGTATTAACCATTACAGAAACATAAAAAATGATATTGGTAATTTAGGACAGCTGTGGCACAAACTGCTGGTCTAATATGTTTGTTAAGCATTTTGCATGCAGCTAAGCATAGTGCAATGCTAAATGTTTTCATGAAAACATAAAAAAAACTTTTTTAAAGCTTTTATGCAAAGGATTGTACCTTTCATCAGTTCACCTGCTGCAATATCATCAAACTCAAACCAGTGATGTGGATCTAGAACATGTAGTTGACATGAAAGGATGTAGTCGAGTGTGGTTGGCGTCACATCTACGCACAGGAAATATTTTGCAAGGAGGGCATCAGAGGAGGAATGATTCAATCGTAGAGTGCACATGTCGTCATAAATGTATGTGACAAAAATTGCAGAATGTTGTTTGTGTTAACCCTGAAATGATGCAAGTTATTTATAGTCGTGTGGATCATGCAAAGTGAATAAAAGCAAGTGATGAAACAACCTGTCTGTTGTCTATAAGGAAATCATTTACAAAATCAAAATTCTAAGAAATGATTCAAGGAGCCTGTAAATGTGACAGTAATATAAAGGTATGCATACTAAATAAAATTCTGTAAAAAAAAAAAGATAAACAATAGCTACTCAATAAAATTGAGGCAACAGATTGCATGCAATATTATTTATTAAATCGACTACTTTACAAGTTGAGTTAATAACTTAACAGGAAGTGCCTGTCAATTAAAAATGGACTAAAAAAATGTATTTTTTTAATTTAATTTGTGTCTTTTTTCAGTCTTTTTGTGTATTTTTTTGTCATATTGTGTCTTTTTTCAGTCTTTTTTGTGTTTTTTGTTCATTTTGTGTCTTTTTTTGTTCATTTTGTG
Source organism: Centropristis striata (assembly GCF_030273125.1). Taxonomy (NCBI): domain Eukaryota; kingdom Metazoa; phylum Chordata; class Actinopteri; order Perciformes; family Serranidae; genus Centropristis; species Centropristis striata. The sequence continues at coordinate 7,152,613 of NC_081523.1, forward strand.
TCTTTTTTCAGTCTTTGTGTGTATTTTTTTGTCATTTTGTGTCTTTTTTCAATCTTTTTATGTGATTTTGTTTCTTTTTGTGTTTTCTATTTTGTTGGATTCATTCAAAATTCTCTTGATTTAGAATTACATACACATAAAGATTATATGTCTTTTTTTGGTCATTTTGTGTCTTTTTTTAATGTATCTTTTTTTGGTAATTCTGTGTATTTTTTGGTCATTTTGTGTATTTTTTGACATTTTGTGATTTTTTTGTCATTTTGTGTCTTTTAAAAGTAATTTAGGTTTTTTTTCATTCATTGTGTGTCTTTTTTTTGGTCATTTTGTGGGTTTTTTTGTAATTTTGTGTCTTTTTTTTGGTAATTTTGTGTCTTTTTTTGGTCATTTTGTGTCTTTTTTCAGTCTTTTTGTGTGATTTTGTTTCTTTTTGTGTTTTCTATTTTGTTGGATTAATTCAAATTTCTCTTGATTTAGAATGACAAACACATAAAGATTATATTTAATGTGATCAAAATAAGTAGATTCTATCTCAAATATTTTTATATTAAAGTTACTTAAACAAGTGCCTCAAAATCAAGGACGCATTTATATTTAATACATTTTATCAAATATATTAAGTAAAATGAAATAATTTCTTACAGTGTACATCAAATTTCATTGGTAGAACTCCAACAGGAATCTTTGTGTAAAATATCCATATATAAATTAAGTTTACTTCTTCAAAATAAATTAATATTTGGCTCACAGATTACATGGTTTAAATATTTGTAATAATAAGTGTAAAATCAGTCAGTAAAACACATTTTTTAAGTAAATCATAAGCAAATTTGCAGTTATATCCTACAAAAATTATATTTACTCAGTTTGTTTAGTGATTTCTACTCAGGTTTGCTATATGGTTAACATAATATTTCAGTTACATTTACTTAATTTATGTGGTAATTGAGCCAATAAGTCAATTCATTCAGACTTGAAAATATTTGATAAATTTCCTTATTACTCATGTTTTGTTTAATCGATTTGAGAGCTTTTAAATCAACTCAATATTTTTAAGTGTAAAAATGTTGCACTGATTGAATTAAGTAATATGCAGTATTAGTTTACTTTGTTCACGTTTGCAACATTTAAGATTCTTTATTGAGCATGATAGTGTTTTGAAAGTAAAAAAAAAAGATTCAAAATCACATTTTATGTTGAACTAAAGGACTAAAAAAATACACAAAATGACCAAAACAGACACAAAATGACTTGCAAAGACACAAAATGACCAAAAAAGACACAAAATTATTTACAAAGACACAAAATGACCAAAAAAGACACAAAATAACTTGCAAAGACACAAAATAACTTGCAAAGACACAAAATGACCAAAAAAGACACAAAATGACTTACAACGACACAAAATGACCAAAAAAGACACAAAATAACTTGCAAAGACACAAAATGACCAAAAAAGACACAAAATGACTTACAACGACACAAAATGACCAGAAAAAGACACAAAATGACTTACAAAGACACAAAATGACCAAAAAAAGATACAAAATGACTTACAAAGACACAAAATGACTTACAAAGACACAAAATGACTTACAAAGACACAAAATGACCAAAAAAGACACAAAATGACTTACAAAGACACAAAATGACCAAAAAAAGACACAAAATGACTTACAAAGACACAAAATGACCAAAAAAATACACAACATGACCAAAAAAGACACAAAATGGCAAAAAAAAATAGACAAAATTACCAAAATTGTTACGCTGAACACACAAGTATTAGTATACAGTATTCGTTTTTGGAGTGTAAGATCATTTACTGAAATCGGAAGTCTTTTTGCAGAATGTGCATAAATGTTTCTGCACTGTCAAGTTATTCAGGATGCAATAAAAAGTGATTCAAGCCTTCGTGACAGTTGTGAAAATACAAATCATCTTCATCAGATGAGATCAGCATTTCCTTCGGTGGAAGTGACAAAAAGCACATGAAAGGTGTTGACCTGCTTGAGGAACACAATCTTGGTTGGTTTTGACGCTTTACTTGTCTTTATCAAAGGATATGGCTGATAGGGGAATTTATCTGCACAGTTTTCACACGCCTCTTTCGAGAGGTTTGCAAATATAATAATGATCATGTGTGATTGGGATTGCATATCGATTCAGCCCTCATCATATTTGAAAGCTTGAGCAGAGTCAGAATGAAATACAGAGCAGGTACGGTATGCCATCATTTAGCATGATTCTTTCTTTTTTTTTTAGCTCTACGGAGTCTTTTTGGGCTATTTTGTCCAGTTTTGACTCCGTTCCACCACTTAAACAATGTTTAAATGCCATGTTGGGGTTTTTTTCCAGCGCAACCTCACCTATATGACCTGATAATTATTGATTTTTTATTCTGACTTACTGGATCAACATTTTGAACCAAAAAGAAACAGAAAAAACAACATAAATGTGATCTTATTGTTGTCGTTGTTTTCTTGTAGTGTGACTATTTTATTAGTGTCTTTAGTGTTTAGCGTAACACTTTTGGTAATTTTGTCATTTTGTGTCTGTTTTCAGTCATTTTGTGTCTTTTTTTGGTCATTTTGTATCTTTTTTTTAGTCATTTTGTTCTTTATGTGCCTTTTTTCAGTCTTTTTGTGTAATTTTGTTTCTTTTTGTATATTTTTTTAGTCATTTTGTCACTTTTTTTATAATTTTGTCTTTTTTTTCGGTCATTTTGTATCTTTTTGTGTCTTTTTTTTGGTAATTTTGTGTCTTTTTTAGTCCTTTAGTCCAACATAAAATCAATAATAGCTCAATAACGAATTTTAAATGTTTCAAATGTCAACAAAGGTTGCAAATATAACATATAAGAGGGTTCCATCCAGTTCTATCATTTTATACTAAATATATTTGAGCTTGTCTCCAGTTTTACTTGGTATATCATCATCAAACTGAAACTGTCCTCATGGAGTTTACAGCCAGAACTTTAGAGGTAAATTTACAGTAGGGCTCCACGCTGCTTTGTTTTCTAGTCTGGATGTGATGAAGAAGTCTGGATTTGGAGCTTTTGGAGACTCCAGAGGGTTAAAATAATATGTTTTTTTAAAAAGCTGTGATTGTGATCTTGCAGGTTTTCTGACGGTGGTGTGCACCTGGATGGTGATTCAGATGCAAAGCTTGGATGCAGGACATGCACCAAGGAAACTTGGTGCAGATTCATGCAATCCCAAAGAACTGACAGACCTCACCAAGAGCCTGGTTCAAGCCAGCTTGACAGCTTTTGTAAGTAATTTACTGTGTTTGTGCATTTCTACTATACAGTCATGGAAAAAAAAAATATTAGAGCACCCTTTTTCTTCAATCTCTTGTTAATTTTAATGCCTGGTACGACTAAAGGTACATTTGTTTGGACAAATATAATGATAACAACAAAAATAGCTCATAAGAGTTTAATTTAAGAGCTGATATCTAGACATTTTTCATGGTTTTCTTGAAAATGATTTTGGTTATTATCAATAACACGATGAAAAATGGATACATATGGATAGAAATAGCATCAAATGACAATGCAAAGGTTTTTTTTTGCCAATTATATTTTTTCAAAATTAATTGGAGCCCTTATTGTTTGCATTAGACCTTTTCCCAAACTGCAATAAATGCTTGCAGCTCTTTGCCCAACCAGTTTATGCACATTTGATCAGCTAACAACAATAAAAAAAATGCCCAAATGAAGATTTAGACTAACTTTTTTTGGTAAAATTTTATTTCTGCAAAGTTTTTGTTACACATACAGTATACATGGAAAAAAAAAAGATTAGACCCTTCTTGTTTTCTCTAATTTCTTGTTCATTTTAATGCCTGGTACAACTAAAGGTACATTTGTTTGGACAAATATAAAGATAACAACAAAAATAGCTCACAAGAGTTTAATTTAAGAGATCATATAGTTATTTTCCATGGTTTTCTTGATAATGATTTTGGTTATTATCAATAAAACCATGGAAAATGGCTAGATATGGATAGATAAAGCATCAAATGACAATGGAAAGGATTTTTTAAAAAGGGATTACTGTAACATTTCTGCAAAATCTACAAAATGTAAAGCCATCATTTGAAAAGCTTACTTATCTTCATAAATAAATCAAAATTATGACAAAGAACTATACAAATAAACCATGCATTACATAGAGTCATGGAAAAAATATTAGCTGATGTCTAGCAATGTTCCATGGTTTTCTTGATAATGATTTTGGTTATTATTATTATAAATATTTGATAAATTTACTTATTACTCATGTTTTGTTTAATCGATTTGAGAGCTTTTAAATCAACTAAATATATTTAAGTTTAAAAATGTTGCACTGATTGAATTAAGTAATATGCAGTATTGGTTTACTTTGTTCACATTTGCAACATTTAAAATTCTTTATTGGGCATGATAGTGTTTTGAAAGTAAAAAAAGATTCAAAATCACATTTTATATTGGACTAAAGGACTAAAAAAGACACAAAATGACCCAAAAAAGACACAAAATGACCAAAAAAAAGACACAAAATGACCAAAAATGACAAAAAGTGATTTACAAAGACACAAAATGACCAAAAAAGACACAAAATGACTTACAAAGACACAAAATGACCAAAAAAAGACGCAAAATGACTTACAAAGACAGTGAGTCAATGTTCCATGGTTTTCTTGATAATGATTTTGGTTATTATCAAGAAAACCATAGAAAATGTAATGAGATAATGAGAAAAAAATAAATGAACTCACTGTCTGTTTCCTCTTCCAGGATAAAGCCAACGGGCCGGACATCGGTACCTGGGCCCCAGGTTTCCCTGAGCTCCGGGTCCACCAGAACACTCCGGTCCAGGGCTCCAAGGTGCAGTGCAGCCTCCTCTTCATGTCTGCAGGCCTGGAGAAGATCCTGGTGGACCAGAGGGACAACCTGAACCCCAACGACACTCCGCTTCACAAAGAGCTCGATAACGCCATCTCCAGCGTGAAACTGCTCGTCCTCTGTCTGAAAGCTAAACTCGGAGGGGAATGCACCCCGAAACCGACCCCGCCCATGATGCCCCATAATCTGTTTGACAGGAAACAGTGGAGTCACACTCTGCTGAAGACAGCCAGGGACTATCTGAACTGGCTGGAGAGCAAACTTGAGGACCAAATTTCAGTGGTGAAAGGGGAAAAAAAGATAAAACGCAAAGCAAAATTTCAGAAGTACATAGAAGGCAGTGGGTTCCTCTTGTAGGGCCAGTTTGATGCAGATTATAGCAGCTATTGTTCAATAAAGAAGGATTTTATCAAGATTTTTAAAAATGCTTATTTGTAGCTGTTAACAGTATTACTCACTTTTCATACTCTGAATTAATGTATGAATTTAATGCATTTTTTATTTTCTATTTATGTTTTTACAGCCTTAAATACAGCCAAGGAAAAAAATATTAGATCACCCTTGTTTTCTTCAATTCTTTCAATTGCTTTCAATTTCTTCTTGTTCATTTTATGCCTGGTACAACTAAAGGTACATTTGTTTGGACAAATATAATGATAACAACAAAAATAGATAATAAGAGTTTAATTTAAGAGCTGATATTGAGAAATTTTTTCATGGTTTATCAAGAAATTGTATTATCAAGAAAACCATGGAAAATCTAGGTATCAGCTTATAAATTAAGCCCTTTTGAGCTATTTTTGTTATCGTTATATTTGTCCAAACAAATGTAAAAATGTAGTTGTACCAGGCATTAAAATGAACAAGAAATTGAAGAAAACAATGATATAATGATATATTTTTTCCCATGACTGTTGATAAAATAGCTGATTAATTCACAATTTTAGAAATTGTGTGACATTTTTGGGAAGTAGGCTTATTCGCTTCCTCTCTGAGAATTGGATGATCAATATCACTCTCTGGCATTAATCTCATCAAACTCCTGAAAAAGGTAGCATCTTTTTTTAATTTTTTTTACAATTTCCCCAAACTGTAAAGCATGGGTCTCAAACTTGCGGTCCGCGGGCCAATTGCGGCCCTCGTGAGGATACTTTGTGGCCCCCCACCTTGATTTTGTGTCTTTTATTAATAATTGTGTGTCTTTTTTAATCATTTTGTGTCTTCTTTGGTAATTCTGTGTCTTTTTTTGGTAATTTTGAGTCTTTTTTAAAATAATTTTGTGTCTTTTTAAAGTAATTTACTTAAAAAAAAAAATATATATATATTTTAAAAAGACACAAAATTACAAAAGTCACAAAATGACTGAAAAAAAATACTTTAGTGTTTTTTCAGTAATTTTGTCTTTTTTTGTAATTTTGTGTCTTTTTTAAATATATATATATATTTTTAAAGTAATTTACTTAAAAAAAGACACAAAACGACTGAAAAAAAACTACTTTAGTGCTTTTTCAGTCATTTTGTGTCTTTTTTTTGTAATTTTGTGTCTTTTTTTGTTCATTTTGATACTGCCTCCAGCAGGTAATTTGAGTTTGAGACCCCTGATTTAAACTATTCCCTAAAAAAAAGCTCCATCAGAAATGTCTTTGTTCTGATAAACTTGCCACATTGTTCCCGTGTGACCGCAATTAATCAAGTTGCCTAATTAAAAGGGGCTCCAATACATTTCCTAATTACGACAGTTTGTTTTCTCAGCCTTCACTATGATTAATTGTTATTCTCCGGCCATCTATCCCTTGTGAGAGCGCCACGTTGCCCGAGGTAGAAAGAGAAGCTGATAGCATCACCTGCAGAGACTCCAGTCACTGACAGATGGACAGAGCAGAGGAGGAAGATAAGTCTGTCACAGTCCCATCAAAGCAATGCAAGACAACAAGACTGTAACAAAGATTAATGTGGGCCTCGTCCTCCTTTAAATGAAGTGATCAATTAATATTCTATTACAAGTTGCAATGTCCTGGATGAGCTTTAAACGAGTCCACGATGTTAAAAAAAAACAGCATTTTTAGACAAAACACAACATTTTGACTGTATTTTCTGTAATAAAACGCTCATTTTTGGCTAATAAAATAAAATCACTGCCTGATCATGCAGCACTATTTCCTTTTTTTGCTTTTTTTTTTTTTTTTAAGCATTTTAACCCTCTTTGTATGCTCTTCGGTCAAATTGATTTAAAAATCTAGAATAATAGTTAAAAGTATTTTTTTCATAAGAAGAAACATAACAAAGTTATAATGTGCATTTTTTTAATGAAAAATAAGTGAATTATCCTCATTGAACCATATTTGAGAACACTAAAGATTGATTGAAATGGTTATTGATGGAGTTATTAATGAAATATAAACAATGTTTATTTGTTTTAGCATATTAATCCTCTTCGTCTGCTGCGGGTCAAATTGATTAAAAAATCTAGAAACAAATAGTTAAAAGTATTTTTTTTCATGAGAAGAAACATTTTAAAATGTAAAGTCAAATTTTAAAAATATCTATGTCATGTAAAATCATTTTTTTTCATATGAAGGTCTTTCCAATGTACATAAAATATTTTAACATGCATTGCGGGTCAAATTGATTTAAAAATCTAGAAAAAATAGTTTAAAGTATTTTTTCATGAGAAGAAACATTTTAAAATGTAAAATCAAATTTTAAAAAATCTGTCATGTAAAACCTGTCATGTAAAACCATTTTTTCATATGAAGGTCTTAACATGCATTTTTTTTAATGAAAAACAAGTGAATTATCCTCATTGAACCATATTTGAGAACACCATTGCACTAAATATTGATTGAAATGGTTAGTGATGGAGTTATTAATGAAATATAAACAATGTTTATTGGGATATTTTAGTTTCTGACACTTTCAAATAACTAAACATGCCTCGGATTATTGCTGTTCCTGAAAAAAAAATCTAAAATAGATTGTATTTTCTTTAAAGCTTCAAAATACATAAATTTTTTTGGGGGCCTTTGATAGCTTTAAAATGATAAACATGAGTTGTTTTGGATAAACTACTCACACACTCCAGTGTTAATTTGCTTTTTACACCCCGAAAAAACAGCTAATGAAAAATATCAGTCACTCTTAAAGAAACAGTACCATTTAATTTCACAGTCACTTTTTATTAAATAGCAGTTTCATATGCATGCACTAAACACAGACGTAATGACACATTCTTTGCTGTTTTTTTTTTGTTTTGACAAAATAATCAACAAAACACAAAACAGCTGTTGTTTAAAAATGAAGCCTATTTAATGACATGAACCGGTTTGAAGCGAATCCTGCTGGATGAGCTGCCTGCTATGTAGACCTGATGATCATCACGGATGAATGTATGAAGCAGTCTATGCACTTATGAAGTGTAAATAATCAAATCACATACAGCATTTGTCCATTCTGAGGTTGGTCTTGGATGTGCTCTTATCTCTGTTTTTGCCAGTATAACGCAAAAGTGTCCAAGACGGCAGTTAATTTAATGAGAGTCTCTTCTCCGAGCACCTTTATTTTCTTTATTTTTATGCTTTAATGGGCCGGCTGCTGCTCCGGTGCTTCCTAAAACCTGGTGGAAAAAGTGAAATCAGACAGGAAGGAGCTCTGGAGGACTCTCTCCGTAGCAGTACTTTGCTTGAGGATTTCTGTAGGTGTTCTCATGTTGAACACTCTGCAAGAGAAGGAATAAAAAACAAGTTAATATGTTTAATTTGTGTTATGAAGCAAGTGTACACTACAGGGCAAATGTTTGGAAGCAAGATCAGATTTGTACAAAAAGAGATCATAGTTTCATTGGTATGCTTTGCGATAAATAAATGTGATTATTATATAAAGCAGGGGTCTCAAACTAAAATTACCTGGAGGTAAAAAAGACACAAAATTACTAAAAAAAGACACAAAATGACCAAAAAAGACATAAAAATGACAGAAAAAAAACTAAATTCCTTAAAGAAGAAACAAAATATAAAAAAAACACAAAATTACACAAAAAAGACATAAAATGACCAAAAAAGACATAAAATTATTTTAAAAAAGACACAAAATTATTAAAAAAAGACACAAAATTATTTAAAAAAAGGACACAAAATTATTTTAAAAAAGACACAAAATTACTTAAAAAAAAGACACAAAATGACAAAAAAACACATAAAAATGACAGAAAAAAAACTAAATTCCTTAAAGAAGAAACAAAATATTAAAAAAGACACAAAATGACACAAAAGACACAAAATTACCAAAAAAGACATACAATTATTTAAAAAAAGACACAAAATTATTAAAAAAGACACAAATTATTTTAAAAAAGACACAAAATTATTTAAAAAAGACACATTACTAAAAAAAGACACAAAATTACCAAAAAAGAATCAATTTATACATTGTTAAAAACCATTATGTTTGATTATATTCTGTTAAAGTATACATGTCAAACAAATGTATATTTATTTTTGTAAAGTTTATTAAATATTTATTGTATATAAGTGTGAGGAAACTAATGAAATTGTGATCATCAAAAAAAATCAAAAATATGTTTAAAAATATAGAAAATATTATTTTAACACAAAACAATGAATTGTGCCTCATTATGGCTATATTGTTGATTCATATAAAAGTGAAATATATTTAGTTTAATAAAGTATGTCCTTATAATCTTCACAGACAGAACTTAGACTGGCTTCATGAGAATCACCCAGAGGTCAAAGTCAGGGCAGAATGAATTTCAACGTATTTATATATATTTTTTTATCTCAAGAGAATCCACGTTTGATATTAAACAATTTCATGTAGAAGATGCTTTTATCCAAAGCGACAAACATCTGAAAGTTCATACAACTCAAGCAGATTCATAAAGAAAACAGCCAAAACTAGATGTTGCCAGTTTTTGACGTGCAGGAAATTGAGGAGACAATCACAGTGAGTCACAGTGAAACGTTAGTGAAAGTGCATATCTTCTAACTGACTCTGACAGGTAGCTGAACAAGTCCTCGGATGAATAATATACGAGTGAAACGCTGACTGAACTCCACTTGTGGTTGTGAATCCTGTCACTCTCAGTTTCAAAATGACGACAATAATGGGACTTTTGTTTGAATCTAATTCTGCAGTAAGAGGAGACAGTGATCGGTCAGAGGTCAGAGGTCAATTTGGTTTATCTCGGAACGCAGCTATTCTCAACCTTGGGGTCCCGGCCCCAATTGGGGTTGCGAGATGATTTCTGGGGGTCGCCAAATCATTTTGGAAGTCAGCTCTGTCTCCACTGTGTTAAAGTGTTCATGTGTTTTAGTCTTTTTGGTCATTTAATTTCCTTTTTTGGTCGTTCTGTTTCTTTTTTTGGTCGTTTTGTGTCTTTTTTTGGTCATTTTGTGTCTTTTTTTTGGTCATTTTGTTTACTTTTTGGGTCATTTTGTGTCTTTTTTTGGTCATTTTGTGTCTTTTTTTGGTCATTTTGTGTCTTTTTTTTGTCATTTTGCGTCTTTTTTTTTGTCATTTTGTGTCTTTCTTTTGGTCATTTTGTGTCTTTTTTTTTTTAATTTTGTTTCCTTTTTTTGGTCATTTTGTGTCTTTTCTGGTCATTTTGTGTCTTTTTTGGTAGTTTTGTTTCCTTTTTTGGTCTTTTTGTGTAATTTTTTGGTCAATTTGTGTCTTTTTTTAGGCATTTTGTGTCTTTTTTGGTCAATTTGTGTCTTTATGTGGTCATTTTTTGTCATTTTGTGGTCATTTTGATTCTTTTTTGGGTAATTTTGTGTCGTTTCTGACAAATCCCAAAGTATCAAGTTATTACTTTCCAAGGAGTCTCTGGCTTGAAGCTGACTGTTACACACTCAGGAGGTCAGAATGGACCTTTAAACTTATAGCAAAGGACTTAGATTAAAAGTGACAATAAAATATAAAAAAATATATAAATGCACAGACAAAGAGATGTTTTAGTTGTTGTCTGCTTCATTATTTGTCCAAAATTCGTCGTATCAACTGAGTTTGTATGATCTGAACTGTGAGATTCTGTTCAACATGCATGTTAAATTGGGGGTCGCGACTCAAAAAGGTTGAGAACTACTGTTGTAACGTACTTGTGAGGAGGTCCTGCACTTGGCCAGGCAGAGCTCAAAGTGATCCTCCACTGCAGTGAAGAGATTCTGGAAACCTTCAGCTGCACGATTCAGGAAACGCTCGAGGAGAGCTTGCTGAAGAAGAGAACACAGATAAGAGAGTGAGTATATGCAACACAACACCAAGCCCAGATTTATATCTGTTCAACTTCTTCCTCTCGTAGTAACTGCTATGTTTAAAATGCAAAGTCTATTATTAACTATGAGAAATACACTACAGGCCAAAAGTTTGGAAGCAACTTAAATTGTCTGTTCACAATGGCTTTCTTAAAAACCAAACAAATTCCTAGTGTTTCATCTTTTCTGAAGCTGAATGAATATTTTATTGTTTTTATCACATTGCTTATTTACCTTTCAAAGATAATCTCTCTTAAAGCTTCACACTTCTCTGTAAATGTATTAAATTGATTGTCTCATTCAGCAGCAGAATGTACACTACAGGCCAAAAGTTTGGAAGCAACTTTTCTGTTCACAATGGCTTTCTAAAAAAACAGTCTGGACTCTTTGGATTTTTGGATGTGTTTACTGCATGATTATACTTTACCTTTTATTGAATTAAACCATTTTCCTCAAATGACCTTTAGGTAAACATTGATGTTACCAGACCATTGCTGAATAAATGTTAACAACAGAAAAGAGTTTTAGTTAGTTTTAGTGTTGACAAGATTAGAAAGAGTCACAACTTCAGTGCAAAAGTAAAAAAAAAGAAAAAAAAAACAGTTTGCATTATTCACTTTAGCTCTTTGGCTTTTGAGAGTTTGGATACAAAAATCCCAATAAATCTCAACTGTGTTCATATCTCTGACAAACTACCACAGAAATGGATCAAATTGAAGCGGCTGAGTAAAGAAACAAGAGTTCAGATTTATACATTACATTATACATTATATATTAAGGAAAGAAGGATACAAAAAATGGTCTAGAGGTTAGGAATCGGGCTTGTAACTGAGTCGCCGGTTCGAATCCCGGTACTGACAGCTACAGGTAGGGCTGAAGTGCCCTTGAGCAAGGCACTCAGCTCCCAGGGCACAGTAATGTGCTGCCCACTGCTCCTTGCATGGTGTGTTCACTTGTGTGTAAAAAAGGAAGGGTTAAATGCAGAGGTTGAATTTCCCCATTGTGGGATTAATAAAGTAATCTTCTTCCTCTTCTTCTAAGCAATAAAAACCCAAAGACCTGATAATTGTAGTAAAAATGTGCTCTAATAAGTGACTCTTTATATAATAATCACATTTATTTTGTTGCTTCCAAACTTTTGGCCTGTAGTGTCTAGTATCTGGATTGGTGTCATCCAGGGTCATCTATTGAAACGTATGCATGTTGTGTTCTTGCAAGATGCAGCATGTGTCACATCCTTCAGTGGAAGTTACCTTATCAGGCTGGAGGCAGCAAGACACGCAGTACTCATAGATGCTGCAGCAGCCGTTGGCAAGGCAGCTTTTACAGATGTACTGTCTGGAGCTGGGAGCGTTGACGTTACAGCAGCCGTTAACCAGCAAGTCTTTCCTCTCACACACGTAACCTGGAAAACATTCACAAAGATAAGCACCACATCACATCAAATTCTAGAGACTGTGTTTTCAACAAAAAAAACTTTTTGTTTCAATTTGTTATATTTGGTGGATCTAGAGGAACTGGAGTGGAGGAATAAAGATAAATATTTACTGAGACTATTACTGGTGGCCTGTAAGAAATCAATAACGAAGAAATGGCTGAAGAGGGAGGCACCTAGTGCAGATGAATGGATTGATATTGTGTACAACATCTTTGTAATGGAAAGAATTACTTTCAATTTAAGAACACAAAAAGAGGTATTTATTGAAAATGGATTACATATGTCTCTTAGGGGTGTGCCATATCGTATCGTTCACGAATATACCGGTATATTTTTTTATGGGTAAAAAAAATGCATATCACGATATTGGCAACATGCCCTACTTCTTGACATAGTGGCATAAGGATTTCCTATTAATTACCTAGACCTTGGCGGCCCGCCAGAGTCTCTTGTGCTGCTCTAACGTCACATTTCAAGCTACTGAAAGTATATCTACACTATTCATAACATAAAGTTATTTTGCGTTGTGTCTCTGCTCAGCAGAGTGTCTGTCACCCGTCAGTCAGTCAAAACCCCGACCCACCTCTCTGTCCTCCTCTGAGACATGCGCACGCATTCACACACACGCACTGAATATACCGAGCTGCGCTTCAAAACAAGCACCTACCTGTCTGTAATGTGTCAGTCCCGTCCCCTCTCTCTCTCTCTGTCTCTCTCTCTGTGCGTCTGTGTGTGCGTGAGCCGATCTAAATACTGTCAACATGTCCTGTCAGAGGTCCAAACGGTCCAAACACACTGTTGCATTGTGCCGTTCGTTAGCCGCGAGCTAACATTAGCTAACAATTAAAGTTGTTTTAATCACAAAAAGCTACTATTACTTCCTGTCGCTATACAAATGCAGCTTTCAAAATAAGAGCACAGAATCCACCACATAAATTACAAGAATACTGTCAAAATAAGATGCCTTAAATAAAACATAGAAGAACCTTTATTCTCCTTTACAATAATTAATTAAAATAGGCAATGATGTGTTTGTGAGGTGTTTGCTCACATTTAGCTCTCAAAGTGGACGAGATTGATCACATTGTACTATAAAATGTACAGACCCCCTAGAAGGTTATTTTTTATTATTATTAGCTAATACTCAAGTAAGTATTTTTTTTGTATTTGGCAACTGTTGAGATTTGCAATTTACACTACATTTAGATTCATGATTGATTTGTATTTTGTTGTACAATTTTTAATTATTTACACAGACTAAAAAATAATTTTATATATATTTTTCAGTATTTTTTAATATCGTCAAGAATATCGTTATCGCGAAAATACTCTGAAATATCGTGATAATCTTTTAGGGCCATATCGCCCACCACTAATGTCTGTACCATAAAACCTGATTTCAGGTAATCTCAGATTGGACTATCAGAATACTTTCATTTCTTTGTACCTTTCCCTTTTTTCTTTTTTTTTTCTGGGTGTTTTCCAATCCCCTTTTGTACGCTTTTACTTTCCCCTTGATATTTTCTGTATTTGTCTATAGATCTTCATGTTGATTGTTTGTTCGTTCATTTAAAAAAAAAGTAAATGGCGAAAAACAAACAAAAGATAAGCATGTACACTGATTAGAGGCGTTGAAAGAGTCTCTCTGCCGTGTTATCACTCTGTGTGTGAGTAACGGCTGTATTACTCACCAAGTTCGTCTGTGAGCAGCGTCTTGCCCTGGATGGAGTTTCTGCACTGAGTGATCTGCCGGCTGCTGTTCCCCAGGTTGAAACGGACTTTCCAGGGGATGCGATGGTCCGAGTCTCTAACCTCCAGGAGCGTGCGGTCCCGTATGGTCCGCTCCTCCTGCGTTATTCACACAGGAGAAGAAAGTCATGAGATGCAATCAAAGAACAAGAAGTTCAGAAAAGGGTCAGAAAACAGGCCTCATGCAAGAACTTTTTCTGTGTTCTTATCTTAGCTTTCTCTTTCACATAAGATTTTGTAATTGGATTTTCAAGCTCAAAATTGCTTCAGCATCGTTAAATATATCATCCATTAGTGAAAAGCTGCACATCTCCGAACACAGGTCTATTGTTAAATTGAGTTTGTGAAAGGGAAAATTTAAAATACAGGAAAACTGGTGAATGCAACATGTTCTCCTAAATCACTCGTAAAAGCCACTTCAGCATTAATTTGTTCCTTTGAGTGGTTCTTGCATGATTAGATTTAAAATGAAAAGATGCATTAGCGCTGGAATATACTAAATATATACTAAAAATCTTGTTTTGATGTCTTATTTGAACTACAAATGTTTTTTCTCTTTATAACCTTTTTTTTCATTGAACAAAAGACCAAGGTTCTCACATGTTGTACATCATCTTAACAAAGCAGCTGTATGAGACCTTAATAAGCTACATAAGTAGTCTAAAAGTGGAACATTTCTAACCCAATCAGATGTTAAGTCAATGGAGGAAAAAAATACTGGCAATATAATCTTTTAGGTAACCTTTCATGCAAACTCGCTAGAAAATTCACTAGTTCCAACTTCTCAACTTCCTGCTGTTTTTCTTTAGTAATCTCTAATAGTTACCTTACTTTTAGATAATTGATTAGACAAAACAAGTAACCTAAATATGTACTTTTGGGGTGTAAGAACTTGTGACAGCAGTGGTTCAAGAGGAAGAGTGGGCCATCCTCTCTTGTCCACGTGTCGAAATGTCTTTCTGACAGCAAAACACTGAACCCCAAATTGAGCAATACCATTTCTTTAAAGGTATCTCATGCATTAAGGCCAATATTGCGAGTTAATAAGCAGGAATGTTTTCTAGTGGTCGACCAATACAGGTTTTTTAAGGCCGATACCGATTATTTTGACATCAGTCTTAACCGATCACCGATATGTGCTGCTGATTCTTTTGAGCCGATTCTTGAAGCCGATATTGCCTTTTCTCCCTCCATTTACATGATAAAAAATGACACAATGATAACAAATGTTACACAAGTCTAAATAAAAAAAAAGCAAAACATTTATTGACAAAACAAACAAAACGTATTAACAGTTGGATAGTAAACAATGTGTATGTTGTTCTAGGCCTCGAGGTGGTGGCGCCTCAGGTGAGTCCACATATTTGATGTGTTTTTCTATTTTCCGGTATCAGCAGCAGCTTACCAGAGAATGGCAGATGTTGCACCAAGCCTTGCCTGGTTCAGTGAAATGGGCTAATTGATCGGCCGATGCCGATGCAAGTAAAAAAAACGCAAATATCGGCCTTATATATCGGTCTACCTCTAAAGCAAACATGCAAAAATTAACTAGTTCCAACTTCTCAACTTCCTGCTTTTTTTTTTTTTAAAGTAATCTCTGATAGTTACCTGAATATATTTGGGTTTTAGATTATTGATCAGACAAAACAAGTAACCTCAATATGTAATTTTGGGGTGTAAGAACTTGTGACGGTGTTGGTCACAATGGTTCAAGAGGAAGAGTGGGAAGAAAAACACTGAACCCCAAATTGATTGATTGCGCAATACCATTTCTTTACACTGTACAATAACAAATAATAACCTGGTTCATTACATACTGTCTATGCACTTTATGTGTTTTTATGCACACTGTTCATTGCACCTTATTTGTTTCATAGCACCAACATTTTTATACTGTATATTCATAATTATTCTGCACTGGAATTCTATTCTACTCCTTCTTTAGACACTTTATATTTTATTGTATTTTTATTGTATTTTTATATTTTATTGCTTGAAGTATGCCTAGGTTGTTCTTTTTACTTAATTGTGTTGTTATTGTCTCTGTATGTAATGCTGCTGCTACACTGTAATTTCCCAGCTTGGGATAAATAAAGTATATCTATCTATCTATCTATCTATCTATCTATCTATCCATCTATCCATCTATCTATCTATCTATCTATTCCAATATTGCAAGTTAATGAGCAGGGTTGTTTTCTTTCAGGCAATAGTGGGTTTACAGGATTTTTTTCAACAATGTGCAGGAGCACCTTGATCTGTCAGATGATGAGACAAAAACACATATCCCCATCTGGTCATTTTAAAAACAACCCTTCTCTCTCTGTAATATAAAATCACATGCACGGAGGATTTAACCCAGCTAGCATGTACCTGGTGGAGCAGATATTACCTTTTGCTCTAGTGCAGTGTGTGTTTCTGTACCTGTTTGAGAGTGCTGGTGAGAAAGTAGATGAGAGACAGTCCGAAGACTACTCCCAGCACCCAGCGCTTCCTCAGTAGCCGCCGTAGCACCATCATAGCATGGCCGTCTCGTGTTGATGCACGTGACAGTCCAAAACATCAAACCCTCCAGGTGTCACCACGTGTTATTTCCCACTTATATGTGTATCTCTGTGTGTCTAGGTGACGGTGTAAACGTTTACTTCGCTTTAAACACACGTCGTTTGGTTTTCAGAGTCAAGACAGACGCCTTTTTAACGTAGCTAACCCATGTTGCAGGTTTAACTTGCCCCACAAGTACGACAAAGGCGTTAAATATGACACAGAACCGTTAAAACCGTTAATTAACGTTGTTTCATCATAAAAACGTGCTTTGTTAGCCTGCTAGTTAGCTGTCGTTAGCATTAGCTGTCTGCCTTAGAAAACCGACACACTTATGATAAAAAAAAACACACTATGACAAAGACTAGTGACACAGTTTCGCCTCAGTTGAAGAAAAATAGTATTTAGTGTCCAACTTTACGTCTAAAACAAGCAACTTTGATGTTTATTATCCAGCGAAATCTGACATCCACCATCAGCAAAACAAACGTCCGACACGCGGAAGTGACGTAGAGGTGACGTCATACAGGATGTGTTTGGAGATTCTTTTTCTTTTTTTTAATTTTTCTTTATTGTTTTTTTTCCTTTCGTTCACATACAAAAATAAAGAAGATACATGTTCATTTATGCTTCAAATCAACACGAAATAAGAAAAATAAAAGCAATAAAATTGTGTTTGGAGCTGGACCATAACATCTTCTCTCAGAATTGTAAAAGACAAAAAAAATACTATTTCTTCAATATTATGACCTGATAAATGTATAACCTTAATTTCTAATAGCTATATGATTTTTTAAAAATCATTATCAGTGAATGCACAGACTTTATGTACTTCGTATTCTCTGCGTGACCAATGAATGTACCTCTTTTTCTTTTTTTTCATTATTATTATTTTATTATTATTATTATTTATTTTTTTTTTTTTTACTACTATTTCTCCTGATCAATTCTTTGTTTCATGACATTTGTTTCTTGTAGTCCCTTTTTGTCCGACCTCATGATTGTAATGTTCCTTAATTGTCAATAAAGATTTGAAAAAAAAAAACAACAGAAAAAAACCCATCGGAGCATCTTGTGCAGCAGCATCATCAAACCTAGCTAACCCTGACACTAAATATGCCGAAATTTGAGGTGCAATTCACTGAACTAATTCAGGTAATGTTGTCTATAATGTCATTCAGCTTATTCTCTAACGAATAAAACACACAAAAAGCAGAATAGGTGGAGATATGAGCTGTTAGCTGCCAGTCAGACACTGTTGATGTTGTTTTTTTTGTCATTAACCAGGGCTGGACCATGTGGTGATGAGCGGTATGCCATGCAGAGGAGACACAGCAGCAACACGGATGGCATGCCCTCAGAAAGGTGAGAAGAATATCTACCAGAGGCAGCACAAGCCCCTTTGTGGATGTATTATATTGACACACTATGCACTCAGTGTATGTGGGATGTTTACATGCATACTGGGACTGGGGCTGTTTTTTATGTTTTGCAAGGCCTCAGATCATATTTCTACAGTTTACAATATTTAAGACATGGTGAGGTTCTGACTTTTTAGCATTTTGGAGAATTTCAAGCCCCATTTGTGACCTCATCACCAGTGGTCGACCGATACAGGTTTTTTTATTTCAAAATTATTTTTTGGGGATTTTCCTTGGATGCATAATTATATCAGTTGTCAGAGCACACATCAGTTTATTCAATGCATCCATAGACTAGGCAAGTACAAAATAAATTTATATAAACACCAAAATTATATTGTCAAAATATACAAAAACAAAACAAATAGAAAATAAACAAATAAATGAATGAAGATAACCACATATGAGAAAATATTTTTTTTTTTAAATAGAAAAATAAATAAATAAATTGTAATCATAAAATGGAATAAAAGGAAGATGAGACACACATACAATCAGACAGGAAGGGACAACATAAAATAGAAAGAAATAATAATATAAAAATGATCATAGTGTGTTTACTAAAAGTCACGTTTTTTTTTCATTGCCTAAATAAGTAATCTAAAAGTGGAAAATTTCTGACCCGATCAGATGATAAGTCAGTGGAGGAAAAAAAAAATGGCAATCTAATATTTGAATCTTTCAAGTAATCTTTCAAGCAAACTCACTACTAGAAAATTCACTAGTTCCAACTTTCTGCTGTTTTTCTGCTCTGGTAGAGTGGTCGCTTACGGATTGGGAGGTTGGTGGTTCGATTCCCAGACCGTGACAAAGTATCCTTGGGCTAGATATTTATATTGAACCACAGACACGCTGCATCTAAGAATGAATGGATATTTACTGATGTGGCAGGTGGCACCATGTAGGGCAGCCTGGGCCACCAGTGTGTGAATGATGATCTGTAGTGTTAAAATACTTTAAGTGGTTGCTACGATAGTTCATTTTCAAGCCAATATCGGCCGATACCGATAATGTGCCGATAATATCGTGCATCCCTAGTATGTTCTAGCAAAGAAGAAGAGTACAGCAGAGTGTCGTAGTCTATGGAAATGGATAATTTATGATGTCGCTCAGGTCACAGAAACACCTTTTAAAGATGAGGAGTAATGTTCAGAGTGCTGAAGTCCCTTATCTTGTTTAACATGAAACGCAAAGTCAGCTCTGACCTCCACCCTGTCCAAAACTAGGACAAACCGGAGCTAGGTCTTATCTCAGAGCATCACTGTCAGACATTACTAATGCTCTTGTGACTAAACAGTAGAAAAACCCATCAGTCAGGCTCCTCACTCTTGCTGGGAACGGAGCCGTCTCAAAACAGCAGACTGTTCTAGCAGATGACTAATGCCCGTGACTTTGAAATAAGATGTCAAAACAATCCTTTTTAATGTTTGGGTGTCCATATACTTTTGGCCATGCAGTGTATTTAGTTCCCCATGCAGGATGTAGCAGATGTATCTCTGAAGATACTAATCAGCCTTCCCCATTCAACAAAATCTGACATGAAAAGAAAATATCATCACACTGTTAAAATAATCGCCTTATCATCCTCAGTTGATCAGATCATGTGATTTTACCCTTTTAAGATAATGGCCTATGTCAAGTGTGTGACTTAAGCGGATTTATTATGCCTAAGTCAAAATAAAATGTGACTTAGGCAATTTTTTGAACATGCCTTTGTGACTTAACTTGTGCTTTCCCGGCTTAAATGGGTTAAGCAAGATATGGTAACACTTTATTTTGAAGGTGTCTACATAAGAGTGACATGAGCGTGTCATAAACATGACATGGGATGTGTCATGAACATTAATGACACTTTGAAGTAACATTAATGCTCATGGTACTTGTCATGTCATATTTCTGACAGGCTTGTGTCACTCTTATGTAGACACCTTCAAAATAAAGTGTTACCATATCTTGCTTAAGTCACAAAGGCATGTTCAAAAAATTGCCTAAGTCATTTATTTCTCTTAAGTTACATAATTAACACACAATGTTAATACTATGCCAACAGCCATCCTTTGTTACATCCTTTTTGAGTGAAATGATCAATAAATGTCATATGTTACACTTTTGGTGAAGTTTTTATGTGTTTCCTGCAAAACTTGAAAAAATGAGTAAGGCGATTATTTTAACAGGGTGACGATATGGGGATTTTATTTTATTTTTTGCTTCCCCACTATTTTCCACTCAGGAGCCGAAGCCAAACCCTTGGATCGGAGAGCAGCCTGGACGAGGGTGGTGTGTTTGACTGCCTGAAGCCCGACTCCCCCGCCTCACCCCAGCAGATCTTCTCCGGCCTGGTGGGCGTCCCCTCCAGCTCTGTCTCCTCTGCCCAGTTCCAGGCAGCCGGTTTAGTCCTGGGCTCTCCCCCGGAAGTTTTCATCCAGATGACGGCGTCGTCCAGAGAAGAAGGAGGCCCCCACCGCACGGACGGTGGAGCTTTCCACCCTCGGCCTCCCCCCCACCACCATCACCACCACCACCACTTCCACCACCAGCCCCTGCAGCACAGGACCTCCTCTCTGCTGCAGCAGGCCACCACGGCAGCCGGCTCGGAGAGGCACAGCTCCAGGGAGGAGGCGCAGGAGGACCCGTCCACCCCGGCCCCGGCG
Organism: Centropristis striata; assembly: GCF_030273125.1. Taxonomy (NCBI): domain Eukaryota; kingdom Metazoa; phylum Chordata; class Actinopteri; order Perciformes; family Serranidae; genus Centropristis; species Centropristis striata. The sequence continues at coordinate 7,173,573 of NC_081523.1, forward strand.
CTGTCGGAGCTGAAGGCGGTGGTCACGTGGCTGCAGAGAGGCTTCCCCTTCATCCTCATTCTGCTGGCTAAAGTCTGCTTCCAGCATAAGCTAGGTACGACAGCTTGTAGGATAAAAGTGCAGCTTGTGGTGTCTAATAGTATCATACTTAATAATAGGGGTGTGACGAGATCTCGTGGCACAGGATCTCGCGGGATTAAACTCGACGATATTTCTCGTTGCGCTAAAAATCAGTCTCACGAGATTTGTGAGTTATCCAAACTTCTATTTGTGACCCGTGGGGGCAGTAAAAGGAAAAGAACAGTGGCGGTTCTACACAGGGGCCTCCAGGGGCCACTGCCCCTGAAAAGAAGCCCTTGGCCCCTGCTGTGGCCCCTGTGTCAAATTAATAATAAAATGATCAATTTATAGCAATGAACGACGGAACAATTCTAACCTAATTTTTGTTCAAACAATATTTCATTGTGCACAAAAGGAACCCATAATGTGTACATTGTATAATAGTTTAATTGTGCAATAAAAGCTAAATATAAAGATCATTCTCACTGTACTGCACTTCAAAATAAAAAAAAAGTAATTGTGCACAAAAATGAGAAATGTCATTGTCGTACAAAAACTGTTAATGGTCAGTCTCATTGCTTCAATCAATGTAGTTCTTCCAAATATGAGACTTTTAGCTAAAATTTGAATGCATAAATATCATTTTTGACAATTTCTAATGTGACCCTCTGATTAAACACTGGCCCCTCCTTGGCCCCCACAGTAAAATTGGTCTAGAACAGCCACTGGAAAAGAAAAAGAGGAGAAGCAGCAAGCAGCCAGAATGACGTTGCAGGGGCCGGCGGCTCGTTAAGAAGAGTAAGAACGGATCGAATCGGCACAGTCCTGCTAATAGGCTAACCGTTAGCTCTGTAGCAGTACAGTGTGTATGTGCTAACAGGCTAACAGTTAGCTCCGTAGCAGTACAGTGTGTATGTGCTGCTGCTGCTGCTGGAGGTGTTCACTTAGCTATCGCCGGTTAATTCAAGATCGCTATGTTTATGATAATTAGCCATGCTGCTTTGTTTTGATCAGCTGCTGATGTTGTGCAGGTAGCGACGGCGGCCACAGTTGCATCTCCCGTCTTTAATCGTATGCGATCATGGTTGAAACTGTCGCTAAGCGATTACGCAACAATCGAAAACCATAAATCACCTCCAGAGTCTTGAAAATCCCTCTGGGTTTTTTTTTTTTTTTTTAATCTTATTATAACTTTTATAAATTTGAGTTTTAGTTTCAATTTATGGAAAAGGCAGTTTTTCAAAAGCTCATGCTTACATCATGCATTTAAAGAGTTAAAATAAAACATTTCAAAATGCAACTCGGTTAAATAAAAGTCTGTTGGTCCAGTCATATATTGTGTCTTTGTAGTTTTCTTAAAATCTCGTCTCGTCTCGTGAGCTGAGAGTATCGTCACACCCCTACTTAATAATAATCATCAGCAGGATAAAGTGTGATGATGTTGCACTTCTCTCCTGCAGGTATTGCTGTGTGTGTGGGCATGGCCAGCACATTCGCCTATGCTAATTCCACGTTTAGGCACCAAGTGTCATTACGGGTAAAAATTACAGTATTTTACTGCTACACTTGTACTTGTACTTGGTTTTTAAAGACAGTGACATATCTGATATTTTCTGGTGTGAGCTCAAACTAATGCTGATACTGAGGCACATTTAGTCTCAGGTAATAGTCAGGATAAGTTTTTCATACATGTCTATATTAAAGGCAAAGGCTGGTGTTATTTAATAAATTTTCTCATTGTCAATAGATCCCATTAAAAGGCCAAAACCAATATTAACCAACTTCCCTATTTTGTCTGAGGTTTTCTACTGAAAACGTAATTTAAAAAAATATGTAATATATTAGCAAGTATGTATAATACAGTTTATACAAAGTATAGTTTCCTTTTTAGGAAAGGCAAAAAGTTTGGATGCTGTGTAAAATTTAAATCAAAACAGGATCTTCAAATTCACAATTCGGAGTGAATTACAGGATTACGAAATCAAATGCAAATCAATTTGAACATAAAATATTCAGTCTTTGTACAGTTTTCAATTGAATATATGTCAAGAAGGATTATCAAATCATTGCATTCTGTTATATTTACATTTTAGACAATGGCTTTATTCTTGGAAACCAGAGCTCCTACAACAGCAGGGTACTTTAGTTTTTTATCATATATTACTTAAACAGCAGTATAAAGTGCATTTATTTGGGACTATTTTCAGCCACGGATTTATACACATTTGGTATTATTTACAGTAGTGATGTGGTGCATGATGACGTGACTTAAAGTAAACTGCAGGACTCATGTTCATGGGAATGAAGGGCACATTACTCTAAATCGTTGATGTGTTTTTTAATAGTTTTGAGCCACAAAACTACACAGACAATACTTATTGTATTGTAAGATGAATCTATTATTGGTATTGGAATTTTCTTGGAATTTGTTAGCTATAAAACAACACATCAGTCTTACCTTTATAAGGTATGTAAATGGTTAGAAAAGGTTGCCACAATGAACCAGCAACCAAAAATGCAACCAAAAATTGTTCTTTATTGTTGAAAATATGAAATGCCCCAGAGCGGTCCTTGCAAAGTGATGCAGGTATTTACACACAAGCTCACAGTGAGACAGACTAATTGAGCAACAGGCATTTTTTAAATTTGCAGCTTTATAGCAAAACAAATTGTGTGTAATAGATTTCTAGTAATGTATTGTAATTCTTTATTTAAATGTAAAATAGCTGTGTTTCTGTTCTTGTTCCCAGGCGGAACGCTCTGTATTTGTTGCTCTGTGGATCGTCCTGTTCCTTGCAGGGAACATTGTGTATATCTTCTACACATTTAGTCACGAGGAGCTGCACAACAGGTAGTGTGCACGCAGGTATTATTTACACTAGCTGTGTTTTTTTTGTCTGCCATCTTATTTTTTGCATTTACTTTCTATATTTTCCATTCATTTTAGTGCCGTGTAAGCCATTTTATTTTGACTTCCATTTCCTTTAGGGAGCTTCCTGTCCTTGTCTGGTCTTGTCCTGTGAGTATTTTGTGTTTATTTCATTATTTTTTGTTTTTTTTACATTATGTTTGCATTTCTGTTGCTCGTCATTCTACCATCCTGAGTGAAAAAACAACCAGCCCTCCCTATAACAACTCCTCTGCATGTTTGTTTCTTCTAGCCTGATATTTGCCAGGCCCAACCTGAACAGCTTCGACTTCTTCGATCTGATCTGGGCCGTGGGGATCACTGATTTTGTCCTCAAGTACTTCACCATCGGCCTGAAATGCTTCGTCCTCTTTTTGCCCAAGATTCTCCTGGCCTTCAAATCCAGGGTAAGAAGTCTAAGAAGTCTCCATTCATCCCTCTAGAGCAGGGGTCTCAAACTCAAATTACCTGGGGGCCGCTGGAGGCAGTATCAAAATGACCAAAAAAAGACACAAAATTACTAAAAAAAGACTGAAAAAACACTAAATTACTTAAAAAAGACACAAAATTGCCAAAAAAGACACAAAATTACTAAAAAAAGACACAAAATGACCAAAAAAGACACAAAATGACCAAAAAAAGACACAAAAACACTAAATTACTTAAAAAAGACACAACATTTTAAAAACACATTAAATTATTTTTAAAAAGACACAAAATGACAAAAAAGACACAAAATTATTAAAAAAATACACAGAATTATAAAAAAAGACACAAAATTACCCAAAAAAAGAAACAAAATTACCAAAGAGACACACAATTATTTAAAAAAGACACAAAATGAGCAAAACAAAAATCACAAAATGACTGAAAAAACACTAAATTACTTAAAAAAAACACAAAATGACCAAAAAAGACACAGAATTATTATTTGAAAAAAAGACACAAAATGACCAAAAAAGACACAAAATGACCAAAAAAAGTAATTAAAGGGACCTTTCACACACAACACGGTAAAGTGCCATTCATATAAAAATCATTAAACTTTCATATCAAGGCGGGGGCCACAAAATATCGTCACGAGGGCCGCAATTGGCCCGTGGGCCGCGAGTTTGAAACCCATGCTCTACATTATAATCTGACTCATTATTAGATCTTCATCTGTCTGGGGTGAGTGGGTGGAGAATAAACTATCTACTGCTGTAGTCGGAAATGCATCTAACCTGAGTTAAAACTTCTGGTAAAGTGCCATATTAATGCTTATCCACAACATGACATAGACCGTTATTCAGCTACAGGAAGTTTACTGACAAAGTTGTGAAACTTGGTAGATAATAATAAAAAAGAGACCGAGAGTCTGCTCAGCTATGATGAAATACTCCACCGAGTGAAGAAAGTGCTAAAGGGTCACAGTGTGAAACTGTTTTGTATTCATAAGGTTTTAAATGGTACTCCTGGTGCAATGTGGGTGTCTGCGTACGTTGTTAGTCTGGCCCGAGGCAACACAATATGACTGCAAACACACACACACACACGCACAAGCTGTGATTTTCATACAGGTGCAGCTCTTATTGCTGGTGTGTGTTTGTGTGTTAGATAGGAGGGGGGGGGGGGGTAACAAAGTATTAGGATTACATTTTCCACTGATAAACAGAGCTGCAGGCCTATCGGAACCACCGCAGCCAGCAACTGAGCTCATTTACCCTCGAGGGGGTTGCACGGGTGAGGTCATCACTCCCTGGAGCTGGACCATTACCTGTACCCTCCTCACACACACACACACACACACAAATTCTTGTACTTCTATCTTTGTGAGGACCCTCATTGGAACAGTGAATTCCCTTGCAAGGTTATAATAGTTTTGGATTTTTCATTAGTTTTAGTTTTAATCTTGTTGTGAATTTTTGTTTTCAAATTCAGTTAGTTTTAAGAGTGAGTTTGCTAGTTTAAGTTTAGTATATATGTTTTTAATGCTTTAGTTTTAGTATAGTTTTTATTATTTTTAGTTTTTTGTAATGGGGTATTTGTAAATTTTGCCTTTATTTCCTTTGTCTCATGCACCTTCATTATGTATGAAAAAACTTGACAAAGACAAAAATGAACGACATTTTCTCTAGTTTTGTAACCACACAATACAGTTTCAGTTAATTATCATTATCATGTAACCTTTGACCCTTAAAACAAAGTCTGAAATCTAAAAAAAAAAGCCTTTAAAGAAGTGAGGACCGGCTGAAATGTCCTCACTTTGCAAAAATGTCCTCACTCTGTTGGTTAAAAACGTGTCCCGGTCCTCACTATGTAGGAAGTACAAGAACACACACACACACACACACACTATAAAACAGATTTTAACAATGATGGGATGAGTTTTAGGGAAGCCCAGATTGTATCTTCTCTCTCTTCCACTATAGAGACCAAACAGTCTCCGTCTCCTCTGAACTCCATGAAGTCACGTAATCAGCCGTCTACTTCGTTAATGCGTCCAACCAACCACGGATACACTAATGACCTGATATAATCACCACCGCCAGCGCAAGTCTGCACAAGCACCAGCAGGCACGCATGCACAAGTTCCATGACGGCTTGGTTTTAAAGGCTCATATCTGCTGCTTGAATCTTTATTTACTGTTTGTTGCCTCAGCCATCGAGGTGCAGGAGGTGCTTTGGCTCATGCAGCTTAGTTCCTAAATTTGGTCTTCCTTGTATTGATTTGTGTTGTTTTTTTGTTTTTTTTGGGAGCTGCTCTACATGTCTGTTGTGCCGGCCTTATGCAACATGTGATGCTGAAGGCTTTGTGCAGCTGAGACAAATGTTGGTCCAGCAGGGCTGCAAGTAATGATTATTATTTATGACTTTCTTGTTGTTAAGATCTCAAAAATGAGCATCACAAGCTCTCCAAGGTGATGTCTTACATTTATTTCTTTTAAATTATTCTTATTTCATTTGAACAATGGTCCAAAATCAAAAAAATTAAATTTGCAGCAATTTAAAATAGAGTTGAACCACTGAAGGTGTATAGTTTTTACCTGTAAACCTACCGAATTGATTGTATTATTAATTGTATTATTAAAGTAGTGAAACTTCTGTTTTGAAAGCATTGGAAATTTTTGAATGGCAGCAAAAAATAGTGAAAAAATCACACCTGTGGTCAAAAAGGACCCCATGACATTTTTAGGACATGTAGAAATAAAACATTAACAACTTATTTGTTTCATCTTTAGGAGTACTCAAGACCAACACATTGATATATAACTTTTTTTCATTATTATTAGTCAGGTTTAGTCAAATATACAAAATTAGGCCTCATTTTCAAGTGTGACTATGTGTGACTATGACGAAAATGTTGTATTTTTTTTTTGTGGGTGGTTAAAATACAGTCATGGAAAAAATGATTAGACCACCTTTTTTCTTCAATTTCTTCTAATCTAATAATAAGAGTCTGATTATAATGTAAACCATGGGTCTCAAACTTGCGGCCCGTGGGCCAATTGCGGCCCTCGTGACGATATTTTGTGGCCCCCACCTTGATATGAAAGTTTAATGTGAGTTTTATATGAATGGCACTTTACCGTGTTGTGTGTGGAAGGTCCCTTTAATTACTTTTTTTTTGTAATTTTGTGTATTTTTTTAATAATTTTGTGTCTTTTTAGTGATTCTGTGTCTTTTTTTTGGTTATTTTGTGTCTTTTTTTAATAATTTTGTCTTTTGGTAATTCTTTGTCTTTTTTGGTCATTTTGTTTCTTTAAGTAATTTAGTTTTTTTCAGTCATTTTGTGTCTTTTTTGTAAGATTGTGTCTTTTTTTGGTCATTTGGTGTCTTTTTTTAAATTAATTTAGGTTTTTTTTCTATCATTTAGTATCTTTTTGTATAGTAATTTGTGTCTGTTTTTGGGTCATTTTGATACTAGGTCTACCAGGTAATTTGAGTTTGAGACCCCTGATGTAAAGTTATATGTTTCTCTGTGCAGTTGTAAGGAGGATAAAGAGATCAGACGGAGTAATGAAACCAAATAAACAGGAAACTCCTTCAACACGGCCTGCAGAGGAGCTTACTCAAACTCCTTGGCTTGTGTCCAAACTTTAGATTTGACAGTTTGTGCGTGGGCGTGATGGGCTCGGTGGGAGACGAGGCTGAGGGGACAATAAGGAAGATGAATTAGCCACTAGCAGAGGCCTTCCTCCCTCACCAACCTGGCTGCTGGTGCCTCTTTAACCACACTCATCAATCTTTGTCAGCCAACATCCAGGAAGTCATTATGCAAGCTGGGATGCCACGGGGGCCAACGGGGAATCAAGTTTGCCTTCATTTCGGTCGCTTTTGTTTCTCAACCTCCTCCCAATTCACTTAACACACTTTGTAGCAGTCAGAAGTTCATTTCTTCTCTGATTATTTAGGGAAGGGGTGCTTTTACCGAATTTCCCTTCGGGGATGAATAAAGTAATCTATCTATCTTTTAAAGGCGGCTAGCGAGCCCCCGTCGTAATTCTGTGTCTTTTTTTGGTAATTTTGTCTTCATTTTAGTAATTTTGTGTCTTTTTTTTTTGTGTCTAAGATTAATAATAATCTTTTTTTAAATAATTTTGTGTCTTTTTTTGGTCATTTTGTGTCTTTTTTAAGTAATTTAGTTTTTAAAAAAAAATAATTTTGTGTCTTTTTAATAATTTTGTGTCTTTTAAAAAAAATAATTTTGTGTCTTTTTTTTGGTCATTTTGTGTCTTTTTGAAGTAATGTGGTTTTTTAAAAATAATTTTGTGTCGTTCTTAAGTAATTTTGTGTCTTTTTTAAGTAATTAAGTTTTTTAAAATAATTTTGTGTCTTTTTAAAAAAAATAATTGTGTGTCTTTTTAAAATAATTTTGTGCCTTTTTTTGGTCATTTTGTGTCTTTTTTAAGTAATTTAGTTTTTTTCTGTCATTTTGTGTCTTTCTTTAGTAATTCTGTGTCTTTTTTAAGTAATTTAGTTTTTTTCTGTCATTTTGTGTCTTTCTTTAGTAATTCTGTGTCTTTTTTAAGTAATTTAGTTGTTTTAAATAATTTTGTGTCTTTTTTTAATAATTTTGTGTCTTTTTTTAATAATTTTGTTTCTTTTTTGGTAATTCTGTGTTTATTTTCAGTAATTTTGTGTCTTTTTTTAAAATAATAAACTAGCCCCCGTCGGGCTGGGTTTAAAGTGGGCGCTGGGTAGCAGGTGGAAAGAGCCGCTGCCAGTTTCCCTTGCAGTGTGGGGAAATTGCCTGTACTGCTGTGAAACTGCGGCGCTCTGGACAGCAGCCATGTTTGGGCTGGAGGCATGCTGTTTTAAGCTTTTAATACCGCGCTGCTCTTGACTAGATAGAAGAGTGCCCCGAAGCTGTTGAGCTCTTTCTGCTTTTTGGACAGTTAGCGAGCGAATCAAAGAGACACAACACACACACATTGTCTCAATTTAGCATTTCTCATTCGGTTAAAAGTTAGTTAAGGACCCCTTTTGTTTTGTTGTTTCCTCTCCAAAAAACACAGCCTGCAGAAACAGAACAAATATTAAGTTGGCTCGTCCACAGGGGGAGAAGTTATTCTAATTGTGTGTCTGTGTGTGTGTGTGTGTGTGTGTGTGTGTGTAATCAGGGTAAGTTCTACCTGCTGATCGAGGAGCTGAGCCAGCTGTTTCGGGCCCTGGTGCCCATCCAGCTGTGGTACAAGTACATCATGGGAGAGGACCCGTCCAGCAGCTACTTCCTGGGAGCCACACTCATCATCATCTACAGCCTCTGCAAGGTAACCAGTGCCCCGTGGCCAGGATTAATACTGTTTTTGTACTTTATTGCTTTGATTTTTGGATGGCCCTATTGAACAAACTTATTATAAGGGCAATTATAGGCTACACACAATGTTGAAGCATGCATCAGAATTCATTATAACAGATTGGGACTCGGGTCTGACGGCAGATGGAGGAAATATAAAAGTGAATATTGCTACTTGATGAAACTGTTGGATAGAGGTGTGAATCAGCCGAGGCCCCATGATAAGATTTTATCCAAATAATTGAGTCATGATACGATATTATTGCGTTTTTGCCATTTATTATTATAATTTTTTTGTGTCTTTTTTAATGATTTTGTGTCTTTTTTGGTAATTCTTTGTCTTTTTTTGGTAATTTTGTGACTTTTTAAAATAATTTTGTGTCTTTTTTGGTAATTGTGTGTCTTTTTTTGGTAATTTTGTGTCTTTAAAATAATTTTGTGTCTTTTTAAAATAATTTTGTGTCTTTTTTGGTCGTTCTGTGTCTTCTTTTGGTAATTTTGGGTCTTTTTTTGGTAATTTTGTGTCTTTTAAATAATTTTGCGACTTATTTAGTCATTTTGTGTCTTTTTTGGTCATTTTGTGTCTTGTTTTGTCATTTTGTGTCTTTTTTTTAAGTAATTAAGTGTTTTTTCAGTTGTTTTGTGTCTTTTTTTAGTAATTTTGTCTTTTTTAAATAGTTTTGTGTCTTTTTTAAGATTGTTATTTATTTTTTTGGTCATTTTGTGTCTTTTTTAAGTATTTTTTTTTCTGTCATTTTGTGACTTTTTTTGTGTAATTTCGTGTCTTTTTTAAGTAATTTAGGTTTTTTTTCTGTCATTTTGTGTCTTTTTTTTTTTTTTGGCCATTTTGATACTGCCTCCAGCGGCCCCCAGGTAATTTGAGTTTGAGACCCCTGCGTTAGAGGGATGTCAGTGGGGCTTTAACCTCATAACGATCTGAACCAGGCGGTGGGGGTCAACAGTCAACTGGTCAACAGGAAAATGTGGCGGGGCAGGGAGGTTAGGTTACCAAAATCATTCTGAATCATCTTCAACATTATTATCCTCCCGGTTTTGGAGTTGGTTGCCGAGCGTCAAAACAGGCAGCGATGGTTTTAGAATAACAATGGATGTGAAAATGATGAAATCCCCCTCAGCTCTGCAGAAAGAGAAGGTCACAGCGAGGTTGGTAACCAAACAGGTGCAAAAAAAAGGAACTTAAAATTATTTTTCTAGCCTTATGTGTCACGATATGGCATGACAATCAGGAATAGTGAAACTAAGTGTTGCAGCGACCAAACTGTAAAATATTGTTCTCATGTGACAATAATAGTCCAGACTTCTTTAAATAAATACGGCAGTGATTCAGCGGATGCAGTTGTTGATGATGGGGCTTGTTCTGCTGAATCGGGCGGGCGGGCGGGCAGCTTCCTGGGTGTGTGTGTGTGTGTGTGTGTGTGTGTGTGTCGAGGTGCAGCTCTCTGGTGTTTTCCAAGATCAGGCAATATGAGCAGTGTGTCAGAGTCGGAGCAAGCAGATGCTCAACATTCATGGTTATCACGCTATCTGTGTCATACGGGGCAGTTTAGAGATGAATGGAGAATGTATAACCGGTTACAACTGCTCAGAGAATTGATCACTTCTTGTTCATGGGAACTAAATCAATGTGATGATGAGCGATGATGATGATGATGATGATGATGATGATGATGATGATCCACTGGGGAGTGTATCTGGAGAAAGTGTTCACTTGTTGCTGTTTAGGAAGTTGCATAAACATTTGGGGATTTCAGTATCTGTTGACTGATTTGGTGGATCGCCATGACATCTTTATATGCTTTCATGACCTCCAGAGGTTCAATCCATACTGACAGTGATTCCAATGCATGCAGGGAAGTGTAATTGCATTAACTCGCTGCTCTCTGTCATTTAACCCATAAGAACCTACGGTGACACGGGTGTCACAAACATTTTAAATGTTCTGGTAATGTTCATGTATGTTTTCTCAAATACATAAGTGTGTTTTTCCGTGTTCTACGGCTACAGTAGCTTGCTGAGAAGCCATCAAATGAGGCAGTGTTATTTATAGGTATGATATATGTTATGGAGATGAAAACAAAAATGCAAATGATTATTTGTCTTTATTTATTATTGATTTATTATTATTTTGTTACTTAAAAAGAAATCTGAAAAATATCTTTTTTTTAAATGTAATAATTGTGTTCTATGTGGTTGACTTGATCTGTGGTAGATCCCCTATAATTTTCCTTTAAGAATAACTGGTTCTGGGTTGTTATGGGTTAATGTTTGGAGAATATTTCATCTACAGTCCCTTTTTGTCTTTCCGTTTCTTAGGCCTCTTCAAATTCCTCCACTCGAAACCATTTTTCACCTCAGGAGTTAAGATGCTCTGTGAATAACTTTTATCTTTTATATCATTTTTGAGACTAATAATCTGATTTTTAGAGGGTGAAAATTCATCGATAACCGATAAAAAAAGTTTTTTTTTCATTGCAGCTCAAAAATGTACCATATATGGGCAGCCATATGGTACATTTTTGAGCTGGAATGAAAAAAACATTTTTTTATGTTGATGTGCACCGATTTTTCCCCAAATTTACCCAGAGATCTACTTTCTCAAACATAAAATCTTATTAAATAATATTCTTATACATTATGGAAACAACGTATTACATTGTCAGCCAATTGTATAAATGATAAGTGAGAAAATAAAAAATAAATAGGAATAAAATAAATAGCTAAATAAACATCATTACTGTACAGTGTCAGTCAATTGCTGACTATTAAAATAATAATAATAATAAAAAAAGAATAACTAATACCATTTCTAAATCATGCCAAGCAACATTTTCTGCATTATGTATTGTGTAAAAAAGTTTTCTTAACTGAACATATCGGACAGCCTATACACTGATTCAGATATGCCTTTAATAATATGCCTTTTATAGGCCAATATCTGCTGATAATATCAGTCAACTGATATATTTCTCATAATTTTGCCACTTATTAGCAACTCTTTGCACAACGTAACTTTATGAAGTGTCTAATAGTTGCCTGCAAACATTGAGTTAAGACCAAAAGAAATACAGGAAGGGGTGGGTAGTTGCAATTTATTGTTATAATAAAAACTGATTGTGTTTTATTGTTTTTCAGTCTTTCGACATCTGTGGACGTGTGTCTGCCATACGCAAGGCCTTCGTCATGCTCTGCAGCTCCCAGGTCAGATTTATTTTGATCTTTTCACAAGTAAAACACACACAGATATGCTCAGTTTGCACTGGCATTTTTAGAATCAGTTGATGATTCAAATTTCTCTCTTTTTCATGTGTCTTTTCCAGAATTATGGCGTGAGGGCGGGCAGTCAGCAGTGCAGCGAGGCGGGAGACGTCTGTGCTATTTGTCAGGCTGATTTCAGAGACCCAGTAGCTCTTCTCTGTCAGGTAAGGACCCGGTAAACATCTTAGTTAAAAAACAGTTAAAAACAAACAGAAATAAATTAAAATTAGCAAGAGAAATAAGGTTGAGAAACTGCGTTTTACTGCCTCCAGTGGGCTGAACCTCTGACCACAGCCAGCGTCACTGTTGCATCTGTAATCACAACTCACATTGATGTCACAGTGTACTGACACACCCTAAAGTACATTCACTGTCACTGCAGAAACGGTCAGAAGTTATCTATTAGAACAGGGGTCTCAAACTCAGATTACCTGGAGGCCGCTGCAGTATCAAAATAACCAAAAAAAGACACAGAATTACTAAAAAAAAGACACAAAATGACAAAAAAAAGACACAAAATTACTGAAAAAACACTAAATTACTTAAAAAGGACACAAAATTTAAAAAAGACACGAAATTATTTAAAAAAAGACACAAAATTATTAAAAAATACACAGAATTATTAAAAAAAGACACAAAATTACCCAAAAAAAGAAACAAAATTACCAAAAAGACATACAATTATTTAAAAAAGACACAAAATGACCAAAATAAAAGACACAAAATTACAAAAAAAAAGACACAAAATTAACAAAAAAAAGTAATTAAAGGGACCTCCCACACACAACACGGTAAAGTGCCATTCATATAAAACTCACATTAAACTTTTATATCAAGGTGAGGGCCACAAAAAGACCCATGATCTAGAGGTAAAGTTGGAGGTTTGTACAGGTTAAAATGATCATTTCTACCCTTGTCAATGCCTTTACTATATTTTCGATTCATTTTGGAACTCATTTCATGAATAAACATTTTTTTTTTCATGGAAAACAACACAGACATTTTCTGGGTGACCCCAAACTTTTGAGCGCTAGTATGTACTCGTTATTTAAAGCTGCAAAAAAAGATAATGTCAGCCGTGCACTTTCTGTTTCTCTTTTGCAAAAATGAAACGTGTGCACACTGTGTCCCCGTGCAGCACGTGTTCTGCGAGGAGTGCCTGTGCTTGTGGTTCGACCGGGAGAGGACGTGTCCGCTGTGCCGCTCCACCGTCGTGGAGACGCTGCGGTGCTGGAAGGACGGCACCACCTCGGCTCACTTCCAGATCTACTGACAGCACGAGACCAACGCCTGCAGACGTGTGATTGTGCTGTAATGCGAGTTAGACAATGGTGTGTCATCTTTTGCTGTTTATCTTTGTGCGGTTGCTCTTTAACCCTTCATCGGGCGAAGAACTATATTTGGTAACTTCAGTGGATATCTAAACTGGGTCCCCATGTCTCTCTGTTTGGTCGTAGAACCACATGGTTTCTTCCAGCTGATCAGCAAAGATCAGGCTACCAATCATATGATAATAATGTAATAATATTTTTTATTACTTTACTTTATTGGCGTTGACCTCCAATGTAAAAATGAAACATTTAGGAAAAAAATCTGCAAGAAACAGTCGTACAAACAGAGTTATTCTTCAGTGACTTGTACCAGGAGAACTTGACTATGACGGCATATTAAGTATGAATAAAAATACAAACCAGGAGGGGAGGTAATATTTCGAGAAAAAAGGTGCAAATTTACTAGATTAAAATGGCAAATCTACAAGAAGAGAAGCCACAGATTTAAGAGATTTAAAGTAGAAAATCTGCGACAAAAAAGTAGCAGATTTATGAGAAAAAGTGGCAAATCTACAAGACGAAAAGTCGCAGATTTAAGAGATTTAAAGTAGCAAATCTGTGAGAAAAAAGTTGCAGATTTACGAGAAAAAAGTGGCAAATCTACGAGAAGAAAAGTCGCAAATTTAAGAGATTTAAAGTAGCAAATCTGCGAGAAAAAAGTTGCAGATTTACGAGAAAAAGTGGCAAATCTGCAAGAAAAAAGTAGCAGATTTATGAGAATCTGCTAATTTTAATCTCATAAATCTGCAACTTTTTTCTCGCAGATTCACCATTTTAAATCTGCAAAAAAAATTCTCGTAGATTTGCCACTTTTTGCCACATTTATCTCGTAAACTTTTTCTCAAAATATTACCCCCCTCCCCCAGGTCTGTATGTTTTTTTACATTCTGGCTGTATGTAATATCCTCCAATAACTCTTGGAATTTGCCAGTATTTCAATGCGTGCCCTGTTAAGGGTTAAAATCAGGGTAAGCATAACTGCAGTTACACAGGATTTAATTTGAGATATTCACATCCAATCTGGTGGTAGAGGCCACATGCACAAACCAAATTATCACGGTAAACCAAATTATCATCGCATCACTTCTTAGAAACAAAAAGCTTCAACTTCAGCTTCACAATCGGACTATTATCATACAATCACAGCAGCGGTTACATTTTTGTGTACATGTAGACTTTGTCAGCCACTTTTAACTGTTCACATTTTATTTTACACTAAACACACAATACAAGAATGTTACATTATGATTTAGTGCAGCGATAATGTAAATAGCACACTCTATTTGGGCCAAATTTGGCGCCTTTTTTTGTAATCTTTATTATTTTTGTCAGGTCTGCATATTGTCTCTCTAGTACTCTTTTTTTAATTGATATTCAACATTTTGATTTGGTACTTAGTTTTGCAATATTTATTTATAAATGGGTTGTTCAGTTTTGCAATGAACACAAGTAGAAAATCAGTTACTGTCAGTAGGGGAAAAAAGTTTTTGCATAGCAACAATAAGGTTATTTAGATATTGAGTAATGGACGTACGGTGGTGTGTGCAAGCGAAGCGTCATAACGTTTTATAGATTTGTATCTCGTGGTGCAGACATAGTAAGATTTGACTTTCTGTTCATTTCCACCTGAAGTTTCATTGACAGTGAGAGCTCATGTTTGGTAATCTTCCATGTTGCAAACTTACTTTCATTGCTATTATCTTTGTTAAAATGTTAAGTTCTTGGGTTGCATAATGGACACTATGACTTTATTGCAGAGTGCACTGCAGTGTGGAGGTTTTAAATTAAAGCACTTTAGCTCACCCTGTCAAGCGTACTTCTTGTCTCATTGTAAAAACACCTGCAGAGAAGTTCCAATCAAATCAGCTTTATTTATATCGCACTTTACATTCAAACACAGTTGATGCAAAGTGCTTCACGGCAAACACACACAGGGAAAGAAAAAGAAGGAGACAAAGACTAGAAAAGAGGAAAATCAGAGTTAATACAAATACAAATAATGTGAAAGGCACAGGTTACACAGGGTGATAACACAGACAAACAGAGAGTTCAGGAGAAATACCTGAGATAATAAAGTGAAGTACAATTAAAAGCCAATGAGTAAATGTGCATTTTGGGATGACTTAAAGGTCTCAATAGTGGGGGACAATCTATGGAAGCCCATTTATGCCAGTTATAAAGATAAAGATGAAAACTTTGTTTTTGTTGAGAATTTTTTGTTGAAATTATGGGATAAAAAGGCAGTTTTTTTTAGATAAAAAGTCAAAATTAAGAGAAAAAAGTCACTATTATTAGGTAAAAAAAGTCGAAATTATGAGATAAAAAAGTCAAAAATTGAGACAAAAAGTTATTATGAGAAAGAATGTCGTAATTATGAGATAAAACGAGAAATTTTGTTGAAATTAAGAGATAAAAAGTCAAAATTTTGAGATAAATTGAAAATGATGAGAAATAAAGTCAGAATTATGATAATTATGAGATAAAGTCAAAATTATGAGATAAAGTCATAACTATGAGAGATAAAGTCAAAATTGAGACAAAAAGTTGTTATTATGAGAAAGAATGTCATAATTATGAGATAAAAAGCCAAAATTATGAGATAAAAAGTCATAATTATGAGATAAAAAGTCGTTATTATGAGAAAGAATGTCATAATTATGAGATAAAAAAGGCAAAATTATCAGATAAAAATTGAAAATTATGAGAAAAAAGTCAATTTTTTTAGATAAGCACATGTGTACTTACCAACTCATGATTTTCTACTTTTTATCTCATAATTATAACTTATTTTTTCTCATAATTATGACTTTTTATGTCATAATTTCAACTTAATAATAACTTTTTTTTAGAACTGGTGGAAATGGCCTTCCATAACAATCAGATGGTTGGAGGAAACAAAAAGATGATCTGATGTTTTTTCAGAAAGATGTTTCTGGTCAGATGATCTCAGTTCTGTTTTTAAAATTTTATTTTACAATTTTAAATTTGTGCAAATATTTGAAATTAACCACTTTCATTTTATATGTTGATTACACTTATTGAACCAAGCAGAAGATGTTTCATCCTGAAAAAATACTTTTTTTCATTTTCTTTTTTTTTTGTTGAGATTTTTAAACTTTGAAATGGGCCAATTTGACCTGCAACATAACAGGAGGGTTAAATGAGGCAAATATGGATGAAATATGTATTAAAACTCTTGCTGCCTTGAGAGAGGACAAAAAAATATTGGCTAATATAAATAATAATAGTTGATATAATAATAGAGTCAGGAGGATGTGAATTTATTTCAGAAAGATTTTTATTAATTTACTAAAAATCCATATGAAATATTGAATTGGTATAAATAGCACACACTTTATAAAAGACAGTTTGAGTATTTCTGCTTTACATCACACCTTGATATATCAGAGAAAAAGCTTATTTTCCAGAAATCACAGACAGCACACTGCAAAAAGAGGTGTGTCTAAAAACAAGATAAAAACACTTAATGTGAGGGAAATGATCTCGCTGCATGGACAGATAATTTCACTTGACAAGATTTTTTAAATTAAGATTATTAAATGTAGAAATAAGCATGTTGAACGCTTAAAATAAGAAAGTAACTCTTAAAACAAGATACATTTTCAAACACTAAATATAAAGTTTTTTTAATCTTGGTAAGAAACAAATAATTTGCAGTCCACTCTGCTCGGGCCACTTAAATTTAAGTGAATATAAGTTAATTTATCTTGTTTTAAGAGTTAATTTCTTATTTTAAGCATGCTTATTTCTAGATTTAATAATCTTAATATAAGAAATCGGTAACGCTTTATATTAAGGTCCTTGTAATAACCATTAATTAACAAGTAATAAGGCCCTTGTAAGTCCTTACAAGATGCTTATTAACATTATTGTGTGTTTATAAGCTTATATAAGTGTTAATAATGGCATTACAAACACCCATGACCCACCCATTATGTCTTTGCCATGCCTTTATTAATCTTATTTTGTTTGCTTATTGATATTAAAATATACTTTATTGCTCATCTATTATAAGTTAACTATAAGTTAACTATGCTTTTTGCAACTACCAGATCTAAAGCGAGAACAATGCCTTATTACTTGTTAATTAATGGTTATTAAGGACCTTATTATAAAGCGTTACCAAGAAATCTTGTCAAGTGAAATTATCTGTCCATGCAGCAAGATAATTTCCCTCAGATTTAGTGTTTTTATCTTGGTTTTAGACACACCTTTTTTTTTTGCAGTGCAGTAACAGCATAGCTTCCTATGCACAGGTCCTGTATGTTTTATTATGACAAGAAGCCACTTATAACACTGCCCCAGACAGATAATGCTAATAAAGCACGGGAGGATGTGTAAACATCATCTAAACACTGTAGAAAACATCTATAAAAACATTCATCCTCTGAGTATTTACATGTTCACACAGTACAGTATAGCTTATGTCAGGGATGGGCAACTGGAGGCGCGGGGGCCGCATACGGCCCTCACCCTCACTTGAAGTGGCCCTCAGTATACAACTACATGCATTTGAGCATGAAATCTTTAAAGTGCAGTGTAAAAATGCATAAAATTATTTCTTGCAATTAATGTTGGTCTGCTGAAAAAAAAGAAATCACAGTTTTTTATTTGCTTCACACCTTTTGTATTCCTATTCATACAGTTTAAATGCATTTGAGCATGAAATATGTTAAGTTCCTGCACTGTAAACATATTTAAAATTGCAGTTTCATCATATCTGGTTGAGTGCACGGTCCTATATGTGGCCCTGTGGTAGTGTTGATGAAAAATTGTGGCCCCCTCCAGCATTTAAGTTGCCCATCCCTGGCTTATGTAAAACAGTGCATTATGAAGCTGGGCTCTATTCCAGTGCATTGTCTCAGGATTGCTGCACTAATTGTTGCCTTACATGGATTTAAAGGTCTAACCCCTTTGTGGTGGATGCACTCACGCTGTGGGAGGTGAGAATTCAAATGAGCCCTATTACTAAGCTTTTCCCTCCACTGTACCAGGGGAGGATTACATCACCGCTTTGCAACCGGGATGACAGAATGGGAGAGTCACGCAGGGGCAGCAGGACGTGCAGGGCTGCTGAGGGTTCAGTGTGTCAGCTCGTTATGAAGCTCAGAGTGCATCCGCAGCGGGCCTGAGGAAGTCTTCACCACACAAGGAGTTCAGTCAAAGTTCCGACCCACAAACACGCATTTAAATCCTCCTCTGTGGGGTCTTTTACTCGCTGCACACCTCCATCCCGGACCGCATCCTCCAGCTCTCCTGCAGCTCTTTGCTTTTAGTGCAAATGACGTGAGCCCGTTCCTCGTGCATGGTCCTAAAGCATCCATCTATGTAATATAACACATGCACCTAATTAGTATCAAACATCCATTAAAGAAATATAGTTTTTAATTGGTTACAGTGTAAATAAATGCATTAGTTTCTTTATCAGGCGGCATTAATGTGCGTTTAGTTTCTAAACCCTTCCACTTTAACAGGGTTTTTAAAAAAAATTAAACTATAGAAAGATAGAATATTTTATCCTAACACAAACCTACTGGCCCAAAGTACACCAAAATTTAAGATATTTGATGATATAGGCCTTTAGACAAAACAAATGAATGACAGAAAAGAAAAGAAAAAACAACATTTCCACTTTATATCGTTGATTATTCCTCTTAAAACAATGTAAATGAGAATTTAGGCCATATAAAGCGTATTTCCCCTGTGCTTTATGTGCATAATTATTTATGTGCTAATCTAAGTCTTTTTTTGGCGTCACACAAACAAATATTTGTGTGCTTTCCTGTAAAAAAATAAATATACTCATAGGACATGGTTGTACAATTAGAGCAATTAAAAGCAAGTATCAAGTTGTGTATAATTGCATGACGTTTGTCTGTTGTTTTGTCTTCTGATAATTATAAAGTTTACAGTGTTGTGGCGTGCACACATTTCCAAAGTTTTAAGACGACATGAAGCACTTTTATTTTTTAATATTTTTACACATTTACATTTTTTTTATTATTATTATTTTATCCCAAAAATATGAAAGCCCAAGAAAATTGAAGCAGTAGAAGTTTTCCCCACCAACAAACAAAGACAAAATAGTACGGCTCAAAAAGTAGCCTGCAATTTTCTCTGACACGTTAAAACTAAATAAAAAATAGTTAAAATATCTTATGATAACTAGGTGTATAAATGTATTCTTATGCAACACTTCCATATAAACTCACGCTTTGCATATATAAAGAGAAGAAATTTGCATATCTTACATTTTTGCTAATACCTAAACTATTTCCCTCTGCATGTTGGAGGTCACAGCACACTTACTCCGCAGGTGACGTGACTGTTTACTCACCTGTTGCTGGTGTTGCTGCCTCGCGCCCTACAGGTGTCGCCTCGCGACGACCAGCACGAGCACGGTGAAGTGTATTGCAGTGCACAGGAAGCTCTTCAGGTGGCCTGTCCCGGTCCTCACCACCACCACCGTCCCTCTGCTGCCCCCGCAGCCGAAGCCGCTGCCCTCCTCCCCGGCCGTCCAGCTCTTCTCCAGCTGGTCCCCGATCCTCCGCAGGCGAGACGCGAGCAGCTGCGCCACCGAGCACGGCGACGGTCTGCGGCCGCTGCAGGTGGAGTCACCGGGCAGGAGCAAAGGCTGGTCTATCGGCAACCAGCACATCTCTCTTTCTCACAGAACAACCAGCCTCTCTTTACGTCTGGAGGATATATAACCCTCCTTCTCTTCTCTCATCAAACCTTAACTGTGTTTGCGTCCCTCTCCCTTTCTCTCTCTCTCTCTCTCTACTGTATTATTCATTACAGTGTCACATGGTGTGGGGGTTTACATCATCTTTTCCCAAAAGAGAGATGCAATGGTTAACTCTTGAATCTCTCCTGTCTGGTTTGATCTGAGGAGTCTTTTGTTGTTCTGGGACATTCTGTTCTCTCCTGTTGTTGTTTTTTTTTAAACTGTAAAATATATTATTTTTAAACAAAACCACCCCACTTGCATTAAATATGAAATAAAAATATTTATATTAACATTAATTGCGAGTCATGGTCACAAAAAAACATAAATCACCCCCAGAAAATGCGCGTCTATAATAAAACTGCGGAATTAAAAAACCCGCGGAACGTATATATGGAGCGCTGTCCCTCTCCGGACTGTTTATGCGGACGGACGTGTGTTTGTTTGGTTTTGCGGCGGCGTTGAGCTGAGCTGTGGCTTCTCCGACTAAAAATAAAACCTACAACTCTGCTCAATAAACACCGTGAAGTTATATTTTATCAACGATGATTGAGAAATATGGCCGAGGACGAACTTGCTGCGTTCAGGGAGCGTTGGAAAGAAGAGTTAACGAGCAGTAAAGAGAAGCAGGGACTTGTTTGTGCTCCGTCCACTTCCTGCAGCCATTCAGGACAGAAAGACTTAAAAAATAGCTACTTTGAAGACCTAAAAAATCTCAACTGTAGTTCTGAAAAACCAGAAGACACTGGTTGCACCGCTGGAGGAGAAGAAACAGCTGCAGCAGAGTCAGAGGACCAGCCCGAGTATGTGTCCATTGCACGCAGTCTGCTGGACGGGAGGACCAGTCCTCTGCTGGACAGGATTGAGCAGGAGAGGACCAGGAGGAAGAGACAATATCACAACACCACCAACGCCTGCAGAGTGTCCCTGCAGCAGCAACAACAGCAGCCTCAGAGAAAAGTCAAGAAGGACGAGGAGCTGCTGGATCAACTCATTCAGGATCTGGTATGAGGATGTTAATGCTTACAGGTGCATCTCAATAAAGTAGAATATCATAGAAAAGTTTATTTGTGTCAGTATTCCAATTCAAAAAGTGGAAATAACACATTATATAGATCCATTACTAGGGTTGTCACGATACTAAAATTTTCAACTCGATACCGATACTCCGATAGAGCCGAGTGTCATCTGCATAGAAGTGATAGGAAAAGCCATGTGAGCGGATAACCTGACCCAGAGAGATGGTGTAGATAGCGAATCGCAGGGGCCCCAGCACTGAATCCTGGGGGACCCCTGTGGTGAGGCAACTTACTTACCTTCTAACTAGGGTTGTCAAGATACTAACATTTTCAACTCGATACCGATACTCAGGAAAATATTCGATACTCGATACCATTTTCGATACCACCAGGATAAAAACAAAGACCCCAAAATTTAACAGAAATATTTTTATTAACAAGAAAAATGCAACATGTAAAAATTTACAGAACCACAGGTTGAATATTCACAATAAAAAACAGTTGTGCAAAAAGAAACTGCAACTATGATGACAAGCTTCAGATACTCGATACTTTTGAAAATGAGTATTGTATCCGGATACAACGTTTTAGTATCGATACTCAAAAAAGTATCGATACTTTTGACAACCCTAATCACAATAAATTAGAATATCATAGAAAAGTTTATTTATGTCACTATTTCAAAAAGTGGAAATAACACACTACATAGATCCATTACACACATAATTAAATTTAATTTCTTCTAATTATAATGATTATGGCTTACATTTAATGAAGACCTAAAATTCAGTGTCTCAAAAAATGTTTAATATTACAAAAGGCCAATTTCAAGTATGTTTAATATGGAAATGTTGGCCTCTGAAAAATATGTCCATCTATATGCTTTCAATACTTAGTTGGGGCTATTTGACTATTTGACTTGAACTACTGGTAATTGACTTTTCCATGATGTTCTAATTTATTGAGATGCACCTGTATATGGATAGTGGTTGAGAACACTCAGCTCTGCATTTATTGTTTATTGTTTTATTTGGATCCCCATTAGCTGCAGCACAACTGCAGCTATTCTTCCTGGGGTCCAACATATAATATACAGTACATACAACTTCAGTGAAAACAAATTTAAAGAGGTAACAATGGGAATAGTGAAGAAAAAACAAAAATAAAACCAAGAATGTAAAAGATAGCAAAGCTTCACAATCAGGATCTTCTATACATTCTTTACATTTTGTATATTTAATACACTATCGCTATATTCATTGTGCAGTAGTTAATATACCTAACTAACATCCATCCATCCATTTTCCTCCGTTTATCCGGGGCCGGGTTGCGGGGGCAGCAGGCTAAGCAGGGCATTCCAGGCGCCCCTCTTATTAATAGTGAATTAATAGTAATAATTTCATATATATCCATTTAGGAGATGTTATTTCAACTTTACATTTAATATCCATTACTTAAAGCTATATTTTATATATAATTTAATACTATATAGCTGTGTTTATTACGTAGTAGTTAATATTCTTTACTGAACCATATTATTCTATATCTTTAATGGAGTTCATTTATTAATAACAATTTCATAATTAGTATATGTATCCATTTAAGAGATGTTTTTTCAATAATAATTTAAAGTCTTTTGTGGTAATGGTTTGTTCAAAATGTTTGGGACGTAGGTTGTCAAGCAGTCATGTCTCTGTACGTTGCTGTTATTTACTGAAGTTTGTCTTTATTATTAGTAGTGAGAACTTTCCGCTGGCTGCATGTCTCGTCGTGTAGTTAAGATTGTCTGAGCTAAGATGTAGCTTGTTGTATAGAACATACGGCGTTCTGGATATGGAAACATTTCTTAATGTGTTTTGCATTGATTTCTTTTTGCAGAATGAAGTCAACGACATTCCCTTCTTCGATATTGAGCTGCCGTACGAGTTAGCCTTGAAGATCTTTGAGAATCTCAACTGTGCTGAGCTGGGCAGGTGTGCTCAGGTAAGCTGCAGCAAGAGCTTTGCATTAGAACATTTGAAGAAAAAAGAAAGAGGCTGCCAAGAAAAAAACCCCGCTGGTGAAAGGGTTCAAACAAAATCACCAAACTGCTATAAAAATAGCTGCTTTAAACTAGATCCCAATGTGGCATCAAAATAAATCATTCTTTAAATCAGTTTTAGAGGCAAATTTTGGTTTTTAACATGCTTTCCATAGGGCTGCAATACATTAGTTATCCTTTACAGAAACTGGAAGGTACGAGTATCATCCGAGTATCAAGATAAAGGAATAATTATCTATAGTTCTCTTTCTCTTGTGGGTCCAAAACAAAATTTTGAGTCTGTTCTGTAAATAGTTTTTACATGTTAATATAAAGCTTCAATATAGACTTCTGACTTGGTCCAAACCACTTCCAGTTTAAACACCTCCTATTCCGAGTAGCCTGCAAATACAGGTAATGTTGTAGCTGGTCATTCTTAATAAACAAGCTCTATTTTGGTGTGTTTTTATGCATTCTGGCAGGTTATTTACAGGTGCATCTCAATAAATTAGAATATCATAGAAAGTTTATTTATGTCAGTAATTCAATTCAAAAAGTGAACATAACACATTATATAGATCCATTACACACAGAATGAAACATTTCATGTCTTAATTTATTTCATTTCTTCTAATCATAATGATTATGGCTTACATTTAATAAAGACCTAAAATTCAGTTTCTCCAAAAATGTTAATGATACAAAAGACCAATTTTTAAAAGTATGTTTAATATGGAAATGTTGGCCTCTGAAAAGTATGTCATCTATTCACTCAAAACTTGGTTGGGGCTATTTCACTTGAACTACTGGAAATGGACTTTTCCATCATATTCTAATTTATTGAGATGCACCTGTACATCAAAGTCAAACAAAAACCCCAGTGTGAATCATTTTGTTTTTCAATCAGAATAAGCCATATTTGGCTGTCGGGTTGTAGGTTCAGTTTGAAGTTAAGTAACAACTTTCTAAAATGACAAATTAAATCCATTAGAACAGGGGTCTCAAACTCAAATTACCTGGGGGCCGCTGGAGTTAGTATCAAAATGACCAAAAAAGACACAAAATTGCTAAAAAAAAAAAAAGACACAAAATGACCAAAAAAAGACACAAAATTACTATTAAAAAAGATGCAAAATTATTTAAAAAAGACACACAAAATTATTTTAAAAGAAGACACAAAATTACTATTAAAAAAAGATGCAAACTTAGTTAAAAAAGACACAAAATTATTTTAAAAAGACACAAAATTACTAAAAAAAAGACACAAAATAACCAAAAAATGACACAAAATTACATTTCATAACATTACCACTTCTCAAACTTACTCTCTTTCTGTCTCTTTTGTCCCGTTCCTGCACAGTGACCACTCTGTGCAGCAGGTTTTTAGAGTTCTCCGTTACTTTGCACTTCCCTGAGCATGCAGAATTGCTTAGACCAGCATTAATTCCTGATGTGACTTTAATTGGGAAAGAGGAATAAATCACATTTGGTGTGGCCGACCTACAGCACATGCCGCATCTGGCAGCCGTCCAGGCTCGTTAAGCGCAGATAAATTAAGTGATGCAACCTGGTAATGTATGCTGACTCAATCCGCTGTTACTGTCCAATCTCCTCCCAGGTGAGCAGGGCGTGGAGAGTCCTTGCAGAGGACAGCGTTCTGTGGTTCAAGATGTGCACGGGGGAGGGTTACCAGCAGGACGCCAGCGTGTCTGACTCCCCCTGCTGGAAGAGCACGCTGCGAGACTGCAGGAACTCGGCCAAGACTGTGCGCTCCAACTGGAAGGTGGGCTCGAGCTGTTCCGCTGTGGTGAATCAGAATCACTTCCTTTTTCTTTTCTTTTTCACCCAAATTCAACACAGGCAAACACTGGAGTTTGTCTGAAATTGGTACAGAACGTACAGTACAACAATCCAATCCACTTTATTTATATAGCACAATTTTAGCAAACACAAGGTTTCCAAAGTGCTGCACAAACAATAGATAGATAACACAATACAAAGAGATGTAGTAAACAATAGTAAAATGCAATAAGATAAAATACATTAAAAATGGGATAAAAATAAATAAAATAAAATATAAAATGTACTGCCCGCACAAAATAAAATATGCATGTATACAAATAAATAAAAAAAAAATCAATGATCAACAATGGTTGAATAAGGAAATAAACAACATGCAAAATGGGATTTTAGCAACATTACAATTATGGAAAGGTTGTGTTCTAGTTTTATAATGGAAGAAAAAAACAAACAAAGACTTTAATTTTTTTTTTTTTAAACTTCTCTTTATTGGGGTTTTTTCTTTTGTTCACATACAAAAATAAAGAAGGTACATGTTCATTTATGCTTGAAATCAACACGAAAGAACAGAATGATAGTAGAAAAAAATGAAATAAAAGCAATTTTTAAAAAATTAAAACAAACAAAAACCTAGGTGGAGTCAAAATCAAATATCAAAACAAGTGTTACAAATAAAAGAAATAGATTTAAATAATAATATAACTTGGAGGATGTCAAGTGTTGTAAAATTTACAGTTGATTTGTCATGGGATTATATTTAGTATAATAGTCCATAAATGGCTGCCATATTGTGTAAAAGGTATTTAACTTACCTCTCAGGGTGAATTTAATTTTTTCTAATTGCAAATGTTTCATTACATCATTCATTAAAGCTTGATAGACTAGAGCTGAATGATAGTAGAAAAATAAAAGCAATAAAAACAACACAAAACAAACAAACCTAGGTGGAGAGTCAAATCAAATATCAAAACAAAAATAAGGTTTACAAATAAAAGAAAGAGATTTAAATAATAATATAACTTGGAGGATGTCGAGTTTTCTAAAATTTACATTTGTTAATTTTTCATAGGATTATATTTGTTATAATAGTCCATGAATGGTTGCCATATTGTGTAAAAGGTATTTATTTTACCTCTCAGGGTGAATTTAATTTTTTCTAACTGCAAATGTTTCATTATATCATTCATTCAAAGACTTTAATTTTGAAAGCCAAGCACTAAATAATTTAGTTAGATAATTAAATGAGTGTTCTACTTAGTGATGGCGAGATTAAGTTTAATAAAGCATTGAAGCTTCCAGCAAATTGGTTTGCAAAAGGTTTAAATCTTGCTCACAAATGGTCAAAATATTTGTGCAAGCAAAGGCTTGGGAATATTGTCAACAAGGGGAAAAAACAAAAGTTATATTTAATTAATTTACATCAATATTACGACGAAGTATTAGGGCCACATTTAGAAAAAAAAAAATAATTATGAGATTAAAGTCTTAAATATTGAATTAATTACCAGAATAAGGTAAAAAATATTTAATTAATTACAAGAATTAAGTCAAAAATATTTAATTAATTACGAGAATAAAGTTGAAAATTAATTAAATATTTACAACTTTAATCTCATAATTAAATTATTTTTTTTTCTAATTGTGACCCTAATACTCCATCGTACAACATAGTATCTATTTTCTGATAAGCATGCTATGATTGTATAATATAACTACATAATTAACTTTTATTGTCTTGTGAGTCGTGCATCAAATGTTTGTCAATCAATCTTTTTGCTCAATAATTCTTTCATGATGTAATAATGGCAGTAAGGCAGAAATTTTTGTGTTCTCAAACTGGAAAATTGCATTTCTTTAACCAGGCTTCCTAAACCAGTCACATAGCTTTGTGTGTCATCGATGACATCATAGCTCTAAATCAACACAAGTCTCATTACGCACTTCACTCTGAGCTTGTTGGATTTCTCAACACGTCCTTTGAAGCCTTTGCACGGCATGTAAAATCACCAGTTCTGCTTTCAGTTACACATTATGTTTGTGTCATGGAGGAACTGTGTTTTTGTGTTTCATATTTTTATTGATGTGTGTACAAAGAAAAACAGAGGGGCATACCTATATCAGGGTACATTGGTGTTGACATTAAACATGTTGTACACATCTTTAGATTTAAATTGTATAATTTTAAGAACAAACAACGCTCACATAAAACCAAACCAAATAAACCATACAATATTTAGATATTTAGACATAGTCTGTATAAAATTAATAAACTGACCACATAAACATAACAGATAAAATACATAAATAATAGTAAAAGAGAGAGGGGAAAGAGGAGGAAGTAAAAAAAAAAAAAAAAAAAGACAAAGAAAAAACGGTGTTTTTAAACCTTCTCTGTCCAGAACCGAGTGGGATCCATCAGCCAGCTGCAGTTCGAGCTGGGGAAGGTTCTCTGTGACGTCAGCTCCTGTGACAACTTCGTCTTGGCTGGGTGAGTTTTTTTAAAGACTCCAACTTACTTTTGATGTGCATTTACATGAGCTGTAGCTTTGGATCCTCACACGTTCTGAAATCATCTGCATCCTGTCATATGAATGTCAGTGTAACTCTTGGCTATAAATCTTCCTCTTTATGACTGGGTGTTTAATTAAAAACATGTCACATGAGACAAAAGGTGTTTTATCACTGATTGATGAAATTGGAATTGACAACAAAACTTACATTTACATTTAGTCATTTAGCAGACGCTTTTATCCAAAGCCACCTACAGGAAAAAAGGGGAACAGTCGAGGTTTAGTGTTATAAGAGACATTAGTGCAGCATAACTGCTAGTGACAATTTTTTTAACCCATTTAAGGCGGGAAAGCATTATCGCATTTCTACCATTAAAACCGGGGGAGCTGTTGCGTTATTCTACCATTAAAGCCTGGAGAGCGGATACATCATTTTGTAGTATTTGTAGTTTTTTCCACCCATTTTCGGTCTTTTGGCCAATGAAATGCATCAGAATACATGCGGGAGTGTCGCAATGCAACACGTTGATTTAAAAAAAAAAAAAAACTTTATTGAAAATTTGGACAAATAAACTCAACTTCTCATGAAAGCCACAGGTATAAGCTCTCAAATACCACCAAGAAAAGACACAAAATGACTAAAAAAAGACACAAAATGAACAAAAAAAAGACACAAAATGACCGAAAAAAGACAAAATGACAGAAAAAAAGACACAAAATGACAAAGAAAAGACACAAAATCACCAAAAAAGACAAATATAATGATAACAACAAAAATAGCTCATAAGAGTTTAACTTAAGAGCTGATATCTAGACATTTTCCATGGTTTTCTTTATAATAACCAAAATCATTATCAAGAAAACCATGGAAATTCCTCCTCTCATTATTTTTTTCTCCTACCTGACCCCAATCCTCTTCTGTACAAATTCCTTGAGTAGGACATGATCAGTTTTTTAAACATTTAAAGGTTGAAACGTGATGCTTCACAGTGTAAATAACAAACAGTTGCGTCCTGCAGAATGAGCAAAAATAGATTCTTCTTGTGAGTCATTATTGAGTTAATCTTGTGATTCAGTTTTCAGCTCATTGATGCGTACTGTCACTTATTGTTGCTTATTTTTCTACTCTCACTAATGCTCACTCTAGAGTCTAAACCAGACCCTGAAATATTTGAGACAGTGATAGATTGTGAGGTCCCACAGGAGCGCTGCAGCGTCTCCAGGGATTGGCGTGATTAGATTCCCGTCGGTCCTGCTGCGTCTCATCGGACTCATCGTGTGTTTGCATCTTCTCAGGTTAGCAGATGTAGCACACGGTGTACCAAAACAGTCCTGAGAGATAAAGCACTTTGCATATACAAACATACTCTCAAATCCTTCTTTTTCCGCAATTACTATTAACAAATTCACAACATCAATACCTGTCCCGTAATTGGTGCTTAAAGGGTGATTTGTCTAAATGAAAGTACTTGACTTTGTTTAACTGAAAACAAATCAATTGCAGTAATCAAGAATAATTTAATTGCATCCGGAAAATCTCGTTAGAAAAACCTGTGCGGCTGCTGGAGGCCGTATCAAAATGACCAAAAAAAGACCCACAATTACTATAAAAAAGACACAAAATGACAGAAAAAAAACTGAATTACTTAAAAAGACACAAAATGACTAAAAATAGACACAAAATCACAAGAAAATACCCAAAATGACAAAAAAAATACACAGAATTACCAAAAAGACACAAAATGACAGAAAAAAAACCATAAATTACTTAAAGAAGAAACAAAAAGACACAAAATGACCAAAAAAGACACACAATGACCAAAAAAGACATAAAAAGACACAAAATTACCAAAATAAAGACACTAAATGACTTACAAAAAGACACAAAATTACCAAAAAAAGACACAAAATGACTGAAAAAACACTAAATTACTTTAAAAAAGACACAAAATGACAGAAAAAAACATAAATTACTTAAAGAAGAAACAAAATGTTTAACTGAAAACAAATCAATTTGCAGTAATCAAGAATAATTTAATTGCATCCGGAAAATCTGGTTAGAAAAACCTGTGCAGTGAGATTTGGCATTTGGGAGGCAACAGGAGACGCCGTCTCATTAACCCGGCAACTCTCGGAGTCACACGGTGACACAAAATCTGTCGAGGCTTCGCATAAAGATCACAATCGTAATCTGTGCACAAAGTTTCCTGCACGTAAAAGTTTTGCTGAATTACTTTGGATGAGATTCAGCTGCATCATCCTGTTGATATTCGGCGCTGAGGTGATGTACCAATTAAGAGTGTATTAAGTGTTTATTCCTATTGTTTACTTCCTGCCAAACCCTGTGATGCCAAGTCACACACACACACACACACACACACACACACACACACACACACACACACACACACAGATGCACACCCTCTGCTGCCACACTTGCCATCAGTGTGTCACACGCTCTAGCTGCGAGGCGGATACTTGCTCAGACATGATGGTATCTGTGGAGGTGGTAACGCTGGCAGTTTGTTGTCTCCCACAGTGAGAACTCATTGACTCCAGAGAGGAGGGAAAGGAGATGAAGGGGGTCCAGATCAGATCAGAACAGACCAGAAGTCTTCAGAGTGTGAGGGGGGGTTTTGGGGGGTGATGATTATGGGGATTCAAGGGGGAAAAAACATAATGAGGTGAGGCTGCACGGGAACTTCAACTTGTAGTATTTTAACCCTCTAGAGTCCATGAAAACACCTGCACATGACTTCTTCATGACTCAAAGACATAAAAATGAAGCAACATTGAGTTTTGCTAAAGTTCTGGCTTGAAACTCCATACCAGATTTTTTTTAGAGATAATGTCAAATATATTTAGTATATGTATAGTATAATATATATATGATAGAACTGGATATAACCCTCTTATATGTTATATTTGCAACCTTTGTTCACATTTGCAATATTTAAAATTGTTTATTGAATATGATAGTGTTTTGAAAGTTAAAAAAAAGATTCAAAATCACATTTTATGTTGGTCTAAAGGACTAAAAAAGACACAAAATGACCATAAAAAGACACAAAATGACTAAAAAAAGACACAAAATGACCAAAAAACCCCACAGACGACACAAAATGACCAAAAAAGCACCAAAAGACACAAAATGACATGAAAAGGATTCAAAAATAGACGAAATAGCTCAAGACTCCATAGAGTTTAAGGTAGTAATCTGCTCTGTTTCATATCAGTCTTTTCCTAGTCTTGGGTTTGGATCATATCAAACGTGTTTGATATTATCTCAAGTCACAGTGACGTAACACAATCACCAACCAATAGATGAGCGGGGAAAGGTCCCCGGTTCCAGACCGGCCAGTAAAACCACTAACACAGGAAAAAGGAACATCACAAGTACAGAGTACAGTGATGTACAGTGATGTCATATATTTAGATTTTTGGGGGCGCTGTTTCTTAGTAAAGAGAACAGTATAAACAGTACAAACAATGATTAATTATCAAAATGCAGGTCTGGTTAATCAATAAGAAAACTCAATATTGTCAGTTGTATACCTAATGATGGAAGCATCTGAATGATTCAACATTTTGTGGCATTTCAGTTTCTTGGCAAGAAATTATTCAAATGATGAGTCAGTTAATCATTCAGTAAATAAGTTTTCATGGCTGATAAATTGTTGAATGTTGTTGAATTTCAGTGTTTATTTCCAGCTTCTCAAATAAGAAGATTTGGGGGTTTTGAGGCTGATGTTCACACACAACAAAATATTTTTAAGATGTCACCATGGGACAAGAAATTATTTTATTATATAATTTATTTTATTAAATTATTTATTTTTTTAAAATCATTTTTTAATATCTTATTATTATTTTAATATTTAAAAAAAATTAAGATGTCACCATGGGACAAGAAAATATTGTATTATTTTTTTTATAATTTTATAAAATCTTATTTGTTCAATTTAAAAAAAAATATTTTAAGAAATCACCATGGCACAAGAACATTTATTTATTTATTTATTTATTAAATCTTTTTTAACATCTTGTTATTTTTTTTAGACATTGTTATAAATAATCCAATTAATTGATTAATGAAAATAATCTCTAGCCATAGATTGTGCAGTATATGGCTTCAAGAGAAACATTGTTAGAAGAAAGAAAAATTACACCTTAAAAGACATTTAACATGATTTCTATCCTCAGAAAAATTGTCAATTGTATACTCAATTAGTCTCAACTGTTTTATTACTTTTTTTAATAGCAGAAATAATGCCATTTGACTATATGCACATGTGTAAAAAGATGCACCATGCAACGCAGCAAGTAATAAAAAAAGTATTTTAACTTAAATTTTCTTTGTAAGGGAATACTTTGATCATATATGAAAAGTTTTATAAGTGCATAGGAGTCCTCGACGCCTGCAGAGGATAAACTTTCACTTCCTGCAGCTGATCATCCCCAGTAATACGGTTCGAAATGTTCGAAAAGTATTGTTCCGCCCAAACAACACCCATGTAATCCTGCAAAGATCATGCACCAAAAGATTTCAGAAAAACAAAATAACAACAAGTCACAAGAAGTGTGAGAGGGGAAATGATTCAGCGGTGAGAGGGTGACGTCAGGTATCCTCCAGAAGACAAACATGTCAGCCAGTCAGGGAGAAATGGGCAAAATGATGCTGCTGCAGTCCTCAGACTTTTTGTACAAAGCTGAATATTTTGAATTATGGATGTTTAGTGATGTGTGTTTGTGTCTCAGGTACACGTCTGGTGATGTGAGGCTGTGGGAGTCAATCATTTTATCATATCTTTTTTTATATATATTTAAAAATGTCACCATGGGACTAGAAAATATTTTTATATATAAAAAAAATTAAATCATTTTTTAAAATATCTTATTTTTTAGTATTTAAACATTTTAAGATGTCACCATGGGACAAGAAAATATTTTTTATATAAAAAAAATTAAATAATTATTTAAAATATCTTATTATCTTTTTAGATTTCTAATATTTTAAGATGTCACCATGGGACAAGAAAATATTTTTTATGTAAAAATAAATAAATATATTTTTAAAAATATCTTAGAAAACAATTATTTAATTTTTTTAATGTTTAAACCATGGGACAAGAAAATATTTTTTATATATTTATATTAAAAAAATTAAATCATTTTTAAAAATATCTTGTTTTTTAATATTTTTTATATTTTGAGATGTCACCATGGAACAAGAAAATATTTTTTATAAAAAAATATATATATATATATATTTTTAAATAGCTTATTATTTTTTAATGTTCAAAAATTTTAAGATGTCACCATGGGACAGGAAAATATTTTTATATATGTATATTTTAAAAAAATATATTATTTTTAATATTTAAAGATGTCACCATGGGACAAGAAAATATTTTATTATTTTATTATTTTTTTTAATCATTTTATAACATCTTCTTATTTTGTAAATTATCCAATTAATTGATTAATAAAAATCATCTCCAGCCATAAATTGTGCAGTATATGGCTTCAAGAGAAATATTGTTAGAAGAAAGAAAAATGAGACCTAAAAAGACAAACATGTCAGCCAGTGATGAAGAAATGGGCAAAAATTGTGCTGCTACAATCCTCAACCTTTTCTTACAAAATTTGAATGATGTATGTTTAGTGGTGTGTGTGTGTGTCTCAGGTACACGTCTGGTGATGTGCGTCTGTGGGACACGCTGCACTGGGACTCCACGGCGTCTCACCTGAAGACTAACAGCCTGTCTGCCAACATCGTCCCCAGGCCTCATGTTAGCCACGTCCAGGTCAACGCCACAGTGGCTGCTGCTGCTTATGAAGATGGTGAACAATTACACAGCACGTACACGAATATAATCATCTTATTTTCAGGAATTATAAGGTTTTTTAATCATGGGTCTCAAACTTACGGCCCTCGTGACAATATTTTGTGGCCCCCACCTTGATATGAAAGTTTAATGTGAGTTTTATATGAATGGCACTTTACCGTGTTGTGTGTGGAAGGTCCCTTTAATTACTTTTTTGGTTATTTAGTGTTTTTTTGGTAATTCTGTCTTTTTTTTGGTAATTTTGTGTCTTTTTTTTGGTAATTTTGAGTCTTTTTTTGGTAATTTTGAGTCTTTTTTTTTGTAATTGTGTGTCTTTTTTGAAGTCCAGGGCTGCAACTAACAATAATTTTCATCATTTATGAACCTGCTGATTTTTCTCTACATTCACTGATTACTTGTTCTGTCTGTAAAATGTCAGAAAATAACAACCAATGCCCATCACAGTGCAAGATGACGCAATTAGACAGCACAGAAATATAATCATCATATTTTCAGGAATGATTCAGTTTTAACCGATCTAACTGTGTCTGTGTCTGACTGTCTCTGGTCCAGGCTGTGTGGACGTGTGGAGCACAGAGACGGGTGGAGCGCCCCTCCACCACTACCAGAGCCCCGGGAGGCTCCAGGCTCTGGCCCTGAGCCCCGACAGCCCCGTCCTCGCCTCCGCCGCTGGGCCCGACGTCCGGCTGGACGCCACGGACGACCGCGGCTACTGGAGGACGATCCGCCAGGCTCGTCTGCCCAAAACTGTATGTCAGAGAGTCAGACACGCTCCGTACTCCTGTTACTGTGTTAATTAATAGGCTGTGCCTCACACATTTTACTCTTGTGCCTGTTTTCTAAAAATGTCTCAGAATGATGGAAGCATCTGAATGATGATGATTTCAGTTTTTCTGGCAAGAAATTATACAAATGATGAGTCAGTTAATCATTCAGTAGATCAGTTTTCATGGCTGATAAGTTGTTGTTCATTTTATAAGAACAAATGCAGAATTACAGCATTTATTCCACATTTACATGATTTTAAATTGAAGATTTGGGAGTTGGTTTGATTTTTGGGGTTTTGAGGCTGATGTTTACACAAAACAAAATATTTTAAGGTGTCACCATGAGACAAGAAAATATATTATTATTATTATTTTTTAAATCATTTTTTAATATCTTATTAATATAAATATTTTAAGATGTCCCATGGTCCAAGAAAATATGTTATTATATTATTTTTTCTAATTTTTTAATATCTTGTTATTTTTTAATAGTTTAAATATTTTGATATTTTTTTAATTTGTTTTTTAATTTTTAGACGTTTTATAAAGTATCCAATTAATTGATTAATAAACATAATCTCCAGCCATAAATTGTGCAGTATATGACTTCAAGAGAAACATTGTTAGAAGAAAGAAAAATTACACTTAAAAAGATATTTAACATGATCTCTGTCCTCAGAAAAATTGTCAATTCTTTACTTCTCAGCTGTTTTATTACTGTATATTTTTTTTTGCAGAAATAATAACATTTGACTATATGCACATGTGTAAAAAGATGCACCATGCAACAAAATAAATAAATAATTTAACATGATTTCTATCCTTTTAAGACCTGATTTATGACATCTAAGGTTCAGACTACACCACAAAGGCATTAAAGCCGTGTACATACTTGTTGTATGTGAGTACATTAAAGTGTGTGTGTGTGTGTGTGTGTGTGTGTGTGTGTGTGTGTGTGTGTGTGTGTGTGTGTGTGTTGGCAGGTGGAGAGTCTGGTCCTGGTGCCGGGCCGGGAGCAGCAGTGCCCACTGGCAGCTCTGGCAGCTGGAGACGCTGTGTACCTGTTGGACCCTCAGGAGGAGAAGGAGGAGGAGGAGCAGGAGGAGGCGACACGGACGCTGCACTCGGTCTACGGTCATCCTGTCACCTGCCTGGACGCCTCCCACTCCCAGGTTGCGTTTGGAGTGAAGCGATCGGGCTGGGCCATGCACGACGGAGGAAACAAGGTGGGCTCAGTGTCTCTGCACAGTTTATTCTAAATGTACAGTAGTGTTCAAAGTAATAGCAGTCCAATGTGACTAACCAGATTAATCCAGGTTTTTAGTATATTTTGTTTGAATGCCACACTGCTATTTTTTCACAGCCTTAAGAGCGTGCATCTTGTTGGTTTTCTGAGAATCTACTGCACCTACTGCAGCAATAAAAAATATACTAAAAACCTGGATTAATCTGGTCAGTCACATTGGACTGCTATTATTTTGACCCTTTTTTTAAATAGCAAAGCCATTAATGGATGATGGTGCAACATTTTAATGGATTTTCATCACCAATTTCCTGCATAACTGAGACTTATTGATACGTTGTGTATTTAATCAAATACAAGAATAGACACAAAATTACAAAAAAAACACTAAATTTCCAAAAAAAGACACAACATTTTTTGAAAAAGAAACAAAATGACACAAAAAAGACACAAAATGAAAAACCTAAATTACTTAAAAAAGGGCCACAATTGGCCCGCGGGCCACGAGTTTGAGGCCCATGCTGTATATTAACTCACATAAGCCAAAACAGGAAAGATTTATGTATAAGCCAGTTATTAAGCCGATAATGGCATAAAGCCAAAACCTCTGTCCTCACCGCTCTCTTGTCTTCGGAAAAGAAAACACAAGCCGCTCCATCTGAGCAAAACAGATTATTCAGCTCCCACAATTTTCCATTTTTTCATTATGCACCTGTTGAGAGCACGAGTGACCTTGTTAACTATTTTGGAAACCTTTCATATGAATTATTAAAGTCTGGCTGCAATTTATTTTCTCTTTTACAATGCAAACTAAAAATCCAGCTGCAGAGATCCAACGCTGCGTCAACAGTCGCTGTTGTTGTGTTCAGGTTTATTTGTCTTGCGGAGACTTTGCCGTTCCAGAAAGCACAAAGGAGGCCTTGATACAGCTCCATCACTTCCATTAACATACAAACACGAGATCGCTCCGTATACATAGATAGAGTGCTGTTCACAATGGAAACATAATCATCATCACAATATTAATTAGCTCACTTTTGTTTGGACTCAACTAGTTCGGCCTTCCAAGGCATTTATTTTTCATCTCGAATGGTCAAATTCAAGCATTTTTCAAGGACTTTCCAGCTCAATTTTCAAGCTTTTCCAGTATCTTACACCTGTTGTAAATTGCATGTTTTAGATGAGTTCTTACATACTAAAAGGGGGAGATTTCACTGAACCATACCAACAGTGATGGTGTTACACTTTTAGGAGTACTAAACTATTACTAAAAAAAGACACAAAATGACCAAAAAAAGACACAAAATTACTTAAAAAATGACACAAAATGACCAAAAAAAGACACAAAATGACAGAAAAAAACTAAATTACTTAAAAAAAGAAACAAAATGACCCAAAAAAAGAAACTAAATTATTTTAAAAAGACTCAAAATTATTTAAAAAAAAGACACAAAATGACCCAAAAAAGATACAAAATGACCAATAAAGAAAAAAAGATGAGTACTTACATACTAAAAGGGGGAGATTTCACTGAACCATACCAACAGCGATGGTATTACACTTTTAGGACTACTAAGATATTACTAAAAAAAGACACAAAATGACAGAAAAAAACTAAATTACTTTAAAAAAGACACAAAATGACAGAAAAAGACACAAAATGACGAAAAAAAGACAAAAAATTATTAAAAAATGACGAAAAAATACACAGAATTTCCAAGAAAGACACAAAATGACAGAAAAAAACTAAATTACTTTAAAAAAGAAACAAAATGACCAAAAAAAGACACAAAATGACCAAAAAAAGACAAAAAATTACTAAAAAATGACGAAAAAATACACAGAATTTCCAAGAAAGACACAAAATGACAGAAAAAAAACTAAATTACTTAAAAAAAGAAACAAAATTACCAAAAAAAGACACAAAATTACCAAAAAAGAAAAAAGATGAGTACTTACATACTTAAAGGAGGAGATTTCACTTAACCATACCAACAGCGATGATATTACACTTTTAGGAGGAACGGTCTTCATTTCAGATAGACTACTCATTATTTTTTACATTGAACATGTGATTATCTATCTCGTTTACAGCCAGAAATCTAGAGGTAAATTTACAGTAGGGCTCCACGCTGCTTTGTTTTCTAGTCTGGATGAGATGAAGAAGTACTCCAGAGGGTTAAACTCTTCGGTGATGTGAACTTTAGGTGCATTGTAAACATCTCTGCATGCATTTCATGTGTGTAAACGTAAACTGGGCCTCTTGACAGCGTGATCACTATCACTCCCCTTAGACCCCTCGGGTCCCCTTAGACCCCTCGGGTCCCCTTAGAAATAAAAGTCATGTACCTGCAGGGGATTAGTTTATAGTACAAATAGCTGTCCCAAATAGTGATATGTCCTCCTTGGGCCCTGCTCCTAATTACTACAGCCTTTAAGGGTATTTTGATAAACTTTAGTTCC
Source organism: Centropristis striata (assembly GCF_030273125.1). Taxonomy (NCBI): domain Eukaryota; kingdom Metazoa; phylum Chordata; class Actinopteri; order Perciformes; family Serranidae; genus Centropristis; species Centropristis striata. The sequence continues at coordinate 7,211,346 of NC_081523.1, forward strand.
CCGAGCTGCATCTGTTTGCTTCTAATAATAATGTGTTACCAAGGACCCCATGCACCTAATTGACTCTTAAGCCTTTACTTAGAAAGCACAAAGAGCCATGAGACGAATGGTTCTGCTGGGATCAGGCGGCAGCTACGCAGCAGTCATTACGCTTTAAAGCACTTCATCAAGATAGTTTTTGTCAATGTTAATGGACACAACAGAGGAGAAAGAAAGCTGCTGCTGCATCCAAAGATTATTTTTTCATTAAAAAGCAGATGTTAGTTGCTGTGGCGACCGGCCAAGAGGAAGCTTTAAAACAGCGAGTACCGCCCGAGCATGCTGTGTGTGTGTGTGTCTACGTGTGTGTGTGTGTGTGTGTGTGTGTGTGCAGCAATCTGTTTGTTATTGACAGGTTTTTGGCAAAGCTCCTCCACTGACATCACCCTCTATTAGAAAGACACACACTGATTCAGCTGCAGCACTAAAGCACCACATAGTGGACCGAGGAGAAAGTAGCAGTGAGGGGTAATAGTGGGGCGGATTAGCTGAACAATCGTTCACTTTGTGATAAAAGCATGAAATTTGGTAGATGTGTTGGTGAATATGTTTCGAACAAATCTGGATATTGGGCCACCTCAAAAGCGCCCCCTAGTGGCCGTGGCAGGCATTTGTTATACAAATAAATCAATGATGAATAAAAACTGCCCTTTTAATAATACCAACTGGTGATGAATTGTATATTGTTGGAAAGCCTGATTAGTCACCTTTACAACGAGGTACAGCTTGTAAGGATCGTGCATTCATGGAATGAGCAACGGGGCTAAACGTGTGGGTAGCAACCCCCAAAAATGTGCATCCCCTGTGGGGCGGATTAGCTCAATAAATCACAAGAATTGTTTATTTTGTGATAGAAGCACACAATTTGGTGGATATGTTGGTGGATATGTTTCAAACAAATCTGTATATTAGGCCATCGCAAATTCGCCCCCTAGTGGCCATAGCAGTCATTTTCTTCGTTAAAATTACAAAAAATATTTAAATTATTTCTTAAAATATTTAAAAAATTTAAACTAAATATACAAACGTAAATTAAAAAATGCAAATACCCATATTAAATTAACAAAAATCCAGTTAGACACTCTTTCAGTTATTTTTCCTGCCCCACCACAATCGGGCTAGCCATCGAGCTAGCTAGCAAATGAGCTAGCTAGCATTTGCTTCCTGGGACAAGCAGTGCAGTGGACTGTCCATCAAGGTATGTCTAAATATTTTATTTCACCTGTTATAATTATGAATAAAATATGCTATGAACATCATAAAGGCTAAAGAGAAAAACAATCATCATGGGCCTTGGCCGAAAAGTAAATTAGCAAGATAGCAAAAATAGGTACTTAAGCTAGCTAGTTAGCTTGGAACATGTATCAGTGGCTGTTGGGTGTGAAAGCTTAATAAGACACTGTTAAATTATGTCCTGTGGAATGTGGACATCCCTCTCTGCACACACACACACACACACACACACACACACACACACACACAGGCACACACACAGTATATGTAATGTCTCCTTTGCCCATGTGGTTCTTTTTTTCTTTTTTTAAATGTATTTTATAACTCCATCACAGTTAGTCAGGCGGCTTAGGACCAGATTTGAGAAGAAAGGGACACGCCGGACAAAAGCACCAACATTTTTCCACATGCTCTCTATCACCAAAGGTTTCAACTTTTGGTAGGAGCCACTTCATCAAGATTGAGGAGATGGCAGCCATATAAGCCATAAGCCATAAGTCTATGAGAACCAATATATCTTCCAAGCCACTTAGAAGGTCAATCTTGGTGTCAAAATATACATTTTCTGGGTCAAAGAATCATTTAAAGCTATTGAGAATATCACTGGATGACTCACTGTAAATAATTTGTTGATCAAGATCTGACATGAGATGAAAGCGTACCCTTGATTTTTTTTAGCAGTGTACATGGCAGCTAATCCACACTCTCCCGTGAACATTGATTCCAAACAGTTTCAACTCAGGATACCCTGCTGCAGCACTTGAAGCGAGTTGCCCAGTCTGAGTGAAAATGAACATATCTATTTGATCAAATAATCATCTAGTGATATTCTCAATAGCTTTAAATGATTCCTGGACCCAGAAAATGTATATTTTGACACCAAGATTGACCTTCTAAGTGGCTTGGAAGATATAGCATTTCTCATAGACTTTATATGGCTGCCATCACCGCAATCTTGATGAAGTGGCTCCTACTAAAAATTGAAACCTATAATGATAGAGAGTATGTGGAAAAAATGTGGTGCTCTTGTCCGGCGTGTCCCCTTTATTTGGCTAAGCCGCCTGACTAAGTCACACACCTCAGTACAAGGATTTTGCCAGAAAGAGTAACCTGCTACAAGTAACCCTAGTAGAATTTTTAAAATGTATGATTTTTTTCTCTGTCTAAAAGTGTTTTGTTTTTATTGTTGCAGGTCATACAATATTGAAAATTATTTTTTCTTTTTAAGGAGCAACAGAAGAATACAAGCCAAAGAGGAGGCCGTAGCCTGTGAATGGGAATATCAAGACCTAATAAAATGTTATACAAAGTTAATGTTCTTTTCTATTAGACTGTAATAAAGCTTTTGTCACTTTAACATGTCTCTAAATTATATTTGTGGTGCTGAAAACGTGAAACAGCAGCTGTAGGGTAGGCAAAGCATTCCTCGCCAGTAACCACCAGCGGCCATTTTTAAAAATGGCCGCTTTTAAATGACCATTTTTAAAAATGGCCGCCACAGCCATCATAATTTTTTTTGCGATGGCCCAATATCCAGATTCATTAAACATGTATTCAGCAATGAGTGTACCAAATTTGATGCTTTTATCACAAAATGAACGATTGTTCAGCTAATCTGCCCCACTACACAGGGGGTGCACATTTTTGGGGGGTGCTACCCACACGTTTAGCCCCGTTGCTCATTCCATGAATGCACGATCCTTACAAGCTGTACCTCGTTGTAAAGGTGACTAATCAGGCTTTCCAACAATATACAATTCATCACCAGTTGGTATTATTAAAAGGGCAGTTTTTATTCATCATTGATTTATTTGTATAACAAATGCCTGCCACGGCCACTAGGGGGCGCTTTTGAGGTGGCCCAATATCCAGATATGTTCGAAACATATTCACCAACACATCTACCAAATTTCATGCTTTTATCACAAAGTGAACGATTGTTGTAAAATATTGAGCTAATCCGCCCCACTATAATAAAAAAACACAGCCTCACCTTGTTATCTGTCTATAAAAGCAAGAAGTGTGTGTGTGTGTGTGTGTGTGTGTGTGTGTGTGTGTGTGTGTGTGTGTGTGTGTGTGTGTGTGTGTGTGTGTGTGTGTGTGTGTGTGTGTGTGTGTGTGTGTGTGTGTGTGTGTGTGTGTGTGTGTGTGTGTGTGTGTGTTCTTGTTCTTCCTACATAGTGAGGACCGGAACACGTTTTTAACCAACAGAGTGAGGACATTTCAGCCGGTCCTCACTTCTTTAAAGGCTTTTTTGAGATTTCAGACTTTGTTTTAACTGAAACTGTATTGTGTGGTAACGAAACTAACTAAAATTATAGTGAAAATGTCCTTCGTTTTCGTCTTTGTCAACTTTTTTTATACATAATGAAGATGGATAAGGCAAAGGAAATAAAGGCAAAAATACCCCATTACAAAAAAACTAAAGCTAAATGAAACTAAACTAAAAAAATAATACTAAAGTAAAACTCACTCTAAAAACCAATTAAAACTAACTGAATTTGAAAACAAAAATTCACAACCCAACTAAAACCAAAACTAATGAAAAAAATTGAAAACTTTTATAAGTGTGTGTGTGTGTGTGTGTGTGTCTAGTTCATATCTCTCTGACCGTTAGTCAGACAGACTGACCTCAGATTATTTACTGACATCTTATAATAAAGACAATATGAATAATCAACAGATAAATCAATAATGAAAACACTCATTAGTTGCCACACGCATCCTATTATTGCTGACATTTGTATTTCTGCTAATATTTCAAAGTTTTTAGTATTTTTTTTGCATTTTTTTCTGCACATGTGTGCTGTTTCACACTGAGCCGTCAAAAGTGAAAAGTCCCTAAATCTGAATTCCAAATTTCAAGCTTTCCAACTTTTTCTTTTCCTGTTGTTGAAGAATTTTGTGGCACTTCGGCCTCATTTTCTTTCAAAACGTATACAGTCAATAGTCCTATAAAACCAAATGAAATCAGCGTACAAGTCAAGAGTAAAAGTTATGAATAACATTTAGAACATTTTAGATTCAATTCATCTTATTTGTAATAAAAAGAAGCTCGAAAAGTCTTTTAAACTTTGTTGTTGCCATAGTGATCTCAGCCCAAACTAAATTCTAAATCATGCCAATTCATGATTAGCATACCTCTCTTACTAATTAAAAATATTCCACAAATGTAATTAACCTGTCTGTCACTCTTCTCGCAGCAATTTCATACTGCGAAGAAGACAAAACATGAATAGACTGTTTGTAAGAAAACATATGCTTCATTAAAATCTGTCGAAAAGGCATTCAAAAAAAGTCATCTCACACCTCTGTGTCTCACAGGAGTGAAACATTTTTAATTTACAACATGTTGACTTAGATGAACTCAAACACATTGTCTCGTTTTTGTGAACTCCATCACCGAGTTTGCTGCAGTTTTGTCTCAAAAATCCGACAGAAAAAAACGCAACAGCTGCTTTGTGTTGATGATATAAAAGATTCTTTATCATGTTTTTTTGGCACTCGTTATCATTTCGCTTGTGGCTTTGTCTTCGAGCATTCCCCAGTCTTTGTCGGTGTTGTCAGCAGGTGTGTGTGTGTCTTTGAGTGTGTGTGTGTGTGTGTGTGTGTGTGTGTGTGTGTGTGTGGTCGGAGCCAGTCTCCAGATCCTCATTACTACTCGCCACCTTCTTGCCAGTGGTCCGGGGGCACCCAGGCACCCACCCAGCTCATGGCTGGGCATTCAGCACGAGCTGGCACCTCCACTGGCAAACCACCCGTCCACTGCAGTGGATCCACCACAGAGCAGAGAGAAACAAGTGCTGTCAGAAAACCTGTCCTCCTCTCATTGCCTCGAGTTCAGAGGGCTGCTTGGACTCATACACTGCAAAAAAATGCCAACTTTATTTTTTGCCTAAAACAGTGATTTAAGTTGGTAAAACTTGGAAATATAAATTATTGACATTTAGGGCAGTAATGTAAGTTAGCACAACAAAGGAAGACAGTTGTCTGCTCAAAAACAAGTTTGTGAGTTGTTGTTACTTATATCTTTAAGTTGGGGTTCACAACAAGGGACAATTCTGCTAACTCTTATTTATTTGTTGTGAAATGCGGGAAAGAGGTGAAATTCGGTCATTAGCGAAAGCTACCGGCTAACTGACGCTAGCGGCTAACTGATGCTAGTGGCTAACTTATGCTAGCGGCTAACTGATGCTAGCGGCTAACTGATGCTAGCGGCTAACTGATGCTAGCGGCTAACTGATGCTAGCAGCGCTGCTTGTTGCATCTACAAGAGTAGCCATTAGCGTATCAATGCTAACTCAAAATTGCGGTTGCAACATTAGCTGACATTTCATAGCGGCGTTACAATCGTGCCAATTCAGCACATTGCAGAAGTTAGGATTAAAAGTTAATACAATGTAAAATTATAAGTTAAAAAATTCAGAGTTGAGCAAACTTAAAAACAAAACTTAAAATATTTAGTTTAATTGCCCAACTTGAAAAAGTTTGTTGCCTTGAAATTTTGAGTTCACCCAACTTTTCTTTTTTTGCAGTGTAGAAGGCAGAATGAATCGTTTGTTGTACAATTTGTATGTAGATGGGACTCGGAACGAAAGAAGATGGATCAGGGTTCGTACGGGTTAGGGGTCTGATGATACTCTTAGCTCACAAGACGAGACGAGACACGATATTAGGTTCATGAAAACAAGACGAGATTTTCAGAAAACTACAATGACACAATATATGACTGGACCAACAGACTTTTATTTAACAGAGTTGCACATGCATTTTGAAATGTTTTATTATAACTCTTTACATGCATGATCTAAGCATGACCTTTTGAAAAACTTCTTCTTCCACAAATTGAAACTAAAACTAAAATTTATAAAAGTTCAAATAAAATATATAAAAAATAAAAAAAAACCCAGAGGGATTAATGAGACTCTGGAGGTGACGTATGGTTTTCGATTGTCGCGTAATCGCTTAGCGACAGTTTCAACCATGATCACATATGATTACACATGGGAGACGCAACTGTGGCCGTCGTCGCTAACTGCACAACATCAGCAGCTGATCAAAACAAAGCAGCATGGCTAACTAGAAAATTTCCTCTGGGGAAATTCTGAAAGGGCCACGGGGGCTACTGCTGGTGTGTGTACACTATGATGAGATTCTTCAGAGATTTCAAACGTACGCGCGCATTTGTGTGTAGCGAAAATCGCATAAAGTTACCTGTGTGTGTGTGTGTGTGTGTGTGTGTGTGTGTATGTGTATGTGTGTGTAATTAAAATCACATAAAGTTACCTGTGTGTGTGTGCGTGTGTTTGAAGCATATGTATGCATGTGTGAGGAGTGTGCGCACTTACACGTGCGCGCGCGCGCGCATGTGTGTGTGTGTGTGTGTGTGTGTGTGTGTGTGTGTGTGTGTGTGTGTGTGTGTGTGTGTCTGTAACTGTAATCACATCAAAGATCAAAGGCAATTAGATCAAAGCAATCAACAGAATTAACTGGCATCTGTTCCGGCTCAGTCACAGCAGAGGTGGACAGCCTGGAATTTCTGGCCTCGAACAGAAAGCATTTTTGGCAAAACCATAATACCTATCATTGATCCGACTTCACTTTGAGCGTCCTGAGTTCTTCCTGAACGTCTACATATGTTTTTTTTCTCAGAAAAATGAAAAAAAAGCTTTTTTAGAGCAATCTAAAAAAACTGTTCCATCACCCTTTTTTCCGAAATCTTCCTGCGTTTTTAATATGGGAGCCAATGAGGCTGTTGGTGCATATTGGTGGATCATCTGTGCGTCGTACGCCCAAACTATAATTCTGACAGCTTTACCAGAGGATTGGACAAATTTTCCTACGTTTCTATGTATAAATTATTTCTGTAGAGTGGAATTTGGTGCCTGGAGCGCAGTTTTCAAATTTATTTTTTGACAATTTTTTCTCTCCCTCTACACTCTGGTGATGATGTCACACACTGTGACACGAACATTCCGTGCAATACACACCCATTATAATCTCAGAATTTCTCCAAAAATGATCATGGTCTTTGAACAGGGATTGATAAAAAACTATATGACCTATCGAAACGTGGATTAATACACCGATACACAAGACTTGTGTCTACTGTTTAAAGTTTAAATGGAGTCTGTAGGTGAAATTATGCCAGAGAAGTAGACGTTTAAAAATCTCCAATTATTGTTCTTTTTCGCTCATTTTTTTTCGGCCGTCCCATTCATTTCAATGCAAAATTTTGGGCAGTTTTTCAAAAATTTGGATTCTGTAGAGAAAAGTAATAGCACACCGATCCCGATCAAACCGCACGTTTTGATGTATAATTTGTAAACTAGTCCTACAACTTGAAGAGTTGTAGGACTAGAAGCGGGACGAAATTGCATCCGGAAGAGGAAGAAGAAAAAATCCACAGTATAACAGTAGTACCGAGCACTGGTCCCTACAGCTATTGCTGTATGGCACCAGTGCTCGGTGCGATTGCCCCGAGGCCCTAATTATCATAAACATAGCGATCTTGAATTAACCGGGATGCTAACTGTGCAGTGTCCGGTGCTTGTTGTAAACAAACAGAGATCGCTAAGTGAACACCTCCTGCAGCAGCAGCACATACACACTGTACTGCTACAGAGCTAACTGTTAGCCTATTAGCAGGACTGTGAAGCTTCGATTCGTTCTTACTCTTCTTAACGAGCCGCCGGCCCCTGCTACGTCATTATGGCTGCTTGCTGCTTCCCCTCCTTCTCCTCCTCTTCTTCTTTTCCTTTTACTGCCCCCACGGGCGCTAAAACAGAGCGTTTCATACAGAGGGTGAATACAGGTATATTCAGACAGACAGTATGAGAGAAATTAAGTGTTTTGTTTTTTTTAACATTAAAGCATGTGAACATGTTCTAGTGAAACCTGAAATACAAGGATGAACCTGAAATGAGCATGAACATGTCCCCTTTAAAGTCATGCATGTTGCTGTTTCAGAAAGTTAAAGTTCCAGTATGTGCCTTCAGAACAGTGCATGACACCGGGGCGTCTCCTTTCTTTATTTATCCATCTTGCTGTTGTTTAATTAGTTTGGGCAACAGCCAACCGCTTCTAACCACAAACCACTAATGAGCCGAGCAGAACAACTAAACTACTTTGTGATTCACTTTTCTTGTTCCTTTCCCACTAGCTTTTTTGTTTGTCCGGGGAGAAATCAAATTTTAACTGTGCACAAGCTTCAAACACACAACACAATGCAACCGTTGTATACTTTGTGCAAGTTTGAGCCTCGGCTGTTTCTCTGTGGGAAGAGTTGGAAATGCACTCCCGAATGACATCAAACCACAAACCTGCCATTATCATGCATCTGGTCCAATGTGCTAATCTCTGTTTGTCCACATGGTGTCTGAACCAAATGTAGCTCTCAATCCATATTTGTTTCAGTTGTGGGTGTTTGTGTTTGACAGCGATGGGGAATCATGGGCCACGGAAAGCCAACAGTCTGCAGATTTCACTCCATCCTTTCATTTCTCCTTCAGCTGCTGAGTCCACTTGTTAGTTTTGGTCTCTACTACAGATGGGAATAATTAATCGATGATCGATTAATGGTCGTTAAGAATTTGGACGGTCACTTGGAATTTTTAATTGGTCTGTTTGTCTATTTTTTTAATTACATTTTATCTCTGATTTATCAGTACTCACTGAACTGAAACACCCCGTCAGAACATCAGAAGCCTTTATTGTCATTGCACAGAGTAACAAGTACTGCTGCAATGAAATTTGCCATCAACCCGTCCAAAACGTATAAAACGCACATACAATATGACACGGCAGAGCGTTCAGTTCTGCAGCTGTATGTGAATTAAAATTAATTAAGATTAATGCTGTGTTCCAATACCCATACTTCCCGTACTCACTATACTTAGCTTGAGTACGCAGGGTGTTCCGATTCTGATCGCGGTGAAAAAATGTGTACCTAAAGGATCCGGATGTTGCCCTCATAACGGTCAAAACGCTGAGTGTGGAATGATGTACACCATACGCACTCAACGGCCGCCATCTTGTCTACGTAGCGGAAGAGGCGGAGCCAGGCAGAGCCGCTCAGCTCTAAAAAAAATTTTGTAATGGCGGCCGGCGACGCCGGCGCATTTTCCACATTTGCTGCGTTAATGGAGCCATATTGCCTGATTGTAGAAGTAAAGATTAAACAACACAAAGGATAATTTTTTCGCCATTTAAAGCCGGAAGTTTTTTGCGGGTGACGAGCCGCGGCAGCCGTTGCGAGGGTCATTTCCGGTAAGTGCACCACGGAGTATTAGATTTGGAACAACACTCACCTGCTGAAATCTGCGTACTTAGTAAGTGCGGATAGTGTACTGCGTTTAAGTGTACTCTTGGAAGTATGGGGATTTGAACACAGCATAAGATTTCCTTTATTAGTCCCGCAACAGTCCATGCAATGTCTAGTTATCAGCTCTTAAATTAAACTCACTCAAACTTATTTAAACACAAAACACACTTATATATGCAAGTCTGATCAAAATTGACAGGATCAAGTCTCTTTTGGTCCTTTCAAAATAAAAGCGTCTATCAAAACAGGCTTTTGCATAGTATATATATATATATATATATATATACATACACAGTACTATGCAAAAGCCTGTATATATATATATATATATATATATATATGTATATATTTGTTTTGTTTTATTTTTGTTTTGTTTTGTTTTGTCCATCTATGAATGTTTTTCTACATACTGGAGTATGTAGAAAAACATACCGATTAATCAATTAATTGATCGTTAGCATTATAGATGTTGGAGTTGGCAGGTTTCATCCCTAGTCTCTACTTTCTGCAGTGAAATCAACCGGTGGAGTGAAAACCTTTCGCCACTTGGCCCTCCGAGCCCTGCAGATTAATACAAACCAAATGGTGCACTTTGGCCAAATGTGTTACAACAATACAGCCAGCGGCAACATAAAAGGTTTTCTCAAAAGTGCAGCAATAATTGCCAAATTTTTTCATCTTTTATAAAAGCAAAGAGAGTAATTACATTAACGTCCAAGTACAAGCCGCCATTAAAGTTTCCTTTGTCTGCAAGCCTCAAAAGGGCTCCAGCAAGTGCATTAACCTAACAACTCGTCCATAGCCACGCTGATGATTATTCTTCCTCACTACATGCTGCTGCAGTCTCTAAACAGCCCCCTTTATAATCACAAAGCGGCTCCTTTCACATCCCTCAGCGACATTTCTTCATTTTAGTGGGCGAGGTGGGCGGATATTTAATAAAAAATATCTTCCCGAAACTGCAACGATTCATCGAGAACAGCAGGCTGAACCTCATTTCTGCCTCCCCCCTCCTCCCTTTTTCTCAGCTTGCCCCCTCTCTTCCGCTGTCCAAATCCTATCAAGCTGTCATTTCAAAGTCCGGTGTGATTTGGGCTTTGCCCCGGGGTGGTGCACAATTAAAGCTCTACTTGGCCCGAATAAGGGACACACAAAAAACTGCTGGCGCCTCCTCAAGGCTTACATCATGCCTCTGTTTTCTTCTCCGTCAAACTTCTTTATCTGTTGTCGCTGTCTCTCCATCTCCACCTCTCTCTCTTTCTCTCTACCTTCTGGCTCTCTCTTTCCCTCCCTCTTTCCCTGGTTTAATTTCTTAATCGTTTTTAATTATTCAAAGACAATTTTGCCTGGCGGTTATCCTGTTTGTTCTCTCTCATTTGGATGAGAAAACACCAGCCGCTAATTGACCAATTAGGCCAGCTCCAGATGACATCATTGTAGTTTGAATGAAGAAAGTTTGTTGCAACCATCGAGACAGATGCAATGGTGTGCTTCTCTGAACGTAAATGAAAAATGCCCCGAGGCTTGTTTTTATTTTTGTTTTTATTATTTTAGCCCAGATTTAACTCTTAAGTAGTGCTTTGCTTTTAATAACCTGGCAAAGCAGCACTTCAGTTCGCTCTGCTTTTTTTCTTTTGTGCAATATGTGATATTCAATGTTGTCAGGTCTTTTGAAATGTGTAGTTTAAAAATTTGCATTTTTTTCATAGAATCATCAGGTAGGGAAGAAAACTAAGTTTGCCCAGAAGATCTTTATTTTATTTATTTTAATTAATTAATTAATTTTTTCTCTCACTCTGTTTTTTCTACCTATATCAACATTATTATTATTATTATTATTATTATTATTATTATTATTAAGTATAGTAGTAGTAGTAGTAGTATTGTTTTTAAGTGTTTGCCATCATTTTCTAGGCCTAACCATTATTCATCATTCATCCTTTATTATTTATTAATTAATTAATTTTTTTCTTTCACTCTGTTTTTCTACTGAAATAGAAGTCCCTTCTCGTCCTTTCAAAATAAAAGCGTCCATTATCAAAGAAGGCTTCTGCATAGTCCTGTATATACAGTCATGGAAAATATTATTAGACCATTGTTTTCTTTCATGTATTGTTCATTTTAATGCCTGGTACAACTAAAGGTACATTTGTTTGGACAAATATAATGATAACAACAAAAATAGCTCATAAGAGTTTAATTTAAGAGCTGATATCTAGACATTTTCCATGGTTTTTTCTTGATGATGATTTTGATTATCAAGAAAACCATGGAAAATGTCTAGATATCAGCTCTTAAATTAACCTCTTATGAGCCATGCACTGAAAAAAAAGAAATCGCAGTAAGTGGTTATTTTTTATTTGCTTCAAACCTTATTGTATTCCTATTTATACTGTTCTACATGCATTTGAGCATGAAATATGTTAAGTTACTGCTCTGCAAACATTGAAAATTGCAGTTTCATCATATCTGGTTAAGTGCACGGTCCTATATGTGGCCCTGTGGTAGTGTCGATGAAAAATTGTGGCCCCCTCCAGCATTTAAGTTGCCCATCCCTGGTTTATATGCTAAATTACTTACTTTTGAAAATTGCAGATATTCAAACTTGCATGAAGCCTTGCCATGTGTTGTGAGTTTCTAGATTGGCTTTTTTTTTTCAAATTTATAGGTATATATTTAACCCATTAGATTTATTACATCCCTTAAAATCAAGAGGGCTTTGCCACCCCCTGTGGACCTTTGGCGCCCCCCTGGTTGGGAATCACTGCTCTAGAGGGTTAATTGTGTTTAAAAAGAGCTGCAAGGTTGACCAAATATCCATATAAACACCATCAAAAGTTTGGAATCAACTCTTAAGACTGACATTTTTTTTTTAACGAGTGATGTTTACGTGTGTTCCTTCTCATCAGATCCATGTCTACAGCCTCGAGACGTGCAAACCTGTGGCTTGTGTCGGCGACTCGCTGGGAGATTTCACTTGCATCAACCTGAGAGACAGCCCTCCACACCTGCTGGTGTGTGGAAACAAAGACAGAAGGTAGAACACTTGACAAAAAACACACACTTACACACTCTCTTAGACGGATCGACACTCTGCGATTTATGCGTGCATCACAAATGATTGAAATTGAGCCAAGAGTTTAAGAAAAGGAGTGTGTGTTAAATAGTTTTCCCCGCAGGGACACCTGATGAAAGAGGCAGGAGAGCCGAGGCTCCGCTACGTGCAGCGGAGAACAGGTGTTAAGCAAGTGTGTGAGAAGACGAGGCTCTATTCAATTTGTGCATTAGTCACACTTCTCAGTCTCTCCGTTGCCTTGAAAAACAAAGCGTAGTAAAAACCACAAGACAAAGGCATTGACAAACGTAGATGTGAGACGTTTTATTCTTTGTGTTTGAATGGAGATGTCCGTCCATTACCTGGGAAACTATACAAGAAGGAAAAATCTGGCCGTCTTGATTCCATCCAGACACGACACACACACGTCCACGCACGCACACACACTTGCCACATCGCTAACCTGGCTCTCCAGATGAGGAAAGACACATAAAAGAGCCATTCTCATCTATTCTGCACTTGTTAGCGGCTGCTGCGGTGCATGAGCTGGCAGGAAAAGGAAAATCCCTGGCACGTCTTTGTCCAAAGCTGCCCCTGCTGTTTCTATTCAGCACCAAATCCATCTGGCTGTTAAGTAGTTGGCTTAAAGCGAAAGACAGACCACATCATATTGTTTAGATGTTTTTTTTCTTACTAGTTATGACTCCTAGCAACTGTACAAAAACATGCTCCGTTTAAAGGTGTTTCTTTCTGTGCCAGAAGGAGATGTTCAGCATTGTTTTTGAATGAAAAATTTGGAACGGTTGTTTACTCGCCAGAGCATTGTTAGAGTCTTTATCCAACTCCTTTCTGCTTTACTTCTGCTTTCTGATAGTTTTGTTCAGATCCACACAGCAGCTTGGCTCGCCCACTTTGGTCCCAGCTGATGCTGGAGGGGAAAGACACAAAATTATTTTTAAAAAAGACCAAAAAAGAATTACCAAAAAAGACACTAAATGACAGAAAAAAACTAAATTACTTATAAAAGAAACAAAATGACCAAAAAAAGACACAGAATTATTAAAAAAAGACACAAAATGACCAAGAAAGACACAAAACTAACAGAAAAAAAACTAAATTACTTAAAAAAGTTTGAGTCCATTAGGACGTCAGAGCTTTTAGGTCTCTGAGCGGTCAGTGAGATACTTGTCGTAGTCGTCAGTGTAGGTCAGGGGTCTCAAACTCAAATTACCTGGGGGCCACTGGAGGCAGTATCAAAATGACCAAAAAAAACCACAAAATTACTGAAAAAAGACACAAAATGACCAAAAAATACACAGAATTACCAAAAAAGACACAAAAAAGACACAAAATGACCAAAAAAGACACAAAATGACAGAAAAAAACTAAATTACCTAAAAAAAAAAAAAAGAAACAAAATGACCAAAAAAAGGCACAGAATTACCTAAAAAGACACAAAATTATTTTTAAAAAAAGACACAAAATTATTTAAAAAAGACACAAAATGACCCAAAAGAGACACAAAATGACTGATTGTTAGAGTCTTTATCCAATTCCTTTCTGCTTTATTTCTGCTCTCTGATACACAGCAGCTTGGCTCGCCCACTTTGGCCCCAGCTGATGCAGCGCACAGTCAAAGACAAATGAGTGAGACAGAGGGACAGTCGGCCATCTTGGCCCTCTGACAGCGTGGCTGAAGGCCAAAGCCTAATGCATCCCTTCTTTTTGTCCAAATGAGTTTCGTCCCTCTGTTGGGTTTTTTTTGTGAGATCCAGGAAGCAAATGAGGGGTCTTGATAAGGGCCGTTTGGACGAAGGCCACATCTGTGTAAACAGGGAAAGAAACCGGCCTAAGAGCAAAATTGGATCCAGTGTCAGAGGGAAGAAATAGTGAGTGTCATACCTGTGGCTACTGGTCACTCAAAGCTCCACTTCTGGAGTCCAGCCACCAGAACACTTGAAATCTTGGATGCGTTTCGACTTTTTCCTGCCAATTTCAAAACTTTAAATGTCTTCAAACTGATTTTTATTCACACTTGTAACGTGGCTCCAGGGAGGGCAGTGTGGATATGCTGGTCGGGGTCCAGCACACTGGGAATCACTCAGAAACAAAAGGATAGATTGGGTAATTTTGAACAGACTTTCATGGTCCTCAGAGGAGGAGTTCTACTGACTTTGGTGATAACTTGATATATTTCTTACTCGGTGAAAAACTGCAACATCTATTAAAAAGTTTGGCACATTCAGACAACACGGGCACGTGCGTGCGTGCGTGCGTGTGTTTGAAGCGTGTGTGTGTGCGTCTGTAACTGTAATCACATCAAAGCAATCAACAGCATTAACTGACACCTGTTAATGAAAGAGTGACAGCAGCCAGAGGTGGACTGGAATTTCTGGCCTCGAACAGAAAGCATTTTTGGCAACACCATAATACCTATCATTGATCAGACTTCACTTTGAGCGTCCCGAGTTGTTCCTGAACGTCTACATATGATTTTTTAAAAGAAAAATTAAAAAATAGCTTTGTTAGAGCGATCTAAAAAAACTGTTCCGGATTGAGGATTGTGAGGGAGAAGACAAATTTTCCTACGTTTCTATGTATAAATTATTTCTGTAGAGTGGAAATTTTTTCTCTCCCTCTACACTCTGGCGATGATGTCACACACTGTGACACGAACATTCCGTGCAATACACACCCATTATAATCTCAGAATTTCTCCCAAAATGATCATGGTCATTGAACAGGGATTGATAAAAAACTATATGATCTATCGAAACGTGGATTAATACACCAATACACAAGACTTTTGTCTACTGTTTAAAGTTTAAATGGAGTCTCTAGGTGAAATTATGCCGGAGAAGTAGACGTTTAAAAATCTCCAATTATTGTTCTTTTTCCCCCATTTTTTTTCGGCCGTCCCATTCATTTCAATGCAAAATTTTGGGCAGTTTTTTGCGACTTACATCGCGAAAAATGCGTATTCTGTAGAGAAAAGTAATAGTACACCGATCCCGATCAAACCGCACGTTTTGATAGTAGCGGGACGAAATTGCGTCTGGAAGAGGAAGAAGAAATCCACAGGATAACAGTAGTGCTCGGTGCAATTGCCCCGAGGCCCTAATAAATATGAATAGAAATACTTGTATTTTAATAATAAATACTAATAAAAAACCTGTATTTTAATAATAAATACTAATGCAAATACATGTATTTTAACAGAGAAGAAATTGAGAAAAGCTAAATTTATGTTGTTGTTTTTTCACCTGTTGTGGAAAGTGTATCGTATTCCAGCCTTAAAATGTGTTAGAATCTTGAAGGTATCTATTCGTATGGAAATCCAAACAAGAGCTCTTGGGCATCATCCAATCACAGGTCTGCGTCAGACATAATCCTCAGTGTATCATGATTAATGTCTCGTCCAGCTCTAGGAAGCTAACCAGAGTTATCCGAGCCTTTCCAACACTTCTCTTATTAGGCAGAGCTCCTCCTGATTAATGAAGAGGAGTCTGGCCACTGACAGCTCACTGAAGACAGAGCCGCCTCCAACATTAGATTTATGGCTCCCTGCGGTCTGCCAGTAATACTCAGTCCTCATTGTTTAAACGTGTGCTTCCATCACGTAACGCCACTAAACGGGCAAAACTAACCGCGGACAACAGGACCGTGGTGCCCATTTAGCCATTTAACTCTGATTCTTGAAAACATTTGTGGAAGCGGAAATGAAATCTGTTCGAGTCCCCAAAGTGAATTTGATTATGGTAATGAAGTCTTGGAAGAAGGTGGAGGCTGGATGGAGTCATGTCCTGGAAGCTTTCAGCTGCAATAAAGCCTCAATGACAACAGATGGAGCTGACGCTCCCCTGGGCCCCACTGCTCAGGAAACCAGCAAGAAAAAAAACCTGCTGCTAGAGCCTTTTACACTATAAATACTATTAGAAATACTTGAATTTTAAGAATAAATATTACTACAACTAATTTTGTTTTAATAATATTGCAAATACTTGTTATATGTTAATTCTAATAATAAATATGAATAGAAATACTTATATTTTAATAATGAATACTAATACAAATACTTGTATATTAATAATAAATAATTATACAAATACTTACATTTTAAGAAATAGTTAAACAAATACTTGTTTTTTAAATAAATACTAATCCAAATACTTATATTTTCATAAAAAATACTGATAGAAATACTTCTATTTCAATTATAAGTACTAATACAAATTATTTTATTTTAATAATAAATAACAATGCAAATACTTGTTTATATATGTTAATTATAATAATAAATATAATTAGAAATACTTGTATTTTAATAATAAATACTAATACAAATACTTGTATATTAATAATAAATAATTATACAAATACTTACATTTTAATAATAAATACTATTAGAAATACTTGAATTTTAATAATGAATACTAATACTTGTATTTCAAAAATAAATACCAATACAAATAATTGTATTTTAATAATAATTACTAATACTTGTATTTTACTAATAAATACTAATTCAAATAATTGTATTTTAATAATAAATACTAATACAAATACTTGTATTAAAATAATACAAATGAATAGAAATACTTGTATTTTAATAATGAATACTATTATCAATACTTGTATTTCAATAATGAATACTAATACAAATACTTTTATATTAATAAGTAATTCTAATAATACTTATATTTTAATAATTTGTGGAGAAATAATTGTATTTTAATAATAAATACTAATACAAATATGTGTTTTTCAATAATAAATACTAATACGAATGTGTGCATTTTAATAATAATTACTTGTATTTTGATAATAAATACTAATAAAATACTTGTATTTTAATTAAAAAAATCAAATATTTTATTCATACATAGTAATACAAATACTTCTATTTTAATAAAAATAGTAATCATATTGTCATTAAAAAAATCATATAATACATATATCTTTAGGGTGTGAATGGAGTGAAAAAACAATTATACAAAAATATTCATTAAAATAAATACATTCAGTACAAAAAAATAAAGAAAACATTTTTCATTAAAAGAGAATAATTAATCCATTACATTAAAAAAAGTAAAGTAAAAAAAAAAAACGAACCAAGTCAGCAAAACTGCATTTAAAACAGCGATTTTAAAGCGGAACCATGATATGAAAGACTGTCTGACGGCAGTTTGTGTTTTCATCATGATTGGTAAAATCCTCAAACTAGTTCTCCATTCGTCTTAACTTTGTGGAGAGA
The DNA here is from genome assembly GCF_030273125.1 of Centropristis striata. Taxonomy (NCBI): domain Eukaryota; kingdom Metazoa; phylum Chordata; class Actinopteri; order Perciformes; family Serranidae; genus Centropristis; species Centropristis striata. The sequence goes on from NC_081523.1 coordinate 7,229,250, forward strand.
TGTGAAACTTATGCAACATTTGAATATTGGCCTCTACTGCTTACAGTCTTGCTTGTAGAACTGTACTTCCTCCTGCTGTTTTTTTCTCACATCCTTCAAAGTGTTTTTTGTTTTGTTTATTAAGATTTTATTTTCAGTTTTCCATCCATTTGCCACACTTACCTTATATCTTCTCTGTATTATAAGTTAATTATCCAGTCAAAGTGGTGACTAAATCCTCCTGAAGGAGATAAAATAATGAGATATTTGAGTTCAGCTCAGGATAAATAAGACTGGAACTCAAGCTTGCATTGGCACATCTGCTTTAGTTTGTATTTGTCTTCGCTCTCTTGGCTGAATGTTAAAAAAAAGTTGCTCCAAAATTGAGAATAGTGTCCTTTTGTCTGTAAATGAATGCACTCTTTGACAAACTGTACTCTCTGTCTCTTGTGCAGTCTTGGAGTTCTCCGCCTCTGTAAGCAGGAAGTGATATCCACAATTACCATGCTTCACTGGAAATGACTGCTCCTATTGTACTCACTCCACTTCTTATTCTTTTAACTGGACTGCTTTTAAATCACTCACAGTGTTAGAATAGTCATCCTAAGGAAATGCAATTATAAAACATCATTATATTGGTTTCAAATCAACCGAAACAACCTCTGGTCTATGAACAAATAATCGACTAATGCTACCTTTACATCAGAAGACTTGGAAAAACTTTGGAATTTGGAATTTTTACGTTTTTACATTTTTACATCTATTTTTGGTCATTTTACCTCTTTTCTAGTAATTTTAACATCTGTTTTTGGTCATTTTGTGTCTTTTTTAGTCATTTTAACATCTATTTTTGGCCATTTTGTGTCTTTTTTTGTCATTTTTACATCTATTATTGGTCATTTTGTGTCTTTTTTAATCATTTTTACATAATTTTTGGTCAATTTGTGTCTATTTCGATAATTTGATGTGCTTTTTTGATCATTTTTTTATATCTACAGTCATGGAAAAATTCTTGATAATAACGAAACCATTATGAATAAAACAATGTTGTGTTACATCACTGCGACAAACCCAAGACTAGGAAAAGACTGATATGAAACTGAGCAGATTACTACTTTAAACTGAATGATGGAGATGACGGGAGCGCCGTGACTCCAGTATAACTCCTCGTTTTACTAAAGACTTTCTGTTTTTAGTCTGGGACTGTGGACATCTTTTGGTGTAATCCCAGCATTCATTGCATAACACATTTCTCTGTTCATTAATATTTCTTCCCCTCTGCTGTGTTCCAGGGTGAGGGTGTTCGATGTCCGAGCCGGGACCTCCGTGGCGTCCCTGTACGCCCACCACCTGGGCGTCACCTCGGTGCAGGCGGACGACTGGAAGATCGTGAGCGGCGGAGGAGAGGGACTGGTGTGTGTGTGGGAGATGAGGATGGGAGCCAAGCTGTGGGAGATGCACAACAGGTGGGATAAAAACTTATGTCTATGATTTCTATCTATCTATGATATGATTTCTATCCTAAATTTGAAAATTCCACCCTCTTTTTTTTTTTACTGTTTGTGCATTATATCATTGTGTGCAATATATACATGGTTTGTCTTTTACAAAATTAATCCTATGGTGTTATGTTGCGGGTCAAATTGACCCATTTCAAAGTTTAAAAATAAGTATTTTTTCATAGAAAGAAAATGTAAAAAAATAATCAATGTCATATAAAACCATTGTATGTTATTTGTAGGTCTTTTCAATGTATATAAAAAAGTTTTAACATGCATTTTTTAATGAAAAACGATTGAATTATCCTCATTAAACCACGATATGTGAGAGGTTAAGAATACCATTGAACTAAATATTGATTGAAATGGTTAGTACTCAACTCAACTCAAACTTTATTTATAAAGCACATTTAAAACATCCGGGGTTGACCAAAGTGCTGTACAGATATTGCAGTTGCAGGAAATAAGTTAAAAACTAAAATACTAAAATACATAAACACAATGCAATAAAATATAATGAAAATAAAATAGAATAAAATTAATTTAAATACATTTTTTTTGCAAGATGTCCACTTAAATTAAAAGCCAGGGAGAACAAGTGTGTTTTTAGGGAGGATTTAAAAACCTCAAAACAAACTATTTTTTTAAACAAACAATAACATTTTAAAATCTATTCCAAAAAGCAACCGGGAGTCAGTGCTAGTACTAATGGAGTTTTTTTTGTTTATGACACTTTGGATAATTAAACATGCTCCGGGTCAAATTGACCCCTGAACATTATTGCTGTTCCTAAAAAAGGAACATAACAGAAGGGTTAACCTATTATTTTTACTTATTAACATCTTTTTTATTACTTTTGCAAGGTGGATGCAACAGAATTTTATTCTACTGTCACTTGCTCTGTGAATAGAATGAATAAATGAATCTTGAAACTCTCAGCAACTCTGTTAGACTGCACAAGTCTATTTTATCGTCAAAGAAGAAACAAAATGACCAGAAAAAGACAGAATTACCAAAAAGACAAAATTATTTAAAAAAAACACAAAATTATTAAAAAAGACACATTACCAAAAAAAAGTAATTAAAGGGACCTTCCACACACAACACAGTAAAGTGCCATTTATATAAAACTTACATTAAACTTTCATATCAAGGTGGGGGCCACAAAATATCGTCACGAAGGCCGCAATTGGCCCGCAGGCCGCGAGTTTGAGACCCATGCTATGATCTTTACTGAAGGTGTTGTTTGTGTCTCTGCTGCAGGCATCCTGTACGGCATGTACGCTTCAACAGCAGCACCCTGGTAACAGCCAACATCCCCGACGACAAGTCGCCACGGGGGGCCTGCATCACAGACGATGACCTCACAGCTCACCGCAGGTCACTCCTCTCCCTCCCACACTCTTCTTCTGGTCTTTTTTTAACCTGCAACTCTTTTCAACACTCCCATTTCACACGAGTCTCTGAGTCAGAAACACTCCGTCTCTGTACGTTAGGTTTTATAGAAGCAACCTTGTAACATTATTAAAGGGACTCGTTTGTTTGTATGTTTTGGGAAATAGACAAGATTCATACCATTCTCATGTCTGTGAGGTAAATCTGAAACTATAGCCTGCAGCTATTTAGCTTAGCATAGAGAAATACAAACAGGAAACAGGGGGAAACAGCTTGCATGATAATGGTAACAATAAGAAAACTCCCTACTAGGAAGCTCCAAATTCCAAACCTTTATGTCTTGTTTGTTTCATCTGTTAACCCTCTGGGGTCTGAGCCTGTTTGCCCTTTATACACCACAATATTTACTATACTCTTTGGTATTTTGGTATTGGTATTTTGGTATTTTCTCAGCACAACTTCAACATGATCTGACTATTATTTTTTCACTTTAACCCACTTTATTAACATATTGAGCCCAAAAATACACAAAAATAATGGAATCTGAAATAAAATTTTACTATTTATGACAATAAAAACTACAAACATGCTCAATGAATTGTTTAAGACCTAACAATGTAAACAAAAAATGCAAATATGAACATATAAAGGAAAAATTAAAATATAATAAAACTATCCACAAAAAAATTACCATGAAAACAAGTTTATTTATAGGAACAGTGTTAGATGATTAGATCCCAGACGATTAAAGAAAAACATAAAGTGACTCCCTTTCACTTATAATGGAAGACAAATACACATGACCTCCTGTAAGAAACCAGTTAATCAGTGACCTTTAAAGGTGTATTTAATCCTCTTAGCTAAGGTTGGGCTGTAGCTTCAAATGTCCTACAAATCTTCCCACATTACTCAAGGTAACGAAAAAATGTGTTTCCCCATTTCCTTTAAATGGCAATATGTTGCTGCTCTTTACAAAGTAATTAGAGTACCTTGTTATTACAAATGGGACTGTTGTTGAGATGCCTGGAAGCCTCATCCTGCAGCCTCATGCTTGTCATAATTTTTACACTTTCTCAAAATTAAATTGGGACGACATCTCTCAGCCAACCTGCTGCTCCTCTCGGGTGGATTTTTATTTTATTTATGCCCACAAACTCAATGTAACCCTTAAACCCTTTACTGTAATTTCTGGTAATTATGATTTCATAATATGTATCCACAGACCATAATAGGGCCTCTAAAAAAATGTTTTAGGTATTAGGTAATAAAAACGACACTTTTTTTGATAAAAAACAACTTTTATTTCTCTCCAAATTTTGGACTTCCCATTATATGATGTTTTTCCTCTTATTTCTGCATCAACAGACTACAATTGACCAATTTTAAGTATTTTTAGTCCTCTTAAAATTTGACAATTTTTGACAAAATTTACATGCTGTAGTATGACTAGACTTTTTTTTCTTCCTCGAATTTTTTACATCTTATAATATGGTGTTTTCCTATCATTTCTGCATAAATTATGCTCCATTAGGTATCAACAAACTTTAATTGGATAATATTTTACATTTGTAGACATTTTAGAATTGGACCATTTTTGACAAAAATCAACATTTTGTATGACTTTTTTTGGAGTGGATCATTTTTGGACATCTCATAATATGGTGTGTTTCTGTCATTTCTGGACATATTATGCTCTAATATGTGTCAACAGACTATAATTGGGCCATTTAAATTATTTTTAGGCATTCTGAGATTTGACCAATTTTTACAAAAAACGACATGCTATAGTATGACTTTTTTTTTGTGGGGGTCATTTTTGGACACCTCATAATATGATGTTTTTCTGTCATTTCTGGCCATATGATGCTCTAATATGGATCAACAGGCTATAATAGGGTCATTTTTAGGATTTTTAGGCATTTTAAGATTTGACCATTTTTGACAATAATGACATGCTATAGTATTACTTTTTTGAGGGGGGCTATAATATGGTGCTTTTCTCTAATGCATTTCTCTCTGCATAAATTATATATTAACATATATTAACACTATAATAGGGTCACTTTTAGGCATTTAAAAAAATACTGAATTACTAATATACTTGTACTATGACATTTTTCGACATTTTGACGCCATACTATATTGTGACATTTTTAATGATAAAGCTGCATTTTGCTGTTCAACAGATATGTCAGTCTGTCAGTTTTATGCTCCATCTCTGCTTAAGTTCCTTAATCATATAAATGTTTTTAACTTCCAGACACAGGGGAGTGATCTGCCATTATGACTTCTCTGAGGACGCTCTGTCTCAGGACCACATCCTGCCCATCTGCAGGTCCGACTACATCGAGTCTTCCGGCTACAACTACAACATCGGGCTGGCCGTGCCGTACGACCGGCTCTCTGGCTCTCATCCGTCTCACTGACACACAGCTTTCTGAACGGACAATAGAAACTTTTACCATTTATCAGTTTGATTCTCCAAACTGTATGTTTTTATTTAATTAGTTTCCCTTTTTCATCTTTGTCAAATCATGCTTTTTTGATGTATTTTATCTGTAATTGTTGGTATTTGTACAATGTTGAAGCTGACCAGATGTTGTAAAGGATCACAAAATTGTAAACAAATACTATTTTAATTGATATTTGGCTTCCTGTGCATCATTACAGCAATAAAAAAAAAAGATATTTCTACCTCATTTACAAAATTCAATTATTTTGGTACAATTTTCATTATTTTCTTAAAAGAAAATCATACACAAGCATCTGTTTTATAATCATTTCTTAATTTATTTTGTTCATTAATACAATTCAGTACAAAGTCTTAATAATTAATCTCAGGAAAAGTGTTGGATTTACTCACTACCGGTTAAAAATAGTGCAACTTATTATTTTCTTAAAAGAAAATCATACACATGCATCTGTTTTATAATCATTTCTTAATTTATTTTGTTCATTAATAATTAATCTCAGGAAAAGTGTTGGGTTTACTCACTAGTGGTTAAAAATAGTGCAATTCATTATTTTTTTTAAAGGAAAACCATACACATGCATCTGTTTTTATAATTATTTCTTAATTTATTTTGTTCATTAATACAATTCAGTACAAAGTCTTAATAATTAATCTCAGGAAAAGAGTTGGATTTACGCACTAGCAGTTAAAAAATAGTGCAATTTATTATTTTCATAAAAGAAAATCATACACATGCATCTGTTTTATAATCATTTCTTAATTTATTTTGTTCATTAATACAATTCAGTACAAAGTCTTAATAATTCATCTCAGGAAAAGTGTCTGATTTACTCACTAGCGGTTAAAAATAGTGCATTTTCAAGGCAGAACAGCAGCAGTTAGTTACAAAGAGTCTCAGAGGAGAAGATAAATTCAACCTCCAACTATTCTGGAGCTGCAGAGGAATGGTATGTGCCTGCAGTCTCACTCTTTGGATGTTAGCAATAACAGAGAACCCTCAAAAGCCAGAGCAGCCACTGAGCACCACTGATGTCATCGAACATGTGAAATTATTTGACTAAAGTACCAAGAATCCTTCACATTACATGCTGGTTACATAAAGATTTGCAGTATAAAAAGCAGGAGAATGCAGAGAGGTAGTGTGTTAGTTTGAAACCTGATAAAATTATTAGGAATTTGGCAAAAGATGGGAAATATGTGACACTAGCTACTTGTAAGATCACAATTCTTTCAAACAACATTCTGCAACTGAAAAAGAAGTTCAAAGTGAACTATTAATAGTAATAAATGTCCTTTGACTTCCCAATACTTCCACTCTCTTGTCAGTCTTAATAATTTGTATAAAAATGTACGTTATTAGGTCTATGATTTATTTTCCCTCCATCCATCCAAAAATATTAGTGCAATAAAAAGTGTTTCGTTCCATTTAAGGACTCTGCTGAAAGTGGTTCTGCTAAAAACAGCAGCAACATAAACATTTCTTTAAAACAACAACTTCAAGAGGTTTTTTTCCCACAGCGCATTGTTGTAGTGTCTACATCCAAAAAGCGAATGTGCATCCTGGACTCCATTTCAAGCCCTTTTAAAATCTGTTGGCAGAAAAAAACAAAATGCTAATAAAGTAAGTGTTAAAAAGAGACATAAAAGCCAAAATTAAAAAAAAAAGGTGCAAACCTGTTCAAAATGCTCAAACGTAATTCCTTCATAGAAATCTTCCGGGGCCTGAAATGAAGAAATGGATGTGTTACTTTGGAGAAAATGTGACTGTGAGAATGTATGGTAACAGTTTAGTTCTGGGGAGTTCTGTTACCATGTGGGGGACGTTTGTGCTCGCCACTTCCAACATGGCAGCATCTGCTATCGCCTTGGCAGCTTCCTGTCCGATGGCGCCGCTCTTTGACAGAAGCTCCTCCACTACCTGGGGCGAGAACAATGTTGTTAAACTTTAAACCCTCATGAAGCAACTTCCATGGATTAAATTTCTCCGTCGCTCAGAGATCGCTAAGTGAACACATCCTGCAGCAGCAGCACATACACACTGTACTGCTACAGAGCTAACTGTTAGCCTGTTAGCACATACACACTGTACTGCTACAGAGCTAACTGTTAGCCTGTTAGCACATAATCACTGTACTGCTACAGAGCTAACTGTTAGTCTATTAGCACATACACACTGTACTGCTACAGAGCTAACTGTTAGCCTATTAGCACATACACACTGTACTGCTACAGAGCTAACTGTTAGTCTATTAGCACATACACACTGTACTGTTACAGAGCTAACTGTTAGCCTGTTAGCACATACACACTGTACTGTTACAGAGCTAACTGTTAGCCTGTTAGCACATACACACTGTACTGCTACAGAGCTAACTGTTAGCCTATTAGCACATACACACTGTACTGCTACAGAGCTAACTGTTAGCCTATTAGCACATACACACTGTACTGCTACAGAGCTAACTGTTAGCCTATTAGCACATACACACTGTACTGCTACAGAGCTAACTGTTAGCCTGTTAGCACATACACACTGTACTGCTACAGAGCTAACTGTTAGTCTATTAGCACATACACACTGTACTGCTACAGAGCTAACTGTTAGCCTGTTAGCACATACACACTGTACTGCTACAGAGCTAACTGTCAGCCTGTTAGCACATACACACTGTACTGCTACAGAGCTAACTGTTAGCCTATTAGCACATAATCACTGTACTGCTACAGAGCTAACTGTTAGCCTATTAGCACATACACACTGTACTGCTACAGAGCTAACTGTTAGCCTGTTAGCACATACACACTGTACTGCTACAGAGCTAACTGTTAGCCTATTAGCACATACACACTGTACTGCTACAGAGCTAACTGTTAGCCTGTTAGTATGATTTTTTTTTTGAGGGGGTCAATTTTTGACATTTTTTTCAACTTTTTTGACGCCAACTTTGCAAACACACTAGCATTATTGGCTTACTGACTGCCACAACTGATAGAGTTTGGACATTTCTACCTGTGTGTGTAATTTATAAATAAAGAAATTATGTTTTTGCTGTGATTCCATGTGTCGCCTCATGTTATTTTTCAACTTAACTTCTAGATCATAGTAATAGTATGTTTTAATATGGTGTTTTTCTATCATTTCTGAAAATAATATGCTCTAATATGTATCAACAGACTATAATTGACCCATTTTAAGCATTTTTAGCCATTTTAAAATTTCACCATTTTTGACAAAAAACAACATGCTATCGTATGACTTTTTTTGAGCGGGTCATTTTTGGACATGCCATTATATGGTGTTTTTTCATTATTTTTGGGACAAACTATACTACCACATGTATCAACAGACTATAATTGACCCATTTTAAGCATTTTTAGCCATTTTAAAATTTCACCATTTTTGACAAAAAACGACATGCTATAGTATGACTTTTCTTTGAGGGGGTCAATTTTCGACATCCCATAATATGGTGTTTTTCTGTCATTTCTGGAAATATTATGCTCTAATATGTATTAACAGACTGTAATTGACCCTTTTCAAGCATTTTTAGGCATTTTAAAATTGCACCATTTTTGACAAAAAACGACATGCTATAGTATGACTTTTTTTGAGGCTGGTCAATTTTCAACATCCTATAATATGGTGTGTTTCTGTCATTTCTGGAAATAATATGCTCTAATATGTATTAACAGACTATAATTGACCCATTTTAAGCACCTTTAGGCAAATTGGACCACTTCTGACCAAAAACAACATGATAATTTTGGACCAACTATACCACCACAAGTATCAACAGACTATAATATAAACATTTCTAGCATTTTAAAATTTCAAAAGTCATAAATAAAGTCATACTATAGCATGATGGGGGTTGTTTTTTTTCAATTTTTGGACACCCTATGATATGGTCTTTATCTGTAATTTTTGGAGAGATTGTGCTGAAATATGTATCAACAGAGTATAATAGATCAATTTTTGGCATTTTGTGGCCTTTTAAAAAAAATTACTTTTTTGACATTTTTGGACATACTTTAGCACAGATGGGCAAATTAAGGCCAATGGTCAAAGGGAAGTTTGTCCAAAAATGCAAAATAACGCTTTGGAATAGAACGTACATCACGGTAATACTATTGTATGTCTAAAAATGTAAAGAAAACACCACATTATGAAAAATAATGGAAAATAAATGCCATAGTATAGTATGTCAAAAAAAAATGGTCAAAGTGAAGTTTGTCCAAAAATACCAAGAAACGTTTTAGAATAGTCATTGATTTTGGTAATGTTACATTATTTTAAAAAATATCAAGAAAACACCATATTATAGTATGTCAAAAAAACGGGAAAAAAAACCAAAACAACCAATCAGACAAAAAAAACACCATGTTGAAAAAGTAAAAAAATGGTCAAAGTGAAGTTTGTCTAAAAATGCCAAGAAAAGCTTGAGAATAGCCTGAGATCATGGTAATCATATAGTTAGTCCAAAAATATATATTTTTTAAAAACACCATATTATAGTATGTCCAAAAATAAATTAAAAAAAACAGTTGTATAGTATGTCGAAAAAGTAAAAAAAACAGAAAAGGTGAAGTTTGTCCAATGATGCCAAAAAAGTTTTAAAATAGCACGGTGATCATGGTAATGGTCATAGCCTGTAAGCATATCATTTTGAAATTTGCTTAGTTAGTATAATTAAAACATTTAAAGGTGTGTTGACTTGTTTGGCTGATTATTACTCATCAGGCCTGCAGGGTGTGTGCTGACTGCTTGATTCACTCTGAGTGACCTAACTAACTTTGTTGCATCTGTTCGGTGAGACAACTTGAGACTCATCATTTTGGAAATACATGGAATTTTGTGACTATGTGTAATTTCCAGATTAGCTCCATTATGCTTCAACCTGAGCAATATAATCAGCCAGAAAACTGTAAATCTATGGGTGCAGAGGGCATTTAAAACATATTGCTTAAAGGGGAACTACGCCCATTTTTAAAATCCAAACATGTTATTTCTTTGGCAATCCAAAACATAAACAACTCTCTTGCAAATCCAAAAACTACAGTGCTACAACTCAAATTTGTCATGTCATCAAGCAGACATTGGACTGGAAAAGTTGTTATAAAGGACACTGAGAGCACACTGGGTGTATTTTCTGCTTAAACGCTACTAGACCATGGAAATAACATATTGAAATTCTTAATTTGGTTTATGTGGTTTGGAAAGGGATTTCTAAATTAAAAAGACAGTTTGCAGAATCAAACCGTTAAATTATAGCCATTTGGATTAAATGTTTAGGAATAATTGAGCTAAATCAAATTAATTTAACTTGACAAAAAACCTTTTAGTGAAACTGCTTTTTTTTCAGGGTTAATTGCTTTAATTTGCTTTTACTTCAAATTTATTTAGACTCTAGGTGGTGTTTTTTATGTCGTAAAAAAGATAATAATGTGGAGTCTAAATTGAAAGTATTTGATAGGACGATCTATACTATTACTATTACCAGACTGATAAATAATGCAGGTTTACATACACCTTTTACCTTGTGCATAAGGACAGATGAGGAAGTTTTCTTACCTTCCTGTACTCCACCAGAGTGATTGTGCCGTCATTGTCTGTGTCATGCATGTTGAACAGGACTGGGAAGACAGAGAGGAAGAGTTTAGGTTAGTGTGATTTCTAAGGAAATTTCTGTCATCAAAAAAAAGAAAAAAAAAGACTATTACTACTAGACCAGAGGAAGCTGTGATTAGAAGATGCAGAGACAATAACTTTTGAGGGGGTCATTTTTGGATATCCCATTATATGATGATTTTCTGTAATGCTCTAATATGTATCAACAGACTATAATTGACCCATTTTAAGAATTTTTAGTCATTTTAAGATTTGACCATTTTTGACAAAAAACGACATGCTATAGTATGACTTTTTTTTGAGGGTGTCATTTTTTGACATCTCATAATATGGTGTTTTTCTGTCATTTCTGGCCACATAATGCTCTAATATGGATCAACAGACTATAATAGGGTCATTTGGTCTGGCAACATTTTTAGGCATTTTAAAGAATTTTACTTTTTGACAAAAAACAATATTCTATGACTTTTTTTTCTCTCCAAATTTTGGACATCTTCTTATATGTTTTTTTCCCTTTCATTTCTGCATAAATAACATGATAATATGCATCAACAAACTATAATCAACCCATTTTAAGCATTTTTGGGCATTTTGAAAATTTGACCATTTTTGACAAAAAACGACATGCGAGAGGGTCATTTTTGGACATCCCATAATATGGTGTTTTTCCTGTCATTTCTGGCCACATGATGCTCTAATATAACATCCGTTTATATGTTTTTATTCTTTAATTTCTGCATAAATAACATGCATAAACAAACTATAATTGACCCATTTTAAGCATTTTTAGGCATTTCAAAATTTGACCATTTTTGACAAAAATGGATATGCTATAGTATGACTTTTTTTTTGAGGGGGTAATTTTTGACATCACATAATATGGTGTTATTTAATAATATAGTCACTATTTTTGGACGATCTATACTACCACAAGTATCAACAGACTATAATTGACCCATTTTAAGAACTTCCTGTACCCCACCAGAGTTATTGTGCCCTCATTGTCTGTGTCATGCATGTAGCGGAAGAGTTTAGGTTAGTGTGATTTCTAAGGAAATTTCTGTCATCAAAAAACTAACAATAAGACAGGCTATTATGACTAGACCAGAGGAAGCTGTGATTAGAGGAATGTTGAGATGCAGAGATAATAATTAGGCCTTCAGGCCACATCAGAACCTCCACTGCTGAATGTAAAGAATCACTCTGAGGCAACAAACAGCCTCTAAAATGTCACTTCTTTCCTTCACAGTGACATTTACCAGATTCAGCCCCGTGTCAATGCTTCATGCTAACAAGGGAAAACACCAATTTACTTCCTTCGGGAAACAACCAGTGACATTTTGACTGTTCTACTTTTAATGTCACATTTAAAAAAAGATCCTGAAGTAGACATTTATCATTGTGAGAGCAGGGAGAGAAACAAAAAGACATTCTAACACAACAGAGGAACACAACTCAGATAAATGGTTTGTGTGGAAATAAATCACTGGTCATGATCAGTCTTAATTACCAGAGAACACTACAAGCCTTGTCTGTTTCGATATCTTATCTCCCTTATCAAAACCTTTGTGCTTTGTTTTTAATCCCACCAATAAAAAATATCTCTCAAACTCGCGGCGATGTGATGGTTAGTTTTGATAATAAAGATAGAGCACAGCATGGGTCTCAAACTCGCGGCCGGCGGGCCAATTGCAGCCCTTGTGACGATATTTTGTGGCCCCCACCTTGATATGAAAGTTTAATGTGAGTGTTATATGAATGGCACTTTACTGTGTTGTGTGTGGAAGGTCCCTTTAATGACTTTTTTTGGGTAATTTTGTGTCATTTTTTGTAATTTTGTGTCTTTTTTAAAAATAATAATGTTGTGTCTTTTTTTTATAATTTTGTGAATTTTTTGGAAATTCTGTGTCTTCTTTTGGTCATTTTGTTTCTTTTTTTTTTAGTAATTTTGTGTCTTTTTAAAATAATTTTGTGTCTTTTTTCGAAATTCTGTGTCTTTTTTGGGTCATTTTGTTTCTTTTTTAAATTAATTTAGTTTTTTTCCGTCATTTTGTGTCTTTTTTTTAAATTTTGTGCCTTTTTTTGGTCACTTTGTGTCTTTTTTAAGTAATTTAGTTTTTTTCTGTCATTTTGTGTCTTTTTTTAGTCATTTTGTGTCTTTTTTTGGTCATTTTGATACTGCCTCCAGCGGCCCCTAGGTAATTTGAGTTTGAGACCCCTGGTCTAAACTTTTAGTAATGTTCTTTAAAAAATCACCTAATTAAAAAAAAATGAAAAAAGCAGCTTATCTTCTGGAGAGCACATTGCCTTTGTGTTCTTTTTTATAAATCTTAAATCATAACTCCACTTTTTCTAAGAGGTTTTGAGAATTAATCTAAAATTAATCTACCTTCTCTTTTCCCCTGACATTTCCTTTAGCAGCGTTAAACAACAGAGTAGAGAATAAGCAAATACTACAGTAAACACATTTTTGGCAGAGGAAGTGGAAGTAGTATTCATATCCTGTACTGGAAATTAAGTGCTGACTATTCACAGATGATACTTCTTTTTTTTTCTCCTCTTTTTTTAATAACAGGTCACAAGTCCAAAAGGTCAGAAACGGCTGGTTTAATCTTTAACAATGCATTGTATTTTTTTTATCATAAGTTGTGTAAGCTTTTAATAAAAGCAACCATAGCTGAGAAATAACTGTTTGCAGTAAAAGAACAGTATTTACTTTGAATTGTAGTAGCAAAGAAGTAAAGAACAAGTTCCTCAAAAAGTACAGTACTAGATGAACTTATTCACTGCTGACATCAGCGGTTTTTATACACTTGTTTACGTCTGCAAAACAAATCCCTCTTTAATCAAATAGAAACCAAATTTAGTAAAAGATTTGAGTTTCTTGGTCTGTATTTCTTGTGAATAACTGGTGAAACCGTTTCAGTGATCTAAAACATGAAATGGCAGGTTTGTTGACATTCCAGTAGAGACAGTAAAGGCTTTTTTCAGGTTCACGGTTGTTTTTGATTTTACACAGAACTGCACAACACGCTGCACACACAACTAAAAATAAAAACATGCAAATCAAAAGAGGAAAAGAGCAAGAAACAATCCCTCAGTCACTCTTTTTACAATCCAAAAGGTAAAAGTTATGTAATATGTACCATATTATGCTCTAATATGTATCAACAGACTATAATTGACCCATTTCAAGCATTTTAAGGCATTTTTAAAATTGACCATTTTTGACAAAAAAAAAAAGACATGCTATGGTATGACTTTTTTTTGAGGGGGTAATTTTTGGACATCCCATAATATGGTGTTTTTCTATCATTTCTCACTATATTATGCTCTAATATGTATCAACAGACTATAATTGACCCATTTTAAGAATTTTTAGTAATTTTAAGATTTGACCATTTTTGACAAAAAACGACATGCCATAGTATGACTTTTTTTTTTGAGGGGGTCATTTTTCGACATCTCATAATACGGTGTTTTTCTGTCATTTCTGGCCATATGATGCTCTAATATAGATACATTTTTATAGATATAGATCAAGATTTTTTTTTACATTTTTAGGCATTTTAAAGAATTTTACTTTTTGATACCAGCACTAGATGAACTTATTCACTACTGACAGCAGACTTTTTTTTACATCGTTTACGTTTACGTCTGCAAAACAAATCCCCCTTTAATCAAATAGAAATCAAATTTTTCTTGGTCTTGTGAATAACTGTCACAACAACAACAGTTTCAGTGATCTAAAACATGAAATGGCAGGTTTGTTGACATTCCAGTAGACAGTAAAGGCTTTTTTCAGGTTCACAGTTGTTATTTTACACAGAACTGCACAACACGCTGCACACACAACTAAAAATAAAATCATGCAAATCAAAAGAGGAAAAGAGCAAGAAAGAATCCCTCAGTCACTCTCTACAATCCAAAAGGTAAAAACATTTTTTTGCACTGTCAGAAAGGGCCGTGGCTACAATTAGAGACACACCTCACCTTCAACAAATAAGTTGACTAACTAGTGATTATGCATGGCCAGATTTACCTGCTTGGACGCCCTTAGGTAAAAAATTAGCACTCCTCGCACCTGCACTTAACACTGCAAATCTTGTTTTTATCTTGTTTCCTCTGTGTACGTGCAGCTAAGCACTCTGTCATAAGCTTTGGGTGAGGTAATCTCAAGTGTATAAACAAGTAAAAGCTTTAAACTAAGTGATTTGAATGTGTTTGAATGGGATCTATTATTAAGCCAATCAAAGGGCAACAGAGGACATACCCAAATTATATTTTACAGCGACAGAGACGATGGCTTCTGACCACTTTATTTGCTTTAATTTGAGTAAACAAATGTGTTCAGGAATGTGTACGACATCAGTTCAGCATTTACTGATCTGAGCATTTTCTTAGGGTCCCTATCTTCTTAATTACTTATCTATCTACTTATCTATCTAGCTCAGAAATATGCCTTATGCCTAGGCGGCAACCTCCTGTTCTGAGCAGGGAGGCAAACCAGGAAGTGCCTTAAGCTGCATTCTACCGAAAAAGTGTGGCTGCAAAAACATTTCTGTCCATCCATTTCAGTGCAAATTGAGAAAACTTCTCACTTGATTTATTACCTCAGAATTTTTTTTAGGACAACAATATGGTTTTAATTGCTATTAAAAAATCTTCTTCAAGATAATTTGATGTAAATAGTTCTAATAATGGCCCCATTTAGAAGAAAATAGATTATAAAGATTTGTATGATTTGGGGCGTGGCTACCTTTGATTGACAGGTCACTGACAAGGCGAGCCGTTATGAGGAGAGAAGCAGAACAATGCGTATCCACGGCAACATGTCAGTAAAGTTATATATAATGTTATATAGATGTAAAAAAGGACATTTAGCAGTTTGCTCTCATAACTTTGACCCTTTCACTGTATTTTCAGTTAAATATTTTAAGTATTTTCAGTTTTGTTCACTAAAAATGTCTTGTTCAGCGTTTGGTTGGACTAACAGACACTCCAAGGAGTCGCTGTTCAGTTTTCTGAGGTAAGTAACGTACATTTTGTTTTTTGTATTTTGCTAGCCAAAACTAATATCCAGTTAATGCTCCAGCTAATGCTAACATGAATTAGCAGTGACTTCTCTCAGTCAGGTTGAGGTGTAGAGAGGCTGTAGTCAGTGATCAGATCCCTCTCCTCCTCCACAGTCCAAATATGGTCTGCTCCCCGTATCGGAAACAAGATGGCGACGAGTGTAACGCTGAACTCAACTCATATATATGTCTATGCTTCCAACGGACAGTCCACAAACCAACGGGTGACCTCACGGTGACTACATCCATTATTTATACAGTCTATGCTTGTGCCTGTGCAGGGAACCAGGCCTTGGTTGGTTGCTAATTTGGCCAGTTGTTAATCCCGCCTTGTTAACAGGCGACTTTCATCTGCACATGTGTGACACTCCTTCCCTAACGTAATGTAAAATGTGCATTACTTAATCCAGAAATACTTCCTGGAAACTGGTTATAATCTAATGATATAATAATATCCGTGGTTGAATTTGGGTCACGACTCTGTGGCGACAAATGATCCCATTCCACTTGTGGCAGTCTGGGTTGTGAAGCTGCTGCTCCGTTTCTGCTCCCAGCCAAACCGTCAATACCTCCAAGCCTCTCAGTGTGACGGTTTTACATGGAGGGAGGGGTCCGGTGGCACCATGCAGCTATAAATCATCACACTCTTCATGGACTGTCAGCGCTGATTGAAATAAGAAACCCACAACACTGATTTGTTATCTCCACTGAGTGTTGCACCATTTTTACTGGTATTTTGTCCTTGTGGCACACGTAAATAAAACACGGAAGACTTAAGGCCAAACTCGCGGCCCTCGTGACGATATTTTGTGGCCCTCACCTTGATATGAAAGTTTAATGTGAGTTTTATATGAATGGCACTTTCAGTGTTGTGTGTGTAAGGTTCCTTTAATTTTGTGTCTTTTTTTTAAATAATTTTGTGTCTTTTCTTAATAATTTTGTGTCTTTTTTGGTCATTTTGTGTCTTTTGTAAGTATTTTTTCTGTCATTTTGTGTCTTATTTTAGTAATTTTGTGTCTTTTTTGGTCATTTTGTGTCTTTTTGGGGTCACATCTCTTTGGTAATTCTTTGTCTTTTTTGGGGTAATTTTGTGTCTTTTTTAATAATTTTGTGTCTTTTTTGGTAGTTCTGTGTCTTTTTGTTATTTTGTGTCTTTTTTTTAAGTAATTTAGTGTTTTTTCAGGATTTTTGTGTCTTTTTTTTTAGTAATTTTGTGTCTTTTTTTGGTAATTTTGTGTCTTTTGTAAGTATTTTTTTTCCTGTCATTTTGTGTCTTATTTTAGTAATTTTGTGTCTTATTTGGTCATTTTGATACTGCCCCCAGCGGCCCCCAGGTAATTTGAGTTTGAGACCCCTGCTTAAGGCTAAAGGATAATACATAGTTCTGTTTCTTGAGTTGGCAAGAACAAGAAAAAAGTTAGTTTTGGCCAGGACAATGAATACTTCACGAGACACTCAAGTGCAGAACTCCTGGGAAGTCGTCATTGGCCCCTCCCATATATGGAGTTAGATTTGTGCCAAAGAGTTCAAACAACACTTTTTCAAATTCAAACAAAAAAATATTAATCAAAAAATCCAAAAGCAAAATTCAAACTAAAAATCAAAACTTGCAATCAAATTATTTGTGTAATTGCAAAAGAAGCCTTTGAATAACTGTTTTTTTGCTTGTTTGCTACTGGTTTTGCATTTGTGATTCTTTTTCATTCATTTTGTGTTTGCTTGTTTTTGTTTAAATTTTGTGTTTGTTTGTTTGTTTTTGTTTAAATTTTGTATTTGATATTTTGATTAATATTTCTTTTGCTTGTTTTTGTTTAAATGTTGTGTTTGTTTTGTTTTTGTTTAAATTTTGTATTTTATATTTTGATTAATATTTTTTTTGGCTTGTTTTTGTTTAAATTTTGTGTTTGTTTGTTTTTGTTTAAATTTTGTATTTGATATTTTGATTAATATTTTTTTTGTTTGAATTTGAAAAAGTGTTGTTTGAACATTTTGGCACAAATCTAACTCCATACTCCCACTGCAGCACACGTCAAATTAAAATTTCTGACCAATCACACAATAGTTCTCGGACACAACACAAGAAAAAAGTTCCGCCCAGATGATTCGCAAGAACAGAGAAACTTGTTCTTGTCAAGAACAAATGTCTCAGTTCTTGCAGCGTAGCCTTTAACCTTTAGTCCTAGACTGCTCCTACGGCTGAGAATCTAAACCAACAGGTAAATCTGGTTCTGTCTACCTAACCGTTATTAAAATGAAGTGCAGTGTCTTACAGCGAAGCTTCTCTTTTCTCATAGCTTCCCTCTCCTCATCCGTCGTCTTCAAGGTTGGAGGCCGGAAATGGGACATGACCATGAGGAACTGCTCGAAGCAAATCTCCTGAGAGGAGCCCACCTCATCCTGATGCTGGTTCCTGGGTCAGAGAGAGAGGAAATATACATTTAGACATCAGAATTTAAAATTCACCCAACGTGGCTTTTTGAAAGAAGACACCAACATCACTATTTTCTAAAGTTTCCAAGTTCTAAATCGATCAATTCAAGTCTTGATATTTGCTTTAAAAGTATGATTTTTGGATCTTCAGCTCATGACAACCTTTTTTATTTTATTTTCTAAAGTCCTGATATATTTTTGCACTTGGTCCCTTTATTTTCTCACTTTGCACATGACTTGTTTGCTTGTGAAGACAAGTCACATGGACTCACAAACAGCTTGTTTATTGGGCAGTCAGTTTTGTGGTTAGCCCTGTTGGCTTCCCAAAGCCAGTTTTAAATGTCAACTGTCTCTTTACATCCATAAAACACTCTGTTAGATGTTGTTTCCTTTTGGTAATGGACAGATTAGGGTACATATTTTGTTTTCCACAAACCGCACCGCATTTAATTTGGATGAAGAATAAAAATCCACATTATCAGCCATCTAAATGCAATAAAGGTACTTTCTTCTGCTCATGTTTGAATGGAATTGTTTTCATTTAGCTAAACAAATAGAGGCAAAGCACTAAACACTCATGAGTTTAATTAAACCTGGCTAAACATTCCTGGGGTTAATGCAACATAAAACTATAAATTTACAACTATCCATCCATCAATTAGCTCATCAATTAGCCCGCCTCGTCCCATACTTTAAACAAATGCTAATAGAAATACTTTTATAGTAAGGATTGCTCACTACACTTATTCAATGGCAGGAGACACAGATAAATTAGCCCTTTAAAGGAATAGAACCACTCTTGTGTCTGTAAGCTAAATATGAAGCTAACATGCTGCTAGCAGATAGTTAGCTTAATTCAGCATTAGACTGGAAGCACAAATTCCTATTTACAGCACTACTTAACTTCACAAGTGAACATGTTACATCTTGTTTGTTTAATTTTTACAAAAACAAAAGTGCAAAAAACAAGTTGTGGTTAGCTAGCCCTCTGTTTTCTTTCTTAGTCTTTATGCAAAGCTACGCTAACTTGCTGTTGGCAATAGCTCCCCATTTACTACTTAAGATCACTACTGAACATGTAACATCTTGTTTGTTTAATTTTAACAAAAACAAAATTGTAAAAAAACAACAAGTTGTGGTCAGCTAGCTCTCTGTTTCCTGTTTTCAGTCTTTATGCTAAGCTATGCTAATTTCCTGCTGACAATATGTCCCCATTTACAGCCCTATTTAAGATCACTAGTGAACATGTTACATCTTGTTGTTTAATGTTACATCTAGTTTGTTTCATTTTTACAAAAATAAAAGTGTTAAAACAAGTTGTGGTGAGCTTGCTAGCTGTTTCCTCTCATTTTCAGTATTTATGCTAAGCTAAGCTAATTTGTTGCTGGCAGAAGTTAACCATTTAGGCTAATGTAGAGAAAGGAGCTAACTCTCAGCAAGGAAGGAAATAAGCATATTTTCCATAATGTGAAACCATTCCCTTAAATAAAGATTTAATTTATAGTATGAGACTCATAATAAAAAGTACATAGAGAATTTCATTTCTGCTTGTGGAGGAAACAGGAGGAAACTGCTATCATAGTGACAGCAGATATAGGCTGATATCTTATATTTAATATTAAGTGTAAAAGTAGGATGGGACGTGGCAGGCGTGGTATTTTCTCAAAATTGAAAAAAAAAGGGGTCTAATCATCTAACACTGTTCCTATAAATAAACTTGTTTTTATGGTAATTTTCGTGTGGATAGTTTTATTATATTTGAATTTTACCTTTATATGTTCATATTTGCAACCTATGTTTACATTTTCAGGTACGAAACAGTTAATTGAGCATGTTTGTAGTTTTTATTGTCATAAATAGTATAATTTTATTTCAGATTTCATGATTTTTGTGTATTTTTGGGCTCAATATGTTAATAAAGTGGGTAAAAGTGAAAAAAATAATTGTCAGATCATGTTGAAGTTGTGCTGAGAAAATACCAAATACCAAACATGTGTCTAGTAGATGTTTTACTTTTCACAGATTATATAGAAGGGGTTTGGTTATGAAAGTGTTTTGAATATATGCAAAACTATATCATTAAAGTGCTAATGCAATCTGATAAAATGGCCATAAGCCTCAGGATGGACAGACAGAGTGGTGTGATGTGACTCCACTCACCTTTTATCAAAGAACGCTTCAATAATCTGCTTTCTGATTGGGTTGTTGGCGAGCGCCGGTATGCTGTCCAAGTTTTCTCTACTGCAGTGCGACAAGAGAAAGTCCATTATTTATGGGAAGTAATGCACAGTAACTCTGTCTGGAGGTAATGTGTAAATAAACACCTGCTAGGTTCAACATTTGTTCCCTGTTTCTTTTTAAAGGGAAGGAACTTGTGCTCTATCACTACCAGCATGCCACTCTGACAGTTTTATGTGTGTTTACACATGAATGAGTGTGTGTGTGCAGTACGTCAGCTCTGTGTGCCTGACATGTGTGCCTGACACAACATATTGGATTTGCGTAATGTGTTTGTGTGTGTGTTAGTTAACTCTCAAACTAAGTCTTGGACTATTTTGTCCATTTTTTAATCCTTTTCATGTCTTTTCGTGTCTTTTTTTGGTCGTTTTGTGTCTTTTTTTTTATATTTTGTGTCTTTTTTGTCATTTTGTGTCTTTAGTTGTGTCTTTTTTCATTTTTTGTGTCTTTTTTGGTCATTTTGTGTCTTTTGTTGTGTCTTTTTTTAGTTATTTTGTGTCTTTCTTTGTCATTTTGTGTCTTTTTTGGTCATTTTGTGTCATTTTGTGTCTTTTTTTTGTCATTTTATGTCTTTAGTTGTGTCTTTTTTCATTTTTTTTGTCTTTTTTGTCATTTTGTGTCTTTTTTGGTCATTTTGTGTCTGTTGTTGTGTCTTTTTTGGTAATTTTATTTCTTTAGTTGTGTCTTTTTTCAGTTTTTTTATGTCTTTTTTTTGTCATTTTGTGTCTGTTGTGTCTTTTTTTGGTCATTTTGTGTCTTTTGTTGTGTCTTTTTAGGTCATTTTGTGTCTGTTGTGTCTTTTTTTTTTGGCAATTTTGTCTCTTTTTTGTCATTTTGTGTCTTCTGTGTCTTTTATGGTCATTTTGTGTCTTTTTTTCTAGTCATTTTGTGTATTTTTTGGTCATTGGTCTTTTTTTCTAGTCATGAAGAAGTCGTGGACTCCAGAGGGTTAAACCCGTGTGTGTCACCACCATATGTTGCTCATTTGCGTTTGTGCTGAAGATGCCAGAAATTCCCACAATTTATCTCTCCAACCACCACGCAGGTGGCATTTCATCTTTAATGGTGAAAGCAAAAGCCGAATGGTTTCCATTAAAAACCATATGCAGCTGGCGAGCAGAGCTTTGCCACATGTTCAGATTTGCTTTTAAACATTTTACCTTATTGTCTCTTCATTCCCACTCAGCTGCTGGAATCGTTTGTGAAGGTTTTTAATCTGCTCCAGTGAAACTGAAAAGAAGAAAACAACAGGGAAGTATGTCAATGATTCACCACAATTATTACACATCTTGCACTCCTTAAATAGTTTTTTAGGGACGTCAAACATGAAAATAAACACAAGATTCTTCTTCTTAAATAAGATACAATCACTCATTTCTTGATTTTCTTTTAGCAGCACACTGGGTTGTAATTAAACAGACTTATTTTTATTAAAACTCTGAAGTCCAGCAGATTTTGGTTCAAATGTATCAACTTCCTATGCATTTATTTCTGTCTCTCTTTAGCATCTTTCAGTCTGTCCTTACATCACATGCATGGCTCCTTTTTCTCTACACAAACTTGGCTATCAGTCAGATTTTTCATTTTATTTTAATTAAAGTATAAAGCTGCCGAAAATACAAACAAAAGACACAGGTGTCTATAGAAATGTACCTTTTTTTAACCATTTATACACACAAAAGCAGCAGAACAAGTAATAAATAATAAAACTAAAAAACAGTCTATTTGCATGTAAATGAAAAATAATAGTAGTTTTCATTGTAGGAAGAAAATCATATTTTAACCTATGGGGGATATACAACAGACCAAGTGAACAACATAGAACACATTTATGATATTTACATTGGGCGTTTATGGTATTTATGTCTATGATATTTCTCATTTTTGAATGATAAACTAACATTTTTGAATGATAAACTAGACACATTTTCTGCTAACAAAAACACAAATTTGCCTTTTTCTTTGCATCTCCACAACATATATTAAAATTGTGACATCAATAGTGCTGTTAGACAACAAATTCCATTTCAGATTTGTTTTAAGTAACAAAATAATAATAAATAAATAATAAATAAATATAAATAACACTGCCTCATTTGAGGGCATCTCAACAAGCTCCTGTAGCTGTAGAACACTGAAAAACACACTTATGTACTTGAGAAAACATACATGAACATTCTTATGGGTTAAAAATGGTCTAGAAACATAAATGGCACACTGTGAAAGCTCCTATGATTGAACTTTCAACTGGCTTTCTCAGCTTGTCTACATATCACATATAAATAAAGTTATTACTGTAAATAAAACGTGTGTATTTTCAATAAATAGATGGACTCCTGAGGGTTAAACTGATCAGGTGCAGCCTTACTATCAGTTTAATGGCACAGCAATCACCCAGTGTTCTACTGGGATTGTCTTTTTATGCCTTTTTAAAGGATTCTCTGAATCATTAACTCACTGTGTGGACTAGTGACCACACACTGAAAGGAGTACACAACTTAATCTGGCTCCACCTGTTCCCATATCAAGGCGGGTTTGGCATTTTCAATTGTTTCGGCAAACACTTGTGTTTATTTTGACCTTTTTTTTTCCCTTTACCGGAGGCTGCAGAGTGGATGTTTGCAGTAGCTACTGTAGCTTCTGAGTGGAGCGTGTATGTGCAGAGACTGTCTTGACAGACAACAACAAACTTGTTTCTGCATGAGGCTAAGAGTGGGTGGTGACTCTATTACATGTGCAGACAACAGATGCAGATGCTACACAAGATTAAACCTCTGAAGTCCAGGAGATATTGGTTCAAATTTGTCAACTTCCTATGCAATTTCTGTCTCTGTTCAGCATCTTTCAGTCTGTCCTTACATCACATGCATGGCTCCTTTTTCTCCACACAAACTTGGCTATCAGTCAGTTTTTTCTTCTTTTTAAAAAAAATTAAAAGTGTAAAGCTGCCAGGAACCCAAAATATGCACAAAAGACACAGGTTTCTATGGAAATGTACCATTTCTTTTCTTTTTATACACATAAAAACAGCATAAAAATAACAAATAATAAAACTATAAAACATTCTTTTTAGTTATTAAAATGTAATTGAGGGACATCAGTGAATCTGCAATTTACTTGTATTTTCATAAAAAATAAATAAGTGGTAACACTTTCCTAGCTTTCCTAACAAAAACTTGCCTAGCTTTTTTTTTAAGTAAATGTCACTCCAATTTTTTTCAATGTATTTCTCCATTAATTTTAACTGAAAACTCAAAAGTTTTGTACTATTCCTTGTTTTACGGTTATTAAAAGTGTCTACTACGGTGATATGCAATTTTTAATTTTACACCCAATTTCTCATGCAATTTGACAGTGTTTTACTGTAATTTCTACAAACATTTTTTACAGTGCAATCCATTGTTTTCTTCAGTTTCTTGTTCATTTTAATGCCTGTTACAACTAAAGTATAAAGCTTGCAGGAACCCAAAATATGCATAAAAGACACAGGTTTCTATGGAAATGCACCATCATTTTAAAAAAAAAAAAAGTAATAGTTTTCATTGTAGAAAGGAAGATTCAAATTTTAAAAATGGTCTAGAAACATAAATGTCACACTGTGTGAAAGCTCCTATGGTTGAACTTTTAACTAGCTTTCTCAGCTTGTCAACATATGATATATAAATAAAGTTATTACTGTAAATAAAACATGCTCAGTGTATTTCCAATGAATAGATAGACTCCAGAGGGATAACCCTTAATAGGGCACTCACTGAAATACTTGCAAATTCCAAATTTCAACCCTAGAGAATATTGGAGGATATTACATACTGCCAGAATGTGTAAAAAAAACCTACGAAAATAATATTTTGAGAAAAAACTTTATGAGTTTAAAGTGGCAAATCTACGAGAAAAAAATGTGCAGATTTACGAGATTTAAAGTGGTGAATCTGGGAGAAAAAAGTTGCTTTTTTTCCCCACTTTTTTCTCATAAATCTGCAACTTTTTTTCTTGTAGATTTGCCACTTTAATCTAGTAAATTTGCAACTTTTTTCTCGAAATATTAACTGAAGTTACCAAATATAGTTATTTGCCTGATAAAGGGTTAACTACAATTACATGGACCGCTTAGCCAAATATGACAGAAAACAAACAACAACAGAATGTGGTTTGAGCTGTAACAAGTATCAGCTTGTGAGTGCAATGAAATATTTCATCAGAGTCTGAAGAACAATCCCTCCCTGAGCTCAGAGAGGTAAAGGGGTCAATGCCCCACCTTGAGGAAATGAAGCCAATAAAATAGTTCAAAGTCTCTCTCATACAGAATCAATAACGTTGGGCTCAGTGTGGGGTGCAGAACTGATCCTCGCTACTCAAACTCTGCATGCCACTGCATGCAAACATTTCATGTTCCTGCCGATTCTAAAAATAGATCTACACACTTCTGCTGTTTCTGTCTGCTTTTTGTTTCATTTCTTTATCTAACTTGTACACACACATACAGGAGGGAAGAGGTACAGGACGACAAATAAGGTGTGTTAGAATTATTGGTGCAATACTAGAAACATAACTTTTTTTTTTTTTTTTACATGCAAAGTATCCACAAGTCAATGTTTGTGTCATTTATTATAATAGCAGTCATTTATGGTTCTCTGTGTGGCGTTTCCGATTTGAATTGACCTCGTTTATTTATCTACGCGGGATTTCACTTTCTAAAAATGTATTAATAGTCGTAAAAAACGTCCTGTCACACGCTGGTACAGTAATCAGGTTTTTATTTGTCCTGTCATCTGTATCACCTTTCATTTCCTTGCCAAATGTGTCACCGCCGCCGGATTTACACACCTTTTCAACTAAACAAAGCTTTGCACTGAATGCGCAGTTATAATGTTTCGAGTATAAAAGTAACTTGAGAGGTTTTTGCCTACTTACATCCAGTTTTAGTCATCAGGTCCTGGTACTTGTTGTGGCTCTCGGAGCGCGTCTGCGAAGCTCCCATCGCTGCTGTTCCACCGGTGCGTCAGGGCGCATAATCTGGTCCGACTGGCTCAACTTTCCTGCGCCGCCGCTGCTTTATTGCGCTGCTGTCGGCGGGTCAATGCAACTGTAGGTTGCTGCTGCTGCTGCTGCTGCTGCTGCAGGCGTCCTGCAAACATCTGGCGTCCTCAAGGTCCTAAATCCAGCAGCCTGGGAATAAATGATCCGCTGCCTTCCACTTTCTCAGTTTTTTACTGCAGTAAACAGTGATTTTGCATTACATTAGTAAATATACAGTCATGGAAAAAAAGTATGAGACCATGGGTCTCAAACTCGAGACGATATTTTGTAGCCCTCACCTTGATATGAAAGTTTAATGTGAGTTTTATATGAATGGCCGTGTTGTGTGTGGAAGGTCCCTTTAATTACTTTTTTTGTAATTTTGTGTCCTTTTTAAATAATTTTGTGTCTTTTTTTAATAATTGTGTGTCTTTTTTGGTCATTTTGTGTCTTTTTTTAATAATTGTGTGTATTTTCTTTTATAATTTTGTGTCTTTTTTGGACATTTTGTGTCTTTTTTAATAATTGTGTGTCTTTTTTAATCATTTTGTGTCTTTTTTTGGTCATTTTGTGTCTTTTTGGGGTCATTTTGATACTGCCTCCAGTGGCAGTATCAAGACTGTTAAAAATCGGTTTAATTTACAGTAAAATACCGGCAGCTGTGGTTGCCAGAACTTCACCCTGAAAATGACAGTGAGTGGGTTTTCTACTGTAAATTGAAATGTAAATATCAGCAAAAACTATTAAAAAAAAACTGTTTTCTACAGTTTTTCAAAAGTTTTGTACTATTCCTTGTTCTACGGTAAT
This sequence comes from Centropristis striata, assembly GCF_030273125.1. Lineage (NCBI taxonomy): Eukaryota > Metazoa > Chordata > Actinopteri > Perciformes > Serranidae > Centropristis > Centropristis striata. Next base: position 7,255,791 of record NC_081523.1, read on the forward strand.
TAAAAGTGTCTACTACTTTACACCCAATTTGTCATGCAATTTGACAGTGTTTTACTGTAATTTCTACAAACATTTTTACAGTGTTTGTTTTCTTCAATTTCTAGACATTTCCATGGTTTTCTTGATCATAACCAAAATCTTTATCAAGAAAACCATGGAAAAAGGCTAGATATCAGCTCTTAAATAAAACTTTTAACTTAAATTAAAATTAAAATGATTATTATTATGATTTTTGTTGTTATCATTAATCATCATCCAAACAAATGTACCTTTAGTTGTACCAGGCATTAATATGAACAAAAAATTTGAAAATAAAAGGGTGGTCTAATATTTTTTTCCATGATTGTATGCTCATTTAAATAAATCAGAGAAAGGCTAGAAAAAAAACTTGAAAGGCTTTATTTTTTTTTTGTAGTGTGTAATTTCCTTCAGAAGCTCAGAATATTTGCTGTTTCAGTTGTGTACTTATTGGTTCTTTTTGTTGTTCCATTTACAGCTCAATGACACTGATGAGCCATGACATCCTACATGTTTCACTTGTAAATATACAGGAAAATAACAAACAAACAAGATAATCTAGAAACGTGAAAGTTAAACTTTCATAAGTGCATGAAACTTGGTTAAAAGATGGGGAGATAAAAGTCAATTTACAAAGTATCTTTATGGTGTTTTGTGTGGCACTGTAACTATATGCTGAGGGCTTGTTAGACTGGTGCTGGGTGCAGGGAGACTGGGGGAGCTCTGGGTAAAGGAGCATTCCTCGGTTTTAGGTAAAAGGAAGATTTACAGTATTTGGATACCCATCCAGAACTTACTCATCCACTTAACTGTTTACTTGAACTCTACACTGCAAAAAAAGAAAAGTTGGGTGAACTCAAAATTTCAAGGCAACAAACTTCGATAAAATTTTAAGTTGGACAATTAAACTAAATATTTTAAGTTTTGTTTTTGAGTTTGCTCAACTCTAAATTTAGATTTTTGTCAAATCAACAGTAAGTTGTACTAACTTATAGTTTAACATTGTAATAACTTTTAATCCTTACTTCTGCAAAGTTCTGTAATGTGACGATTGTAACGCTGCTATGAAATGTCAGCTAATGTTGCGACCACAAATTTGAGTTAGCATTGATACGCTAATGACTACTCTTGTAGCTGTAACAAGCAGCGCCGCTAGCATCAGTTAGCCACGAACATCAGTTAGCCGCTAGCATCAGTTAGCCGCTAGCATCAGTTAGCTGCTAGCTTTCGCTAATGACCGAATTTAACCGCTTTCACGCATTTCACAACAAAGAAATAAGAGTTATCAGAACTATTGTCCCTTGTTGTGAACCCCAACTTAAAGATATAAGTAACAACATCTCACCAACTTGTTTTTGAGCAGACAACTGGCTTCCTTTGTTGTGCTAACTTACATTATTGCCCTAAATGTCAATAATTTATATTTTTTAAGTTTTACCAACTTAAATCACTGTTTTAGGCCAAAAAATACAAGTTGGCCTTTTTGCAGTGTACATTCTTTTTTCTTCAGGGTGTTTTTCTGATGCATTATTCTGGGTTTTCATGCTTTTTCCAAACTCAGCTTCATTAGTAGATTGATGGATGCTGCATCCTGTATGATAACCATCAACAACTCCATAGTTTGCGCTTTGTTTTTACAACAAATACAGTGTAGTAGTTAGATGCGTCTTTGCTGCACATTTCCGGACTTTTTTGGTCTTTTTCAACACTTTTCCAAACATGGAAAATAAATATTTCAGACCTGCACAGGAAGCCTTGGCTGTGTGATTCATTTACAACATGGTCTCACAGGAATCCGTGAAATAGCCACGGATTCGCTTAACTCAAAATCCGTGGAATAGCCACGGAATCACTCAAATTTCCGAGAAACTGACACGGATTTCGCTACAATGCAAGTTAATGACAGTCATATCCCGTGGCTATTCCAACATACAAAGTGATTATGTACATTCACTGAGTGAAGATATAGAAAATAAAACATATATTTCTCACTAGAAATGTGATCAAAATCCATTTTTATGCAGAAACTAAGTCAAAATACTGATTTTTTTCACTAAAAATGAGAGAACTGTCCGCCATGTTTTTTGTTCTGACCGCCGGGACCTTGAAAGTCACGTGACTTGGAACAAACCAATAGGAAAAAATACCAGATTGGGATATGACTGTCATTAACTTGCGTTGTAGCGAAATCTGTGTCAGTTTCACAGAAATTCGAGTGATTCCGTGGCTATTCCACGGATTTTGAGTTAAGCGAATCCGTGGGTATTTCACAGATTCCTGTGAGACCAGGTTCTTCATTTCATGTTGCACCATATCAGTTCCTGAAAATACTGTAAATACTGATTGCTTTTTACAAAAAAAACCTCCCCATAAAACATGTCCTGGTCTTTGAGGATGTGCAAAAAAACACCAACAGCTAAGTGGATTGTGAGCTGAGAATGGGTGACCAGGCATCTGCAGAGTGTTGGACCCTGCTGCTTCGCTACATGGGCATGGCTTGGAGGTTGTTTTGGTCTGTAGCAGGAGCTTGGTCCTGGTTCCCAGAGCCAGGTGTCAGTCTGTGGTAGAGCTCCTGCACGGTGCTCAGAGTTTCAACCATGTCCTCTGGGTATCGTGTCTGTAGTTCTTCGTTGGCAACGTAGTTGGTGTCGGCAAACTCTGAGAAGTAACGTCCCACCTCTGGATGGCCGATCTCCAGGGGGGCCGAGTGGGGCTCCAGGTTCTCTGAGGAACAACAATGCAAAAGTAACATTCAGATCAGAGATAATACACACTAGGGTTGTCACGATACTAAGATTTTCAACTCGATACCGATACTCAGGAAAATATTCGATACCATTTTTGATACCACAAGGATAAAAACAAAGACCCCCAAATTTTACAGAAATATTTTTAACAACAAGAAAAATGCAACATGTAAAAATTAACAGAACCACTGGTTAAATATTTATAATAAAAAACATTTGTGCAAAAAAAAAAACTGCAACTATGATAACAAGCTTCAGGTCTGAGGTAGTGCAAAAAATAAATAAATACAATAAACAACAACAATTAGAACAATATTTTGTATGCTGTGCACAATATTAGGCAAGCTTGATAAGTCGACTTTTTCTCTATTTCTCATTCTGGGACTTCAAGAGAGAAAATAACACTTTTCATCAATACTTCTGACGTATCCGGATACAACGTTTTAGTATCGATACTTTTGACAACCCTAATGCACATAAGGTAACCTCAGTTGTAGAAAACAAACAAAAAACAGACAACTCAGATATGAAAAATGGGTAACACTTTACAATAACCAACTAATTAATGTTTATAGATGGTTTATAAACCAATTATTAACCATTTATAAAGTGCTATACATATTTAATCGTTAAATGATTTCAAACAATTTCTTAAAAGGTATATGAATCATTTCAAAACCATTAACATACTTAATATGGTGTTAAAAATGTTAAAATGAGTGCAACTAAAACTATTAATAAACTATTAATTATAATTTAATTGTTTGTTAATGGGGTAACGCTTTATATTAAGGTCCTTGTAATAACAAGTAATAAGGCCCTTGTAAGTCCTTCCAAGATGCTTATTAACATTATTGTGTGTTTATAAGTTTATATAAGTGTTAATAATGGCATTACAAACACCCATGACCCACCCATTATGTCTTTGCCATGCCTTTATTAATGTTAATTTGTTTTCTTATTGATATTAAAATATACTTTATTGCTCATCTATTATAAGTTAACTATAAGTTAACGATGCTTTTTGCAACTACCGGATCTAAAGCGAGAACAATGCCTTATTACTTGTTAAGTAATGGTTATTAAGGACCTTATCATAAAGCGTTACCCCATTAACATACCTAATATGGTGTTAAAAATGTTAAAATGAGTGAAACTAAAACTATTAAGAAACTATTAATTATAATTTAATTGTTTGTTAATGGTAAAGTAACTATAAACTTACATTAATATACCATCTATTTGCCATTTATAAATGATTTAGTTAGTTAAACATTAATAAATGATGTATTTACCATTCTAAATGGCCTATAAATGATGATTAAACATTAATAAACTATCTGTTCACCATTTATAAATGATGGTTATTGTAAAGTGTTACCGAAATGTTTTGTTTTATACAGAAAATGTCAAATAATGTAATTTATTTATGGCATCACAGCTTCATGTCTTATCAGCAATTGAGAGCAGCGGAGCTGATCGATACAAATCTCCCTCTGGGTTTGTAGAGAACAGAGTCTGCAGGTGAATGTTGAGGTGGTGGAGAGGGCAAAGATAACACGGACAAACAGTCAAAGCTGTATAGCAGCAGCAGCAGCAGCAGCAGAGTGAGTAGGAAAGCACAAGGGAATATATGAGACAGCCTGTTAGGGAGGAGCTTTCTTAACCCATAGGAACCTATGGTGACACCCGTGTAACAAACACTTCAAATCTTCTAGAATCTCCCATATTCAGCTTTATGCTTCACATTAACTCATTAAATCCCTAAGTGACGTATACTCAACACCCTGGTGTGGTGGTCATGTGACTTTGACAAGAAGTGACATGAAAAAGCTTATTTTTTGTTACGAGGCTAGTTTAAACCCATTTAACAATTCTACTCCGTTAATAGTTTGTCCTGTATTGCATTTAACTTATTCGGACCATATTTCCTGAAAAAAATAAAGTCACAATTTTGATATATGTTATGGAGATGCAAACAAAAACGCAAATGGTTATTTGTTTTTTAAAATCAGAAAAATAATTTATTGTTAAACAGCACTATTAATGTCACAATTTTGATATATGTTGCGGACATGCAAGGAAAAAGTCCAATTTGTGTTGCTGTAAGTAGAAAATGTGTCTAGTTTTTTTATTTTAAAATAAGAAATATCATAAACATAAATACCATAAACGCCCAGTGTCACATCACAGATCTTTGAAATTCAGGGGTAGAATTTAAAAAAAACAAACCCATCATAAATGTGTTCTATGTGGTATATCCCCCATCATTTTCCTTTAAGGATTACTGGGTCTTAGTTACCAGACTAACTGAATTTCCCCTCGGGGATAAATAAAGTATTTTTTGATTTGATTTTGAGTAATATGAGCTAATTAAGTATTTTGGAGTAAGGTTCGTTTTAAGAGCAATATGTGACAAAGTGTAATAAAGATTGACCTGCAAGTACAGTCATGGAAAAAATGATTAGAACTCCCTTGCTTTCTTCTTGTTCATTTTAATGCCTACTACAACTAAAGGCACATTTGTTTGGACAAATATAATGATAACAACAAAAATAGCTCACAAGAGTTTAATTTAAGAGCTGATATCTAGACATTTTCCATTGAACTCTTATGAGCTATTTTTGTTGTTATCATAATATTTGTCCAAACAGATGTACCTTTAGTTGTACCAGGCATTAAAATGAACAGGAAATTGAAGAAAAAGGGTGGTCTTATAATTTTTTACATACATATTAATTTGTCCCACCTGCAGTCAGAGTAGAGTAGCTTAACTTTCCCATGTTAATGTTTATCTACATGTTGGTATGTGAACTTGACGTTTTTACATTGTTTGTGTTGCCCACCTCCTCTCACTTATCTACGAGCAGTTTCCTGATTGTGTGTTTTTATTAGATAACATATCAGTTTGGGATATGTTCCAATTTTATAGTTTTTCTACTCAGACACAGTTTCATATTGTCACCCTGTTAAAATAATCGCCTAAGTCATTTTTTGTCAAAATTGTTTTGTTTTTTTGCCTAAATCATCTCCTCATTGCCACCTATGGTAAAATCCCCTACATCCTCAGTTGATCAGATCATGTGATTTTACCCCTTTAAGATAATGGCCTATGTCAAGTGTGTGACTTAAGCAGATTTATTATGCCTAAGTCAAAATAAAATGTGACTTAGGCAATTTTTTAAACATGCCTTTGTGACTTAAGCAAAATATGGTAACACTTTATTATGAAGGTGTCTACATAAGAGTGACATGAGCGTGTCATAAACATGACATGGGATGTTTCATGAACATTAATGACACTTTGAAGTAACATTAATGCTCATGATACTTGTCATGTCATGTTTCTGACAGGCTTGTGTGACTCTTATGTAGACACCTTCAAAATAAAGTGTTACCATATCTTGCTTAAGTCACAAAGGCATGTTCAAAAAATTGCCATTCATTGCCAGTCATTTATTTCTCTTAAGTGACATATGTTACACTTTTGGTGAAGTTTTTTGTGTTTCCTGCAAAACTTGGAAAAAAAGGACTTAGGCAATTATTTTAACAGGGTGATGATATGAAACCAAGCTACTGCACCTGATATTACATTTAAATGTTTCCCTAACCAGCATTACTATGTGCACAAAGTGTGCTTGCATCATTGTGGCAGTTCTCAGCATTTTTGGCCTCATGAATGCATTCTTGCTTCGCCTTGCTGCAAGAATAAATAGACATAATTGGGAACTTTGTGACTTTAAAGCACTTTAAAACATTATTAAAAAAACCTATTTATTCTCCTTGGCGTTCAGTCCCAGCTAGGCAAGAATCCTTGGCTCTCTTTTACTTTTTTACCCTTTTATTTTTCTTTTCTATCCGTTTTTGGATTGAGTTTTTATTACTATTTTATTGTTTTACTGTTTTTTGGTATTTTATTGTTTTTATTTATAACTATTTGTGTATGATTTTATTCTATTTTAATAACTGTGCAGCACTTTGGTCAACTGAGGTTGTTTTTAAAAATGTGCTCTATAAATAAACTTTGACTTGACTTGAGCAAGATTTATTTCTCTGTATTTGGCCACTTTACTTGATTGATTAGTAGTTGGTGCCTGCCTGGAGGGTGCAATGATACATTCCTTCCCAAGGGAATTTATCAAACTACTACATATTTCTAATGATTTGTTTTAATTATTTCATAAATCAACACACTAGGTGCAAACATTTGTTCACCATAACGATATTTTTCATCCCCACGTTGCTGTAAATGGTCCGTACCTTGTGCAGCGTATCGGCATGTCCCGTCCTGTACCAGGACGTTGTAGAAAGGCTGGGACGCCCCGTTGGACAGCTGGTGGACCCTCATGGTGGTGATCCACTCCTGGCTCATGGTGCACTTTGGGTCCCAGCCGTAGATCACACAGTTATATCCTGACCTGGTGGAAGAGACGGAGCCGGTAGACAGACTTTAGTATCCTAAATCAGCAAGAGAAGACTGCAGAGAGACGTGTTGACAGATAAGTGCTGTACTCAAGGTTCATACGTACTTGCTGTCTTTTATATTTGTATTTCTTTTTATTTATTTTTTCAGGGACTATGGATGCAAACTAGCAGCTTTACTATAATCCGGCATATTTACAAAGATGTTTTTTGATTTTCATTAATGTGCACTGTCCCTATCCAAACCTAAAGTATTGAAAAAAAAAAAAAAAAGTTTTTGAGTGGTCTAATTCAAGCACTTTTCAAGGACTTTCAAGGTCCATTTTCAAGCTTTTCCAGGACCTTACAACGGTTGTAAGTTGCATGTTTTCGATGAGTACTTAGATGCTAAAAGGGGTAATTTCACTCATGATGTCCAATTCAAGTAAAACACATGCAAAACATTAAACAAAGTTAAAATAAAATACGAATATTCTCTATTCTACCTTTTACTAAGGGGCAGCCAAAATACTTTATTGTTTATGGCAGCCAAAATCTACTATAAAACAAGATGGATTACACCAAAAAATATTCCGCTTTCCTTCTATTACACAGAAAAATCTGAGAATTGTGAGAACTATACTGCCTGTCGGTATGACAGCGATTGATTGATTGATTGATTGATTGTCTTTATTTCGAACATGCAAGCAAGTAAAAAAACAACAAAAAAACAAGTTTAAATATTAATAGATGAATAAATAAAAAACAAAACAAAAAAAGCAAAAAAAAATAAATAAATGAGAAAACAAACACTTTCTGCAAGCTCGAAAGGGAGTAGGAAGAAGTAAAAAAACGTATCGAGTCCTACCCCTTAACAGGTCTCTATATCTATATACATATATATATATATGAATAATCAATATAGTCACATACAAATATTATAAACAATTATATATATATATATATATATATATATACACACACACACTATGGTATATACGATGGTTTTACACTTTTAACAACCAAAAGTACATTTTCCTAATCTCAATATTCAGTTTATTTATTTTTTTCATTGAACATGTGATTATCTATAGTCAGATTGCAAAAGAAATACAGTAAGAATTTCAAGCACTTTATCCAAAATCCAAGCACTTTTCAAACCTTGAAAATACAATATTAAAATTTTCAAGCAAAATTTATTTTCATAGAATTTTCAAGGATTTCAAGCACCCGTATGAACCCTGATGTACTACATGTTCCTACCTCTTGTGTTTCATGATGAGGCCGACTGAGTACTGGACCTCCAGGTGTTCTGCAACGCTGCGTTTCTTCACCTCAGGTGTAACTGGATGCTTCTTGTGCTGGATGTGCTCCAGCGTGTGCTGCACCAGGTAACCCACCGCCCCGTGCTGGGACGGATCCAACGCCTGGATGTGCTGCAGGATGTCTAGCACCTGGGGCAGAGGACAAACATTAATGGACAAAGTGATTAAGTCAAATATTACGAGGGACGTCTGGAATGCCCTGCTTAGCCTGCTGCCCCCGCGACCCGGCCCCGGATAAGCGGAGGAAAATGGATGGATGGATGGATAGTAAGTGCTCCGTACTGAATAATAGTTCATATTTTATTGAATAGATTTCTATTAGAGCAGGGATGGGCAACTGGAGGCCCGGGGGCTGCATACGGCCCGCACCCTCACTTGAAGTGGCCCTCAGTACAACTACATGCATTTGAGCATGAAATCTTAAAAGTGCAGTGTAAAAATGCACAAAATTACTTCTTGCAATTAATATTGGTCTGCTGTAATCACAGTAAGTGGTTATTTTTTATTTGCTTCAAACCTTTTGTATTCCTATTTATATTGTTATACATGCATTCTAGCATGAAATATGTTAAGTTACTGCACTGTAAACCAAGGTTATAATAGTTTTGGATTTTTCATTAGTTTTAATTTCGTTGTGAATTTTTGTTTTCAAATTCAGTTAGTTTTAGTTAGTTTTTTATTAGTTTTAGTGTTAGTTTTAGTTTTTTTGTAATGGGCTATATGTTGGGTGCCAGATTCAAAGAGGTCATAATAAATTTTGCCTTTGTTTCCTTTGGTTTATCCATCTCAGCCCCAATAAGGTTATTAATTTTTACAGTTCCAGGTGTTTTGAATTTTGGTTCGAGTGTAGACATCCAAGTCTCAGTAAACATATTTACCATGTGCTGCATATTCAAATAGAAACACTGAATTATGAATGAAAAAAGTTGACAAAAACGAAAACTAAGGACATTTTCACTATAATTTTAGTTAGTTTTAGTTCGTTTTGTAACTACAAAATACAGTTTCAGTTAGTTATCGTTTTTTTAAAAACTCTAGTTTTTATTTTTATTTCAGTTAACGAAAATCTTTTTTCAATTCTAGTTTTCCTTAATTTGTTAGTTTTCATTAACTATAATAACCTTGCTGTAAACATATTTAAAATTGCAGTTTCATCATATCTGGTTATGTGCACGGTCCTATATGTGGCCCTGTGGTAGTGAACATGAAAAATTGTGGCCCCCTCCAGCATTTAAGTTGCCCATCCCTGTATTAGAGGATTATAAAAAAACATGAACTTGTGTGTCCTCACCTTCTCTGGCCAGATGCCCAGGTGGAAGTAGAGGCGTGCCTGCAGCAGCAGGTACTGCACATTATCTGGGTTGATAGTGAGGTAGAGGTCCAGAGAGTCTCTCAGCAGCTGGTAGGATTTCTCATTGCCCTCCCTGAAAGAAACCACACACAGAAGGTAAAGTAAATGAACCAAACCGAACCCTCCACCAGCCCATCCCTGCAGCAGTGAGGTGAGCCAGGTGTTTGGTTTCTCTTACCCTCTCTTCCCGATGTTCAGCAGGTTTCCCACCATCCTGAGCAGCACCTCTGTGGTGCTGATGGCACTGTAGTAATCTGCTGACACCTGGTGGCCGATGAGGTACTCGCACTCCTTGGCAGTCAGCTGTTTGCCTTTACCAAAGGCATCAATGTAGACATAGTCGTAGATGTCCTCACTCCTGCAGGGAGAAAGGTAAAGAAATTGAACATTTTGTGAATTATTGAAGCAGGGTTGTATGAAGTATTTAACCACAGTCAGTGTATTACCTACAGCAGGTGACAGGTTAATTTAACTTAAGGTAAGACATAAGGTAGACATGCAGCTTTCCTTTTAATACACAAATAATATGAGAGTCGTGAGAACTATGGTTTGACAAGGATGGATATTGATGTGCAGAATTTGATTTAATAAGTAAAACCAAATCCCACGTGGGAGGAGTCAAGAAATCAATGTGGTTGTATTTCCTACAAATAGCTAATAAGACATAATGTAATAAGCAATGAGTGATGACAGCACTGAGATATTATTGCTACAGCTGTGTGGGAGTTATGTGCATAGTACCATGTAATACAACTATTTCAGTCTACCAAGTGGATCAAATGGATGTGATGCAACAGTCAAATGAGAAAAATGATAATTTAACCCTCCTGTGGTCCTGGGGTCCATATTATTTTACCATACCATTAATATAGGTTAACTTTCATAGAATTGCTTGAAATTTTCAGCATATGTGCCCCTCTGCATCAGGATAATAGGATTCTTATATGTTTTATTTAAGGCGTCATATTTTGACAGTCTTTTTGCAAATTCTGTGGTGGACTCTGCTAACACATCCATGTGCTCTTATTTTGAAAGCTACATGTTTTGCTTTTATTTTGAAGGCGGGTCTAACACATTCTTACCATAACGCCTTATGATGTGTTATATTAACACTGAAAATCAGTATTTGGAGCTCAGAACAACGTTGAAAATTCTGACATTCGTGCAGACCTTGAACGCACCATTAGCCGCTGGACTCTCTATGTGCGTTGCAATGTAAATAGTCTAACTAACGGAACATTAATCCTCTGTTTTAGGTTTTATTACTTTTTTTCTCTTGAAATTAGGCCTAATTTTGTATATTTGACTAAAATTGAACAATAATAATGAAAAAAATATAAAACTTATACAATTTGTTGGTCACGAGTTGCCTTAAAAGGTGAAAAAAGAAAGTTGTTTATGTTTTCTTTCCCACACACATCAAACTTACCCTCTTTGTTTTTGGCACCAGCGCAGCAGGAAATGATTAGGAAAGTTGACGGGTTCCACCTGAACTCCCAGCTTCCGTGCTAATGTCATGTAGAGGACAGAGAGGCTTATGGGGATGCCTGTACGGCGTAGTAGCACCTAAGAGAAAAACAAGATGGACAAGTCGGTTACATACTAATTACTGAAAAAAAGCTTGTGAAAGCCACATCATTATCATGAAGCCTCTACCTGGTGGATGTAAGAGTTGAGGGGGTTGTAGTAGTCGAATTCGTTGCCTTTGTACTGAAGCTGCTCGTACAAGACAGAGTTTAGGGCACACATCACCTGCCTCTGGAGCTCAAAGTCCTCCACCACAAAACAGTCACCTGCAACACACAGGAAATTAAACTTCCTATTAGGAACTTTGGCTGAAAGGGAAAATATCAATCAATCAATCAGACGTTATTTGTATAACACTTTTCATACAAGAGGAATATAACACAAGGTGCTTCACATAAGAAAGGAGAAAATAATAATAGTAATAATAATAATAAAACATAGAAACAAGTAAATGCCCTCCACCCTCCATCCCATTAAAAACAAAGCGCAAACTGAGGAAGCTCCATCTCAATGTCGAGCAGTGAGGAAACACTGGAGGCAGGTTAGAAATGAATTAGATAAAATAAATAAAAATAAGTTAAGGTAAGAAAAAAAAATAATAATAATAATAACAACAACAACAATAAAAAGTAAAAAAAAGCTAGATAAAAAAAGACTAAAACAATAAATAAATAATTAAAAAGTAGAGCATGATTATATATATATATATATATATATAGACTAATAAATAGTGGCAAATAAATAAATAAATAAAAGAGAAGATGTTGTAACACTAAGATGCATGAGCAGAAAAATATTTAAAAATGGTTCAAGTAAAAGCCAAATTGAAAAGATAAGTTTGCTCTTAAAAATATGGATCTTGTGCAGCTCAAATATGCTGGTAGGTATTGATTTTTTTCCAAAATGTAAAGGGAAAAGACGCCCCTTGCTGTCTCTAGTGTGTGAGAAGAAGACAGCTTTTCATTTAGTGCTTTGATGGTTTTTAAAGCCCACCTTGAGCGATACGTAAGCTGGGGTGAGAGGGGTTCTTGATTCTCAGCATCTTCTTCACTTTCTCTGCGATCTCGTCCAGTTGGGCTGATATGCTGTTCAGTGTCACGTCAGCCAGTGGGTTGCAATACTGATCCACCAGTATAGCACCTAGGGACCAAGACAGGGAATGCATAATGCAGGGGTTATTATTAAAAAAAGACACAAAATTACTAAAAAAACACACAAAATTACTAAAAAAAGACACAAGATTATTTAAAAAAGACACAAAATGATTTAAAAAAGACACAAAATTACCAAAAAAAAGACACAAAATTACTAAAAAACACACAAAACGATAAAAAAGACACAAAATTACAAAAAAAAGACACAAAATTATTTAAAAAAAGACATACAATTACCCAAAAAAAGACACAAGATTACCAAAAAAAATCACCAAATTACTAAAAAAAGACACAAAATTATAAAAAAAGACACAAAATTATTTTAAAAAAGACACAAAATTACCAAAAAAAAAGACACAAAATTACTAAAAAAGACACAAAACGATCAAAAAAAGACACAAAATTACAAAAAAAAGACACAAAATTACCCAAAAAAGACACAAAATTACCCCCCGAAAAGACACAAGATTACCAAAAAAAGACACCAAATTACTAAAAAAAAAGACACAAAATTACCAAAAAAAAGACATAAAATTACAAAAAAAAGACACAAAATTACATTACATAACATTTATTCTACATTTATTCATTTATTCTTCTTCAGGTAACAACAACACGGCAGATGTAATAATACAAAAACTATTTTTCTTCATAAAGTATGAAAGGAAAATGTAATCTAAAGCTGCTTGCATCAAAACACCAAAGAAGCAGAAGATAAATGGTAAAATTCTACTGCAGTTATATTTCTATACAGCAGAGAGCTGTTTTACATGTACCCTTACCCTCTAAAGCTGACTGCTGCTCCACCGGCTGCTCCAGGAAGGTTTTTAAACTCCTCAGGATGTTCTGTTGTCTCAGGAAGTAAAGGATTTTCTTTGCATAGTACTTCAGGGTCAAGCTTTTCCTAACAAAGAACGCAGAACACAAGAGAAATACATTAACGCTCCAGAGGTGAGAGCGTGCAACACAACAAGCGCTTTCATCATAATCACACAGGATTAACAAGCCCTACACCCAAAACCTTATTAACGGTTGCAAAATGCAGCGGGTGGCATGTATTGAGGGTTTAACTGTGCATACGGCTCTCACCTCTTATCAGAGTTGAGTATGAAGAGGAGCTCGTCTTCACAGAAGTGCTCCGGCATCCCAAGTGACTCAATCTCTGCAAAGCTGTCTCCGAGCACCTGGCCAACGCAAGGCTGAGTTACAGATCTCTGGGTTAGTTTGGAACATAGAAAGCCCACATAGTTTTGCACAAACATTTGCCCACACACACATAACAAGCCTGGCAATTCAAAGCGACAAAAAATATGAATTTTAGATGCAAAGTTTACCGATCCAACAGATTTTTCCAATCTGTCGCCCCTATTTTTTATTTTTAAAAACAGATAAAAACCTATATAAAAACCTAAAAACCTATCTTTTCTCTACAGCATTTGGTTGAACTGTGTGCATGTGTGGTTGTGGGAGTGGGTGCACATCAAGGTTATAATAGTTTTGGATTTTTCATTAGTTTTAGTTTTAATTTCGTTGTGAATTTTTGTTTTCAAATTCAGTTAGTTTTAGTTAGTTTTTAGAGTGAGTTTGCTAGTTTCAGTTTAGTTTTTATTTTTTGAAAATGCTTAGTTTTAGTTTAGTTTTTATTAGTTTTAGTGTTAGTTTTAGTTTTTTTGTAATGGGCTATGTGTTGGTGCCAGATTCAAAGAGGTCATAATAAATGTTTCCTTTATTTCCTTTGGTTTATCATCTCAGCCCCAATAAGGTTATTAACTCTTACAGTTCTGGGTGATTTGAATTTTGGTTCTAGTCTAGACATCCCAGTCTCAGTAAACATATTTACCATGTGTTGCATGTTCCAATAGAAACACTCAAACACACTTATGAATGAAAAAAGTTGACAAAAACGAAAACTAAGGACATTTTCACGATAATTTTAGTTAGTTTTGTAACCACGCAATACAGTTTCAGTTAGTTATCGTTTTTTTAAAAACTCTAGTTTTTATTTTTATTTCAGTTAACGAAAATGTTTTTTCAATTCTAGTTTTCGTTATTTCGTTAGTTTTCGTTAACTATAATAACCTTGGTGCACATGTGTGAGTAAGTAAGTGTATATGTGGTGAATATGGAATAGCTTGTCTACCTGCACTCTTCAATTCATTTGTAATCGATTTTTGTTTGATTTTTCTGTGTTTTTTGTTGTTTTAACTGTAATTATGTGTATACATTGTGAAGCACATTGAGTCTGCCCTGTGCATGAAATGCGCTCTATAAATAAAGTTGAACTGAATTGAATTGAATATTAAATGCATCAAATCAGGTCTAATATACCTATGTAATAATGACATTTATTCTTGGTAACATGCTGATTACTTACGACTTCTGTGAAGAATCTCTTTGAGATTGATTCCACCGTCCTTCGTATCTGTATTCCCACTCTATGGCGTGTTTTGTATTCTTTGAGCCAGTCGCAGCATTCATTCTGACGGTAAAACCTCTGCAGTCTTGGCCATCTGTTGATGAAGGCAGCAATAGAGTTATTTCACTGAGACTTCTGGGCATGCTCACAATTACCCGTATGAGAAATCAGTTGCTCAATCTCTTCTCTGAGATTAGTTTGAGCTTCTCATATTCGTATCATTCTGGGATCATTTGTTTCTGAATTACTTCTCCTAAAATGGACCTTTAGGAGCAAGAGATAAGCTAAAAACAGAAAAAACATCACTAAGCAAAGGGAGGTTGAGTTGAGAAAACCATTTGAGCAATACTTGAGAAGTGGGATCAACTGAGGAGATCTCATAGTTGTATATGCCCCTGATCTCAATTATGTCTCAATAAAACTCAATAAAATATCAATCAATCAATCAATCAGACATTATTTGTATAGCACTTTTCATACAAGAGAAATGTAGCACAAAGTGTTTCACATAAGAAAGGAGAAAATAATAATAGTAACAATAATAATAAAACATAGAAACAAGTAAATAACCTCCACCCACCATCCCATTAAAAATAAAGCACAAACTGAGGAAGCTCCATCTCAATGTCGAGCAGTGAGGAAACACAGGAGGCAGGTTAGAAATTAATTAGATAAAATAAATAAAAAATAAGTTAAGGTAAGAAAAAAAATAAAATAATAACAACAACAACAATAAAAAGTAAAAAAAGCTAGATAAAAAAGATTAAAACAATAAATAAATAATTAAAAAGTAGAGCATGATTTTATATATATATATATATATATATATATATATATATATATATATATATATATATATATATATAGATCTCATAGTTGTATATGCCCCTGATCTCAATTATGTCTCAATTCAATTCTCCTTCAAAATAACCGAGACATAATTAAGAGCTCAAACTGATCTCAGAGAAGAGATTGAGCAACTCATTTTTCCTATGGGTAGTTTAGCAGCATATGGCCTGAAGCAGAATTATGACAAGTCTATGAATTTTGTTAAATTGGTGTTTTTCCAATGGAAATTACTATTTGGTGGCTCTAATAAGTCTCAAATGTTAAAATATGTGATGTTGTGGTTCTAACAACTCTTTTAAAGTTAAACATAAAAATGAATGACAGAAGGAAGAAGAGATTGAGCAACTCATTTTTCCTATGGGTAGTTTAGCAGCATATGGCCTGAAGCAGAATTATGACAAGTCTATGCATTTTTTTTTATTATTTTTTTGCAACCTGCTGCAGAGGAGATTTATCGTTTGCACAGAGAAGAGCAATCAGGAGAGTAACAGCCAAGTAAGTCAGGAGGGGGGCTCAGCTTTTGGCATGAGCTGCACTCTACTGCAGTTCACAGGCTATATGTAACATTCAAGGTCACACAAATGCATTTTGGGCTGTTTTGGGGAAAATAGAGCGTAAGTTGCAAGATTTTTACGCCAAGATGTACAAGCTGCACAGTGATCTGCAGTGTAGAAGCTGCACTGGCCTGACGTGATGATGAATTTGGTGCATCAGCAAAATGTCAACGCTTGACAGCTGCTGCATGCAAGCTCGTAATAAACCAGCCCACCTTTTAGTAGAAAAGAGCGAGTTAGGGCTTTGAACTAGACATATTTAAAAATGCACGTTTTAGCAGGTGCTGGTGAAAAGCCACCAGACACCAAACCTCCGAAGAAAAAGCAGAGATAAAATCACAGCACCTGAGTTTATACTGGTGTCCCCAGACCTTCCCTCTTCCATGGCAGACGTCGTGGAGCCGCTTGCAGCAGCAGGAGACGTTACAAATGTCGCCATGTTTGAGGACAGGGAAGCACAGGATGTGTTCGAGCAACTCGGTCGGCAGGTCGGTCAGTTTTTTCGTCTGAGGGTCGGATATAATCCCATTTAGACTTTGTTGCCCCTCTCCGGCTACAGACGTCGCCATCTTTACTGTTTACCCCGATTACCTCATTGCTCAGGCGCCGCCCACTTATGGCGCAGGGGGCATGGCTAGGGGCGGGGCTAAGGGGGTGTGCTGCGGTGTGATTGGCTGTTCGGTCAAGAGGAAAGGGGAATGTGTGCTACCTTCATGTTCCTCGGATATTTTAGATTTTCTTTTCTTTTTTTTTTACTTTTCTTTAATTTACGTTTCTCTTCTTTTCTTAAATAAACTTTTTTTTTTAAATGAATGCACCCAGCCCCTTGAGGGCGATCCTCGGGGCCACAAGTGCCCTTTCTTAGGTCAATAAATTTGAAAGAGCTATTCAATTTGGGATGGGTGTTAGAAATAATCTGTTATTCTGTCTCTGTTTTCTGTCTCTGTGCATGGGGGTCACTATCTGATTGACTAGGTCACTATCTATGCATCCGTAATTCACTAACTAATAATAATAATAATAATAATAAAAATAATAATACATTTTATTTGGAGGCGCCTTTCTTGGCACTCAAGGACACCGTACAAAAAAGATAGAAAAGAAACAGCATTACAATACAATAACATACACAGAATTAATAACAATACAATACAAGAGATAGATTGGACAGGGTCATTGTCATCAGAGGGAATAGGCAGTTTTAAACAGATGTGTTTTGAGTTGTGATTAGAAATGTGATTGTAACTGTGTGTGTGCCCTCTCTCTATGCATTTATAATTTAATCTTGCAAGATGCTTTGATACAATGATCATGTGCTAATATTGTTTTAAAACTATGATTACTCTAGATACATCAAAACTAAATACATTTATTCCATCTGCTTAAACTTAGTAAGATTCTATCATCATGAAAAGACATATTTTATGCTTTGTATTTTATGTGGACATTGCAAAATCTGTGTCTCCACTAATATCTCTGCAAGTCATAACAAGGCAGGTTGTGTTGAATGTTTTGGTAACAGGTCAAGTCTCGAACTGGGTGTGCTGAAGCAGAAAGATACCGGTCTTCTCTGATTGGTGACATGACGTGTCCACAATATTGATTAAAACTGACGAATCAACGGTTCGAGAGGGACGCACCTTCTGGAGAGTTCTACATGCATTCTTAAAAAAAACTCTGCTAGGATATAAAAGAGGGTTCAGGGAAAATAGGGGGCCCAGACTTCATGAACTGATCCGCCTAAATCATGTAAATCAGGGAAGTGTAGTTTGAACCCAGAGACTCTGTAACT